>NC_092621.1:351250-700000 GCF_047663525.1 Anas platyrhynchos | reverse complement strand
ACTTGCCCACGGTCTTTGCTGTGCTGTTGCTCTGATGCTGGGCCCGGGTGCTCCTCCGTTCCCTCCAGGCACTTTGATTCTCGTCATTGCTTTGGGGAAAGGAGCTGACCTGGGGGCTTTGCAGATAGGAAAAGCATCGTCAACTGCATTTGTTAGCACAGCTTGGTTATTGGTGCACAAAATCATCTCTCAGCTTGGTCATGAGGCCAGGCTCAGAAAGGTTTAGCACCTGCAAGGAGCCACGTGTCCTTCAGAGAAAGCTCCTGGCATCACCCCCATGAGGGACTGGGCTGCTGCCCAGGGCAAACCAGCTACAGGAGGAAAGAACAAAGACGGGTCACCAAACTCATCGTTTTTGTCCTTCCCCTTTTCCAATGGCCTCTGGTTTTCCCAAGAAAAATAATATCAATAAAAAAAAGCCTCAGTCAGTGGTAAGTTGCTGTCTACATCATAGCAGTCATGATGTTTGCTCAAGAACAAGTCATTCATATTTAGGTAAATAATGGGATTACATGATGCGGCACATCTTAAACTACCATCAAACGAGGTAAGTTATCCCCCATGGGGTTTCAGGCAGCCCAAACCAGGACATGGGGGAGCCCCGCATCCCATCCCCATGCAAGCACCATGACCCGCACACGGGCAGCCTGGTGGCATCATGGAAGCCCATGTTGGTAAAGGGGCACCCTGGGTTTTATTATCTCACATCTAACCTTAGCACTGATTTTTAACCTTGTGGTTAATGGAATCACAGAAGAACTCATTTTCACGCTCATTCTCTTTATATCCCTCTCCTGATGCTGTGAGCCAGTCTGCCATTAATTAAATTTATGCTGCTTCATTTAACTTCACCGAGCGGCTACCGGTGCAAAGAGAAGCAGAGCTGCATCTTCAGCAGTTTATTTCAAAGAGCTCCGATCGGTGCTTTTGAAGTCTCCTCTCCACCCTCACCTCCCAGCTCTGGGGAGCCCGAGCACCCCGGGGAAGGGGAGGCACCGAGCTGGGCTGGCGGCCGCAGCATCTCACTGCACAGCGCTCCCGCGGGGCCAGCAGCCTTCCCATGCCCTGTCCCGTGCCACACTTCCATCACACGTAACCACCAATTGGTCGCCCATACACACAGAAAATCCAAGTCACAACCAACCAAGTATCAAATGCCCATTCTCCTCAGCCCCAGCGTGCTGCCCTGCTGTGTGTGACCCCCCTGCAGCCCTCCCTGCTGGGCCATTCGGAGCAGCAGTGGCCCAAGCCGATCCCAGCAGCAGGTTATTTCTCCCAGTGCGGCCCCAAAACCCTCACCCACACCACAGGCACAGCGAGGCACAACCCTGCCCTGTGCTTGCAAAAAGCTGTGGTGTTGGCTGCAGCTGCTGCTCTGCCCAAACGAAGGGGGGATGTTGCTTTGTGGTTGCTGACACACGGCACTTTAAGCCTCTTGCCAAATGCCCACCTCTTTGGTAATTCAGCTGCGTGTTGGGAAGATGTTTTTGTATTTTCTGTGTCATCAACATGGCACCGTTACTTTCCCACTCCAGTGTTTGCTCTACAGTGCTGGATTCTTTACCTCTGTGTTTCTATCATTAAGTTGTAGCACTACAAATCCTGCCATTAACGTCCCGCAAAGGGCTTTAATTCACCTGCAGTGGATCACACCTGGTCTGCCCTCTACACCCAAGCAAACCTGCCCAGTGCTTCCTCCGAAGGCACGCCACTCACTCTTACCCAAAGCTGCTGATGAACAAGGATGCTTTGGCACCTCCAGGTTTGATGAGTGAGCACTGAGCGAGGTGGGTATTTCTCTGGGTGGGTTTGTTTGCACACCCACACCACACTCAGATGGGTACAGTACGGGCAGCCCGGCTGTCCCGAGCTGCGCGGTGCAGGCAGCAGCGGGGTGCGAGGGGCGCCCCAGGTGCCAGCACCCCGGGGAGCAGCAGGGTGAGGGCGAGAACACTTTGCCAGCAAAAGGAGATAAAACAGAAGTGATTACGGCGAAACTAATGCAGCCCGCAGTAGGTCATTTCCATTTCACTTGCGGGACTGCTCCCCTGGGAATGCATTTTCCAGGCACTTAGCAGGGGCCACATCTGGAATAGGGAAGCGGGACCATTTCATTAAGCTGACAAAAAGCTGAAAGATGACCCGAGCTCACGGCAGCTGCAGTGCCGTGTCTCTGCAGCACGCCGCCTGCCTTCAGCTGGGGGGCTCGCTGCAAATCAGCTGCAGAAACCCCCCAGGGAAGGGATGCCCTCGGCACTGCCCAGGGGTCGTGGGCTGTGCCCATGCATCCTGCAGCAAGCGCTGGGAGCCACCAAGGCAGGGCGGCCTGAGCAGCAGCACCACAGAGCTGCCAGGGTGCTGAGCGCTGCCTGCATGGAGAAACTTGTGGCCCTGCGCTCCAAGCTCTGCTCAGGCTGGAGCAGCTGCAGAGCTGCCCATGGCCGCATGCAGCCGGGTTTGGACACCCACCAAGGACGGTGATTAAGCAGAACGAAGGGCCAGGAGCAAAACCACTCGTGATGGGCAGTGTGGAGGGCCCTGGGGCAGCAGCGGGACTGTCGGTGCCCGGGTGGAAATGGGCAGTGGGAGGGCACGCACACACGTGGAGGAGAGGGAAAGGAAAGGGCCCTGCCTGCCACCAGACAGGCCCAGTGGAAAAAGCCTCCCAGGCTCTGCGCAGATAAAACCTCCGCGAGTGACTCAAGGGTCCATCTCCGAGCAGCGTAATGGCAGGAAGCCATAATATATTAAAACAGTAGATTAAAACAAACAAGGGCATTTTGGATCAGATTACACATCACTTTCCTCACGTCTGACAACAGAAGAAATCAAAGGCAGTAAAAGACAATCGTAGACCATAATGGTCTAATAACTCTGCGATAAAAGTACTTGTGGGAGTACGCTGCCACCAGCTCAGCGCCGTCCTCGGATGCAGAGCGAGCCCTGAAATCCGCAGCGTGTACTCAGGAGCATTACGGCTTAAGTGCTCGTTTAAGACTTCCTTGAAAATGCAACATGCTCACTTGAGAAACGTAATTAGGCCTCAATTGCGGGTGATGTTCACACGTTATGGATCATCCTTAAAAGTGACAGGAAGAGGATGGCCGAGGGCTCTGGGTTCTGCATTACAGCTCGCTCCCCGCCTTCCCAGGGGAAAACAAGGCCTGGGCTCAGCCTGCACCAGCTCCTGCTGCTGGTGACCCCCCCACTGGTGGCCCCCCAGTTGGTGACCCCCTGCCAGGTGGTGTGAAGGGCTCAGGCAGCCCCACACGTTTCACTGCGAGGTTTGCTTGCCATCCCAGGTCTGATCCCGGACAATTTCACAGACCCCCAGACATTTTCCCAAGCTTTGAAGGGCCAGCTGCTATCAAAGCACTTCTTCCACCCTCTAGCACCCCTCTCACAAGAGCCAACGTAAACCCCAAACAGTGTCCAGACCCTGAAGTCCCCGCAGGGCAGCTTGCTGTCTGCTCGAGCAGCCTTCTCCTGGGGTCAGACAACCACAGCAGCTCCCCTGTGTATTATAGCCCCCCACGTGCAGCTCCCCTGTGTATCATAACCCCCGGTGTGCAGCTCCCCTGTGTGTTACCACCCCACGCCCCGGCAGCACACCCCACGCCGCCAGCACAGCACCTGCCGGGCGAGAGGCAGTGGATTAGTGCTGCCTCCATCCATCACCGAGGATCACCTCGCCCTAAGCAGGCTCGAGTCGATTCCCTTCGATTTCCAGCAGTCCCCGGGCAGAGCTCAGCTCCTCAGGCGAGCTTTCAGTTCCACCAGCCCCCAGGCAGGGCGGTGGCGATGCCAGGGGCTCTGAGAAACAGCGAGCCCAACGCAGGCCATGTGCACAGCACCTCCCTCAGCACTGCAGTGTGCATTTCCTTGTTCCTGAAGCAAGAGGAATAAAATATAAATCAGCACAGGGCAGGGCCAGCCCTCAGTGCCTCGTGGCCAGGTACCAGCAGGGCACCAGGAGGGAGCAGCGGCTGTGCCCTGTGGGTGCTGAGCGAGCCCCAGCACCCCCGTCCTCAGCACTTGTAGAGGAAACAGCTCAGGTGGGAAATTGCAGTCACTGAAATACCAAAGGGAAGAAGGGAAACGTAGCCACTGCTCTTCCCTTGTTCCCATCTCCTTCCAGCCATTCCTCTCTCTCCCTCCCATCAAATCTAGTAATGAGAGCTCACTAATGGATCAGCTTAAGTATACAGCAACTCTCATCACTGTTCTAAAAAATAATCAATCAAGCACTTAATTTTTAACATAAGAAATAAGCTGCCTGGAGACTGTTAATACATAACTAAATAAATTAACAACTGCAGGTGGGATTCAAAACTAACACAAGGCATTCTCCATCTTCTTGAGCCTGCTGTACAGAAAGCATGCAAAAGCCGTGCTTTAACAAGAAGCAGGGTGATGTTAAATTAAATTGCTCACCATCTCCACCCTTGTTGTTCCCCATGTCGCTGGATCAAGCGATGGATCCCGCTGAACGCTGCCCCACGCCTGCTGTTGGGTGCTTGCCTTGGTGCAGAGACAAGGAAAGGGACAGAGGACACCAAGCACACCATAAAGGGCTCACGACACAGACACACGGCTCAGTTCCTTGTTCCAAAAAACTTTAATTGAAATTCCAACTTCGTGGTAAACAGTACACAGCAAGATTATACAAATTGTTAATTACATTAAATGGAAGTCCTTGTTCAATCTGAAATACACGTGTAGGACTAAGAGCAAGTATTTGTACACATCTGGTATTAAAAAAATAAACGTGATTTCTCTCTCCTTTACAGCTTACATTTCATGTTGATTTCCAGCTCTCTTGTTGTGACAGAAAGGGAACATAAAGCGAGCTTCTAAATATTCCTAGGAAAATCCTGGCCCCACTGACCTCAACTGCAACATCTGCTTCTCCATGGCAAGTGGGAGCGTAGCCTGCTGACATCATTCACACGCCTTTTAATATTACAGCACCGCTTTTGGAAGCTATCACATTTTCTAAAATGCACCCAGTACCGAGGGAGATTTTATTAAACTCCAAAAGAGAAAAACTTCAACTAAAAAAAGGGAAAAGAAAAAAAAAAAAAAAAGCCAAACTGCAGACTTCCATCAGGACAGTCTCACCATGAGCAAATTCTTCACAGCACTCCATTCGCAAGCACCTTTCCCTCCCCACCTTTTTCCTGAGGATAACCAGGCTCAGGCCAGAGCTCGGCAGCACCAGGTTGGCTTCTCGCTCCCCAGCTGTGTGCCAGCCCGCACCGTCAGCTGGGAGCTGCAGTACTGCGAAAGGAGAATAATTAATAATGGAAAAAATCAGACTAGATTTCTGTCAGAAGACTGCAGTCTCCCAGAGGCTGACGCTTCCACGCACTCAGATAATTCAGAGCAAAGTGCTCAGGATCTGACAGGACCGGGTCCTGAGTCAATAGCACCAAATGTTCAAAGTCTGCCAGAGGGGAAAACCAAATGCATAACTGGGGGATCACGCCCGCAGTCTCCCAGACACAGCAGCTACAGAGCACCGCAGGGTGCTACCAGGAAGGCACAGGTGGATGGGATTCGCCTCTCCTCGCGCCGGGCGTGCAGGGCAGCAGCAGGGCAGAACTCAGCCAGCCCGCTGCGGGCATCCACTCAGAGGGGAGATGAATCCTTTCTTAGAAGCGCTTATGAAAAAACAGCTTTTGACCACGAACAGTACCTAGGAGACCAGCTCAGACGTTGACATCAGGATTGGAAGCATCTCAGTAAGGTCAGGAGAATTCCACTGCCGGTTAACGTAGTGGGAAATGCTCCCAGACATCAAACCCAGCATCAGAAGGTCTCAACGGCAGCAGAATTCCCACTGTTACCAGTCTCTCTGGTTTCTTTTTTAAAATTGAATTTTTAAATGCCAGGGGAAGAAACTGATTCCTATTAAAAATAATAGTGGAGCTGCTACTTAACTTGCTCAGATAGCTTTTCAACAGGCTTTTGATGCTGCTCTAAGACAAAATAATGTGCATTAAATAGCAGGAGAGTGATATCACAATAAACTATTAAGCAAAATGAAAAACCCCACCAACTCTATGAGATGAGAGACATCTGCTAAAAGCTAGAAAATTAAGTGATTTCTGCATTATGGCCTAATAGCAACAATTGCTAAAGATGCTTAGTAATTATCTCACTTGTGGTTAGCATACTAAAAAGTGCATTTTAAATACCTTTTATTACTGGGGACAAACATAATGCCTCATAATTAGTGCCAGCTAATATTTTCAGTACTCTCTCCAGTATGGAAATAAAAAGCTGATCTGTATTTATAGCATTGCAATGATCACATAAAATCAACCTTCAGTTTTCAGCTGCAGACACTGAAATGTGCTGGTGGCAACCTGGGTCTGGAGGTCGCAATAACCTTCAGCTGGTAGGAAAGAGGCATGAGTGGGAAGTTTTTACAAAACAGACTGTTTGCCACTCACCCACAAGCATCAAGCAGAGAAGTGGGAATGGAGAAAAGTTCATCCAACAACAGGAGACACAAGGGATTCGCTCCCCACACGTACTGCTGACATTGTCAGTCCTCTGACATTGATTCAAAGCCTCTCCATAAAAATGTCACCCCTTCATACATGATACCCCTACTTACTCTGCCTGAGAGGGCAGGAATCAGCTTCGCATTCCCTTTTCCTGCTGCGGCAGCGAGCAGAGAGCACGAGCTGAGCAAGAAAGGCAGAAGGGAGACACGTAACAAACTCGCTGCAGCACTGGTGCGGGAATTCAGGTACTCTCCATGCCAAGACAGACTGAGCTAAAGACTTGAAGGCAACCAAAGGTCCTGGAGAGAGACAACTTTGACTAGGTAGTGTCTTGTGGTCACGCTACTGGTCCTACTCAACACTCTAAAGCCCGGTCTCTACTCATGTCTACAAAAGGGAAAAAATTCCCCTATATTCTCCCACTCTTTGAAAACCGTACACCTCTGCTAGTCGGGGAGCACTACAAACACAGCAAGGTTCTGGAAGTCAAAGCCCAGGGCAGGGAGCACACAGTGGCACGTCCTTGGCATCGGCAGAGCTGCCCCTGCGTCTCCCTGCCCGGAGAAGAGGCACAGGTACAAAGGGTGGAGGAAGACTTTGTTTCTGCTACAGCAACAAGGGGGCAGCAGTAACACAGGCAGTTCTGGCACTGAAGGAGTTTAATTCTGTCTCACCACAGTCACATTCGGAAGCTGCTGGATGGCAGTGGAGACTTTTCAAACGACCCTCAAGACTTACTGGGGGGCCGTGGGCCCTACCGAGGCAGGAGACCGGGATTTACATCGCTCCCTGGCAGTACCTGGCCCACTGGCTGGCCAGCACGCCATCCATTCATTTCTTTAATACCCCACCTTTAATTCCTTTAGCATAAAATAGAACAAGATCAATCTCTGTTACACCAACAGAGGCCTATTTTCTTTTTAATCAAGCCCACCATTGAAAGACCAGAAGCTCAAACTCTTCGTGCCTCAGTTACACCCGCGAGTAAACCTGTCTGAGCAGCAGGGCACCTGCTTCCCAAACCTCACGGTTAGCTGAATCATCACTGTACAGGAAACAACCTGCATTGCCAAAGGACTGGCGTTTCAGTGCTAGTTCAGTGAAGTAAACATTGACATCCACGAAGGCGACAGCTAGACTAATACTCATATGGCTCAGTCCCTGCAGACACTCACAGCTTGGCGGCTCCTCCAGCCCGCCAGGGAGGCCCCTGCGGGGAGGCCCAGTGACTGAGGTGCTGCAGTGCTCCTACCCTACGCTACTTCAGGTGCCGAGATCAGGCGTGCTGTGTGGTGACAGCCTCCGAAAGAAGTCCCCTCCCATCCCGAGACCAGCCTGGGTGCCAGTCCTGGTGCTGACAGCGAAGGGGTGCTGCCCGCGGAAGGCTCCTCACGCACACAGCTACCACCACTAAGGGGGACTCAGCACCCGAACTCCTGCCGAAACAAGCAAGAAGTGTAGATGGGTTACGAGTTCATTAACTCCAGGCTCACGACTGGTGCCAGAAATGTAACAGACAAAACGTGGCTTCTGACAAAGGTACGTGTAAGCACACAGCCGGCAGCACGAGGGGCCTGCTCGCCTCTCTGCGCTCAGGCATCTGCAACGTGAATTACTCCTGATTCATCATCTCACTTTTAAATAACAACATCAATTAGGCTAGATCAATTGTACCTATGGAAGTCCATAGATACCCACAAATACCACAGCACTGTGACACAGTAGAAAGCACAGAGCAGATCTATAAACCTTCTAGAGAAGGAGCCTGACTAAATTTCCTTAACCAAACAGAGAAAGCCCTTTTTAATAGTAATAATAATAAAGTCACTTTGCTGAAAACAAACCAATATGTTTCAACTCACGCTGCTGATGGTTGCTAGATTTGAAACATACACAGTTTGTGTCAAGTGCACACGTTCTTCAGCATTGTCCAAACAGAATTTTGTCTTTCACTGTTATGCTTTTCAAGTGCTGGGGCTTTCCTGCAGATGATGAAAGTGTTTTAATCTAGAAAATGTAAACAAGTCTTGTGAGTTTTACTAACCCAGCTAAGCTTTCACAGGAAGTTTCTGGCAGGAAGAAACAAAACAAAACCTTAGCTTTATGTTCTAAAAAAATATACAATTATTTAAAAAGCATTAGAAGTCACTTGATCTTCAAACCCATCTGAAGAGATTGCTCTCAGAAGAGACAACTGGTGATGATGCTGGTTATGCTATGCCTTGCATAAACAAAACAAAGTAATTGTGTGCTTGCACTGGAAAACTGAAATTAATGCACTCATGAAAAAAAATGCATACAAAGAAATCCCTCTGCAGGAAACAAGCCAATTGGTATAAAAGCTTGTTAGGCTTTTCCGTGCTTTCATGCTAAGTCCAACCAGAATCAGATGAGATGAGACCTTTTCACGTCTCAGAACAAACACCCTTGTTTCCCTACTTTCTACAAACACTTCTCAAACAAAGAAAACATAAGAAAAAAATTTAAAATAAAAAGTCAAATTCTCCAAGCTGCTATAGAGGTTAACACCACTGAGACTACCAGCCTGTAAGTATGTAACACAAGAGAGCTCCGTCAAGCAGATTTTCCTTTGCACCGCTTCACCAGGGCAATTTTCCTGCACAAGCCAGCCGTGCCATCCCGCACTGCTCATCACAGCTGCTGATTAGTGAAGAAAGCTTTTGTCTCCCTGCAGACAGGATTTACACAGAGCGGACAGCAGAGCGTTAACTGCTTCGAGCAGACTTCGTTCGACTGGATGTGTGAACAGACCAAGTCTGCCAGAGCCTGAAAGACAGTTAATTAAAAAACAGACGTGAGCAAACCTCCTTGCATAAAATCAGAAAGCACTTCAACGTGTCACACAGACTAGTGAGATCGCCAAACTTTGTAGCCATCAGATCTCACTCTACTTTTAAGCACTATCCCCCACTGATTCAGTGGAAAATCCTGTTTCAAAACTGCACTCGCACAGTATCTTAAAATAAGTATTCCATTAAACGATAACTATTAATGAATATAAAATTGCTCTTTGTCAAAGCAAATTTTAGAACTTTTTTAAAAAAAAAAAAACAAACGTGGTCAACAAAACCTCTTTGTGGTATACTGATTAAGTACATATTTCTATTTTTCCTCTTACATGAAAAATACTTTAAAACTACAAAAAGACATCCACAATCTAATAGGAAACACACAACTGCAAACTTTTATTACTAATTTACTTATTACTTATAAAGGTAATTACTAATTACTTTTATTACTAATGCAGCAAAAATACCTTAGAGAACAGTGGATTTCCATTCAGCGATTCTGCTCTTCTGATGTTTTCAACTCCACACTGGACCAAAAACAAGGAGAAAAGTTAAGTCTACTACATCTACTTACATGTTGCTAAAAACTCCCCTGAGTTAAGATTCATTTTCAATTTACAAAAAAAAAAAAAAAGTCCCAAGTTATATTGCAAAGAGCACCTATAAAGCAAAATTTTGAGAGAGGAAAAATAATTTGAGAGCACCACTACCCAAACAGCTATGAAAACAAAAAACTACTTACTTCATTTGCTAAAACCTGGGCATACTCAATATCCAGTTCATAAAGCGTTTCAATGTGGTCGCTTGTAAATGCTATTGGGACCAACAACATGTTCTTCTTTCCTCTTTGGCACAGGCCTTTAATGGTCTCATCTGTCTGCGGACCAAGCCAAGGCATTGGCCCAACCTGTAAGAAAAGTAGGAAAAAACACTCAAGAAATCATTCTTAGAAAAAACACCCATCTTTTCCTTAAGCAAGGACAACACAGACCAAGTTATATTTAAGAAGGAGACAGCTATCTCTATTTCTCTGCTTTTGACTCTTCCTTTCACTTTATCTGTTAGGTTTTTACAAAGACATACTGTCCCACTGTCCCTCCATTTAAATCCCCTAAAAAGAGAACCTGGGCTGGCCTTAAACGAGACTTGCATTAAAATAAAAATTTCAGTGAAGCTCTGCTATTTTTAGTTTAAAAAAAGCCTGATCACTAACGCGGGGGGTTCACCTGCCTTTTGAAGATGGAAGCATTCAGGATGCAGAAAACCCACCTTAACCCTTATCTATCCATGAAGTATTTGGTGCTGATGTACCATAAGATGCAACTTTAAGAACAAAACAATGGCATGGTAGGTGTAATGCTCATGAGACATATGGTTACTTGTACTACATAACTATGGTAAAAATTAAGTTCCTTGTTATTTGCAGTAGTAATAATAAGCAAAAAAATAATGCAAGAAGTCTTCATCAAGACTAATGAAGCTTGTCTGGGTTATGTGTATGTCATTTTAAAGACTGCCTATTTCACAGTGACAATTTCTGAAAAATTGCTCCAAGACCATCTAGAAGTAACACTTAAAAAAGCAATGAATGCTCTACTCTTCTTTCTGACAGCCAAAGAAAAATACCAAATTGGGTGGTATGAGATTGTAGGTTTTCTAACAGACGTATTAAGCATCTTCTTGTCTGGGGTTATGACACTGTGGGAGGACCACACGCTCCATCGCCTGAAGCTCCTGGCAGCAGTGGGTGGTGGTGTGGTTCTCCAGCACCTACCTTGGACTGCCAGACCAGCCGGTAGGGGTTGGAGTAGTTCAGCTTCTCCATGACTCTCTGAACAGTAGCTCCCACTTCTTGTGGATATGGATCACCACGGTTCACTACCTTCAAGACACAAACAGCAGACGTTTTCTTCCAGGGAACGTCTGTGTGGGCACCCTGTCCTCGCCTTACACAGCCTTTTGCCACTGCCGAGCACTGGGGCATGGTGGGGACATGGTTGGTGGCACCAGGTGGCCGCAGGCACCACCGCCCCAGCCCACCCTACAGCCCCTGGCCAGGGGTGCCCCCTGGGCTCCTCCTGCCCTTCCAGCTGAAGTGCCTTCCTGCCCAGCCAAACCAACAGCAAAGTTGCTTTACCAGGGCATCTACTGCTCCTCCTTCCCGTGACAAAGGAGGAATTCTTCAATCTTCTCATACAGATATGATTACATTTTGGTAACAGCACTGATTTTTTTTTAAATGACTGGATTTCACTGCAGTCACTGATAGAGGATTATGCCCTTTAGTGCAGCCCTGCAAAGACACTACTTTCATTCCTCCAGGGAAAGGGTTATTAATACTTCCTAGAGGTGAGAAAATACCATTATCGCCCGGGTTTGAGCTGGCAAGTTTGTGAGACCATAAAAGCAGCCATATGGAGCCTGACCACTGATCCACCTAACCCAGTGCCCTCTCTTCAGGGGTGGCCAGCAGTGCACATCCGAGCAAATGCAGCAAAGCCACCACAGCTCACGTTCCTTGACCTCAGCTCCATGTCAGCCACAACTCAGCAACTCATCTTTATATTTGTGTGGTTTTACTCTGCAAGCGTGCAAGCTGCACACCCTCCAATTCAGCTTAGCCAGCAGGATTCTGGTCAGCAGTTATAGGAACAGCCCAACGTAACTCACAGACATGGGGAGCGAGTGAGCTGAGAAAAGGATGACAACATCTTTCCTTTTGTCAGGTGGAAACAGGTCCAGTTCCTTCTGTATGTGGTCGGTAAAGCACTGGTCAGAAAGAAAGAGCAGAGACTTGGATCAGGACTTGCTGGAAGGGAACCGCACACTGCGCAGGCAGAGCCACTCTCCCGCTGAGCACACCACAAAAATGGCAGAACCCAAGCCAAAAGAGAAGCTCTCTCCAGGGACAAATGTGCCATTTTCTCAGGAAAGGAAGGAGCAAGAAGGTTCCCTGTAACTGCTCCTGCACAGCCACTGCTGTGGCTACAGCTTCCTCTTTGCTGCCTGTGAGCTCTGATCCGACAGAGGAGACGTGATCTGTGGGAGTTCACCACAGACCTACTCTGAGCAGGAATTTGGGCTAACGACCTCTAGAGGTTCCTTCCAGCCCAAACTGCTTTAACAACAGGACTACACTCCTAGAACAAGGTGTACGTGGTGGTCACATTCACACATTATCATGCCAGAACATCTGTTGTGAAATAACCATCCTTCTGCAACTGCGTACACAGTAGACAAGACACATTTCATTACCATAACTAAGATGTACCCTTACACTGAAATACTCCTTTTATTCTTCTCATTTTTATTTTTTTATTTTTTTTTTAGTCAACAGGAAAAATATGTAAACACAACCTAAAGCAGCAAATTGGTTCATCTGCTTTTAGGATATTTCACAGCTAAAAAGCTCATAAGCTTTGTTGCAAGCTATGACTAGTAGTCAGTGAGCTTTACTTACTACTGCAACTTGTAGTAAGTAAACTGATTCCTCAGAACATTCCTCTTGCTCAACATCGTGCAGTGCTTTCACTGGTAGCAAACATTTCTTAAAAAGAAATGGAATAAACATCTGTATTTACTTAGTTCTCTTTTCTTTCGAAATCAGGTGCTAATGCAAACATACCAAGTTTCTCCTACATTAACCAACCTCAGAAAACCCCTGGGAGCATCCATCAGTGTGATAACACAAAAAAGACAATGAGATAGCTGTGAACAAGCCCTTCTGACCCTGGGGTGCTGAAGCACACCCACACTGCACATGCACAGGACTGCAGCATTCCCCTTGCAGCTCTAAGAGTGCCTTAAGAAGAATATTTCGGGGTACCCTGTTGTCCCTGGAGGCCTCTGTATCAGACCCGCTCAGTTCACACACCTCGTTCTGACTGCCAACTTCAAAGGCTCTCCTACAAACCCGTACCTGGATGAGCAGGGGATGTGTGGGCCACCGGTCAATTATACTCCACTTCATCTTTGGCTTCTCCCCCTTTTTATTGTAGTAGCGATAAATCGCATTTAAACTGCTTCCTGAAAGACAGGGAATTAACATCAGGTTATCCAGGGCATCAGCAACCTGTCGGATGAAAACAGTTTTGTAGCAAGGCGCTGCAATATGTTAAAATGGCATACAGTTCAAATGCAACTCAGAACGGAGAACATCAGAGGGGAACAACCGCCTCAAAGCTCACACAGCATACAAGAATAACTCGCTCAACCATTCCCTAACTGAAGAACAGTTACTGCAGTTTCCATGGAGAAAGCTTACTCAGTGGTGTTCCTGGGGCTTCCGTTTATATTCTCTTGCAGTAATGACAGTAACGAAGCTATCCCTACCTAAAGAGTTTCTGGCTAGAACTCAGCACTGCAGTAAGCACAGCAGAGCTGGAGCTGGCAAGGAAGCCGAGGGGACGGGCTCGGTGCAGGAGCTGCGGGCTCTCACCTGTGGTGGAGCAGCTGTACTGCGGGTACTGCGTGAAGGCGATGGCCCGCTCGATGCCGTCCTGCTCCATCTCCTCGATCGCCTCTTCCGTCAGAGGGTGCACGTACCGGAACCCGATGTAGTACTTGTGAGGCGCTGCCAGACAAAGAGAGGAGAAGTTGCAGAAAACAGCACCGACCCGTGACTTTCAGCAACACCCTGTTGCTACCAGGTACGAGGCACAGGACCCGGCAGGTAATTTCACCAAGCTGTCAAAATAAACCTGTTGACACTTCCCTGGCTACCTTTCAAAACCACCGGCATACAAACACATCTTTGTCTGGTAAGCATTTGGCTGGTAACTCAGTTTCCTTTAGCAGAAACTGTAAGAGATTTACACGACCTGCAGAAAGCAGCAGCCTCCTCATTTCGGTCAGATAGCGGAGGCACGGCTTCTAGGCTGCACGGAGCTCTGAGCTGCTACTGGGAAGTTCGGATCTAAAGGATGCGTTGGTAAAAGCGTGCCACCAAAAGATGCTGAATGAACACAGCTGTGCCTGAACGGATCACTGGTACACAAGAGCTGCGGTCTCCCTAACAGCACAGCTCACCTCACCGAAATCAGGAGTGGGATGCTTTAAATACCACAGCCCAATTAAACTGGCAAACCTTCGGGAAGACAAGGCTTTCTTCGTGCTGCCACCCACTCTGCTAAAAGGAAACAAATTCTTTAAGCAGCTTGTTCGTTCCAGGAAATGTTATTTAACTCAACTTTCAAACACAATTGGGCTATAATTGTGTGTGCCAGCACTGAGATGTTCTGCTCTGCAGTCGTCAGCTCAAGAGGGTCTGACTTTCAAAGAGGAAAAGGCACCTCACAGATCCCAGCTGCTTGCAAGGCAGGGCAAGAAAACCAGACAATTCTACCCCTTTTGTGTGCCAGGTGCCAGCAGAGAAGTCACCAAGCCAGCATCCCTCACGCTGCTGAGCTGCTCTGCTGGCACGGAAACCCCCAGGGACAGGGGCTTGTTTGGGGCAGGAGATGGGGGTGCTGAGGAAGGGAGGCAGGTTCTTCCATTTCTGGTTTGTTTCTGTTTTGCACAGAGACCTTTGTGCCTGTAAGCACTTCAGTGCTTTTTGGAAGCAAGACTTTTTTTTCCAAAGACAACATTTCAGGTTTTTCCATTTTCCACCTCTAACCTTCTGGGTGGCAGCTTTGAGGTTTGTGAGTGTGGAGGTTTATGTTTGCTTGTTTCTCCTTGATTTTTTTGTTTTGTTCTAAGTGGAGGACAGAGGCTTCTAGGAGAACAAACCCAAAGTTTCTTTTCCCTGGTTTCCAGGTCACTAGCTCTGAAATACCATTTAACAGGTTTCTGAAGGAAGTAATGTCCTGTGCTTGTTCTGCACTCCACAGATTTACGCAGGACTCAGGAGAGCAGGTTTAGCCAGCCCCAGTTCTTTGCAGGAGGCAAAAAAAAAAAAACCCTCCCACCTGGGAGCAGTAGCAAGTAACAACCCCCCCTCAGGAGCCTGGAGGCCAGTTACCTCTAACATTTTTAAATGGCATTGAAAACAAAAATCTGACTAACCAGAGCAAAGACAGGAGGAGTTTAACCTGGGAAAGGACATATCGGGAAAATTATGACCAACCTGGGAACTTCTTGCAATGCTCTCACAGCATTATGCTCTGTCCTGGATCACAGGCAGCAAGTACCAGGTTTTCGTGTGTGTACACGTTGGGTTTGCAGGTACAGTTAGAATCAGGATTACTCTTTCAGGTACACAACAGCTCCTGCTGTGAAGAGCTGCCAAACTAAGAAAACAACATGGTCCCTTCATCCTGAGAGCGTTCATTCTTCTGACAGCAAGGGAATCTTGGCTAAAATACAGCTCGTAAAAATACTCAGAACCTTTGTAACTAAAAACAGTGGAAAAAAGCAAAAGGCGCCTTCTTGGAGTATAATTGCTGTGAGACATTAGCCTATTTGATGCTAGCCCTAAACAAACAGAAATGTATTTTCCTGTCACCACATTTGCGTGACTTATTCTTACAGACCACTGAGCCCACCCAAGTGCATTCATTCAGAGAGGAAGAACTCTTGTTTATTTTCAGGCAGCTGCCTGTGACAATAACGCTTCATTTTAGAATTATATTGTTCCCAGATGACATTGGTGAGGCTGTTTATTTACTGCTTGATCCTAGTCCCAATGTCAGGGAGTAATGTGTCAAATGTATTCGACAAGTCTACGCGTCGGTTGATTGATGTACGTGAACAGGTGAGTTTTACAGGTGGACACTGTCCAACTCGAGCTCTCCATCAGCTGCAAATACACAAATAGCTGCAACCTCCAGGCCCCCCGCAAGTCCAGATCCAGGCAACAACAGATGCCAAGTGTTTCTTCCTCACTTTGTGTTTCACACAGCACAGGCACAACCTGTGAGTTACTCGTTAACCATGCTCGGGGCTCCCGACATGCCGCACAAACACGGCACGCTGACCCAGAGCTCTGACGATAACCGCCCCGCTCAGGCTGCATGCACGCCTGCTTCAGGCTGCTCTGCAGAAACACAGAAGGTGGTATCACTGCAAGGCTGCCTGAAACGCTGAAGGAAATGGTTAGCACATTTGGTATTTAAAACTATCGCTAGGTTACAAAAAAATAGCCTTTAAAGGACCTCTGAGGGGTAAGGACTGCAGAGAGGCAGGCGTGACTGTACAAAAACAGCACCGAACAAAAGTACATGGGAGTGGTGTGCTGGGAAAAGCAGATAAACTCGGTGAGTTTTATCTCCAGAACCTGTTGCAAGCCTGACCCCCGAGGGGCTGCAGCTGCCACACACGCTGCTGCCTTTGGTGCCAGGGCAGGACGCAGGCTCCGCTGCAGGCTTTTACTGTACTTGATGGGACTGCAGCTGGAATTAAGTTAGAGAATAGTGTCTGTGGGGAAAAACAGGTCAAATACCAGCCAAACGAAGGCATCAGTGACGTGGTACATGCTGAATGAATAAGGGAATTCTGGAGCTAAACTTTGAAGAGCATTACTTTTCAGCTCCAGACACTTACCTTTTTTAAAAAAATAAAATAAAAGATCCATCTCTAGCCCTCTACTACCCCAATCTGAAGTAGGATCCACAAAGAATTACTAAACTGCTGAGAACCAAGTAACATATATGGTCTAACGTGGAGGGTGACTCCCTGACCTGCCAGCATCAAACCTGCAAAGGTCGTGGAAGCCGCAGGGAGCAGGCAGCTTGCAGCACCACTCGGCATAGAGCTGCTGAGCTGAAGAGAGCGGCGAGCTCCCCTCTTCTGCTTCTCGTACTCCAGCAGCTTTTCCAATACAAACACTTAGTGCTCCCGTTGGAGCGGCAGGATGAGAAGCGTTATCTGCAGCTGACACATTGGGAAGGAACACAGTGGGCAACTCGGTGATCTCGTTAATTCCTTCTACTCTCAAAGCTGGCTTGCTGCTTCAGGAAAAAAGCGTAATGCCAAGAAGTGCCTTACTGGAACAAAGGTGGCCCCCAGACAGCTCGTTTCAGGCAGACCAACCATTGCATCCCCGTTTCTCTTGGCTTGCCAAAGCAGGGATGATTCACTGGGTCTTTTTTCTCTGTCCCACGAGATGACAGAGACAGAAGACCACCAACACCCTCAAGCTGCTGCGCGGGTGTCAGCCTGATTGCTGGTGCTGCCACTCACATTTATTAATGCCATGCTTTTAATGGCACTGTTTTAATTTCACATAGCAAGAAACTAGCATAAAAAGTACTGCAAGCAAATGATCTATCACCTTCAGCATGAAGCAGAGGAACAAAGACTTGAATTCATCACAGCTGCTAACAGAGCAACACCACAAGATAAAGTCAAATTCAGCTAACAACCCGTCTGAAAGCAGTTCAGCCAAACTGCTGCAGATTCCACCACGAATGCATGGGCTAAAAATGACTCTTGTATCTATCTGGTTGGGGGTTTTAGGAGAAAGCCATTGAACGCAGACAAACCACAGCTGGCTAACACAAGGTGAACGACCCCAATGGCCTGTGTTTGCACACCCAGCAGGTTGCAATCGCCCACTGCAGTGCATTAGCTTAAGGCTTTGCTAGTTTGGGCACTCACAGAAGTATCTACACCATTTTGCCATCACGCTGGTGCTCCCAGGCACAGTGGCACAGGAGAACCCACACCAGTCACACCTCCCTGCTGTGAGGGAGCAAGGTTCAGAGAGGCTCTGTGATCTGCAGAGCGGGGAGGGAGGCTTCGTTCACCTTTCAAGCTCTCTGATAGTCGAGGAAGAACTGGCAAAGGCAGTATCTACTCCTAGCCATGCCAAGCCATTAGGCCTTATCGCCTGCTCATGTCCTCGGGCGGAGCTCACCGCTATCACTCGCCCAAGCCCTGCAGTGTTCAGCCACAAAACATATCTTTTCTTCCTCTTCAGGCCCGAAATGGGGCCTTACTGGTGTTAGATCTTTTATCCATTAGCAGCAGCTACAGATTCAGGCAACGTGACTCAGGAGAGAGCTCTGAAGCAACCAGTAATTTCGGGGGACCTTTCACAGGAACAAAAGGCAGACCTGCAGCTTTGGGGAGCAGTTTCAGAGTGCTGACACCCTCCTGTGCAGCCACCAACCCTTTCAGCTCACACTGGCATACCAGACAGGTACAAAAGGCATTACAGCATTAACTTCTGGCCTCAGAGCTGGATCGTGCCAGCCAGTCCCTGCACAGCATCCCACCGAGCTGGCCCCGTGCAGGAGGCAAAAGGAACAGGGAGCACAGCTCCATCGCAGCCCCAGCTGCTGGCGTGCGGAGCTGAGTGGCACCGTGCTGCCGTCAGCTACAAGCAGCGGTCACGAGAAGGTGGCCGTGCATCGTACAGCAGGAGATCCCACCCTCTGTGAAACTCAATAGATCAGCGCGCAGAACACAAGCAACCAGGAAACCCTAGACTGACAGACTCCTTAACTCTGGGGGTGCATTCACACATGTGCAGCCTAAAAGGATCATCGTTCTCACACACCTCTTCATAAAAGGTACAAAAATTTGAGCTACAGTCATATGAGGTTATACAGCCACTGCCAATGGCCACTAATCTCCATCTCCTTTACCCTAGCAAGAATGCCACTCCCATGGTGCCATTCCTGATGGCTGAAGTCACACAAGATGAAACGTGCCAGAGGTATCTCAGGGTGGCCATACAGACAGCTCCAACTAGTTACCTCGGGCACAGAGGTGGCAGCTGAACCACAGCACGTACTGGATCCAGCCTGAGAAGGTGGGTACGGACCTGGCTGTCGGCTTGTGGTGCCACAGCGTTACTGTGTGGTGAATGAGTACTGACAGCCAAAAGCAAAAGCTGCTTTACAAGCTCGTGTTTTCAACACATCAGGCTGAAGAAGCTTCTAAGAACCGTGGTAAAGAAGTACCTGTGTGAGGAGACATGCTATCCAGCAGCTTCACCATGCCTTCTCCCTGCACTGCCGTCCACTTCTTGATCGGGGACCCACCTCCAATCCTGCTGTACTGCTCCTGGATCCTCGGCGTGCGGCGCTTAGCGATGAACGGTGCTAACTTACTAGAGCATTCAGAAGGCACACGTGTTAATACTGTAACCCCAACCACCCCCACCCCCTTCCCCAAAAAAACTCTACTGGAGTGGGTTTTCTTCTGTGGCAACCTCCCCAAACGACAAGCAAAGCAGCACGGGGTGGCTTGTTTAATGTTACGTTCTGTCACCCTTCCCAAACTCGCCAGGTGACAGTAAACCAGAATTTGCAGTTTGAAGAGATTGACCTTGGCACACTTATTTCCAGAAAATTACAATACCTGTCTTGCACAATCTGGTCCCAAAGACTGAACAGTCCTAAGAAATGCTGATATACGTTAAACTAAAGTGTAATGCCTGAGCCTGCAGTTAAGACAGAAACATTGCACAATGACTGTAACACACAAGCTCCTGGTGCTTCTTACTTTTGTGCTGGCAGCGTCATTAGATCCCTGTCCAGGAAGAGACGAAGTAAGAAGTCATGCACATCATCCAGCCTTTCTGGACCTCCCATGTTTAACATCAAGATTCCCGTTTTAGGTTTCCTATGGAAGGACATGACATTTCAAACCTTAGCTACATACTGTTTTTTTGTGTTTTTTTTTTTAATTGCAGCCACCCAGCCAGGCCTGACCCCAAACTCACCGCGCTTCTGGCTGAACCTGGGGCTTCGTGCTCTTGGCTGCCACGGCCGCGGACGCCTGGCCTTGCCATCGGACGGGGACCCGCAGGGAGCTGCTGCTTTGGACAACTGGAGGAGAGAGAACAAGGCATAGGAAACCTGGCACCGGGCAGGCACCAGCCCCGCACCCGCTGGGGAAACGCTCGGCACCACCGAGCCCTTTGGTGTCTTCTGCCTTAAACGCCAGGTCCTGGAATCAGAAAGCGCGAGCTTTGGGCTTTCTTTAAACCCAGCGCACACCCACTGGGGCAGCAGGCAGCAACCTAAAAACCAACAGATGTCTCCCTAAGTCCGGCTCCAGCTGTAAGTATGAAACAACTGCTGGAAGCACGGGTACGGGGGCACCCGGGCTGGCTAAAGGAGTGCTCCTGCACCAGCCCCGCGGAGCGCAGCGGGTCCGGGTGCCCAGCGAGCCCCCCAGGCACAGCTCCCCTCACCGGGACTGGGACCCGCTCCCTGGGGGCTGCACCAGGTCCCGCAGCGCCGCGCTCCTCCCGCTGCCCCCGCACAGCCCCGCTGGGACCGGCACGGCCCCGGCACTGCCCCGGGACCCCCGCGGCCGATGCCCGCAGCCCCCCGGTGGATCCCAGCCCGGCCCGGCCCGGCGGGGGCGCGGCAGCCCGGGGCCGGCCCGGCGCCGCTGACGCCGTTACGCAAAGGCGGCCCCGGCGCGGCCGTTGTGTAACGCGGGGCCGCTGCCCTCCGCCGGCTCAGCTCAGCCCGGCACGGCTCATCCCAGCCCGACACAGCCCAGCCCGGCTCGGCCCTGCCGCCCCCCCGGCCCCGCGCTCCCTCCCCCTCCGGCCGCCTCCCGGGGCTAACGGGGCCGGGACCCGCCGCGCACTCACGGGGCCGCGCGGCCCGGGCGGCCGCAGCCATGTTGGCGGCCGCCTGCATTCCCTCAGACGGCGCCGCCGCCGCCTCCTCCCGGCCGCTCCGCTCCGCTCCGCTCAGCCCCGCTCGGCCCCGCTCGGCCCCGCTCGGCTCCCGGCCGCCCCGCCCCGCCCGCCCGCGGGCACGGCGCACGCCCCGCCGCAGCGGGGGGCCGGGCAGGGCCGGGCAGGGCCCGCAGCGACCCGCCCCCGGCCCGGGGAGCTGCCCTGAGGAGATAGCATCTGGCCGCCGCGATAGCGATCGCGGAGCTGGCGGCTGGGGCCCGGGAGGCGGCGGAGGCGCTGCCCGCAGCCCAATTTGCCCATTAGCGAGCCCATTAGCGGGCCGCCTGCAAGCGCCTGCAGGGGGAACGGCGCCCAGGACGCGCACGACGTCCAAGTTTTAATTGCGCCTTGTATCCTCTTCCGAAGATTTGTTTACCCTTCCTAATTAAGCTCCGCTGTGCTCCAAGCACCTGAGCGCCTTTCTGAGAACTGCTATGAGCGGCCACACGAGCAGGTTACGGGGGACTCGGTGGCACCCTTCATCCCGCTCACCTTTTAGGCTCCTTATCCGGGCCGCCTCTGCCACCAGCTCCCCGCAAGCCTTCTGACCTTCCCCTGGCAGCGCCCCGGATATTTTAAGGCTTTTAACCTTGACAAAGCAGCTCATCCCTTCCGCTTTGAGGGACAGAAAACTTCTCCTGCTTTTCCCTGTTATTGTCTCTACCAGGACAGAATGTATTAAGCAAGTGAGCTATAAAGGCCAAGTGAAGGTAAAGAAACAGACATCACAGGTTAAGAACTACTGTCCTGCACACCAACTTGCGTTGACATAATTTATTGGTTGCTGATTTAGACCAGCTTGTATATTTAACATGCAAGATGAAGAAAAAAGCCTTTTATTAACAAAAATACGGATATCGCACAGCTCAACATGAATGGCAAATCCAGATAGTGTCTCGGTTTTCTTCCTCCTAGTAAACAGGCTTGCATTTATGGCTAAAAAGGATGCAGATGATTCAACACATTAAATACTTAATTCTATTTGATAACCTGAATACAGCCAGAAAGTCTGCTAAGATGCAGCAGGACAAGAGTACACCAAGCTAGCAAGGAAACTGTTCTACCATGAAAACATCCTTTAGCACGAAGCGGGAAAGCACTGCTCGAATTACAGTTCAAGAGAGGACAGTAATTCAGTCAGCACACAATGCTGAAACCCAATTATACTTCAAAATTACAGATTCTTTGGGTTTTCGGTTAGTCATTTCTTGTTTGAAATAGAGGGAATAACCTTCGTTTCAAAGGCACCACAAACAATCTGGTGTCTCTAAGCACATCCTCACCTACTATAATTCAGATTATGCTGGGAGTTCATGGTCCCACTGTAGCACTCCATCCATGGGCATCAGGAAAGAGTATCAAAGCATACCCCACAATCAGTCTTACCATTTTTAATTAATAGAATTAATAGTAAATAATTTGGGAGAACAAAAGTCTTTCAGTAGAATTTAGCGCTTGATACTACATAGCTTACAACTGAATAAACTCAAACAGAACTTCCATTAAAAGCAGTAAGCTTAAAAAAAAGCACAGCACAATTATTCTCCATCTTTATATTTTGTTGAGCTATTTAGAGACATTTCTTCATACCACTCTCAGCGGTCAGGATTTGGGAATTTAAAAAGCTTGAACCGATTTCTTCAAAAGAAACCACAAGAGAAAAAAAAAAATCTAAAACGCCAGCTTAGGATTTTTGTTTTATGTTGACATGAGAGCATAAATGCACCTAACATTATTTTTCTAAGGCTTCTTCCAGTTAATCAGTAGCGTTTTCCTTAAAAAATGGTTTTCTCACACACCAAATTAATGAATATATGAACAACAGCTTGCAGTAAGTCTTGTTCTCAGACGGGCCGTAGTAGAGTGTATCGTTCTTTTCCAAGCATCAGTTGCTTGATTTCCTAGGAGTTTATCACAAGGATGGCTATGGTTTGCAGCGCTGGACAAAGCGTGGATAGAGACAGACATCTCGGATATGGTGCCTATTCAGAATCCAGGTCAGGAACCGCTCTAATCCCAAACCATATCCACCGTGAGGACAGGTACCATATTTTCTCTGTGAAATTAGAATCACAGAAAATATTAACCATTCATTTGTTAAGACAAAAACAAAACAAAACCACGTTCTGAACAAATGAGGAGGAATATGGACTATGCTCTCCTCAGAGAAGGTATTTGTGTTTTGTTCCCTGGGGCAATGTAAGGACTAGAAGAGAAAAATGGAAGCTGAAAGATGAGGTCATAATGTATTATTTATTTTTTCCTCTCCAACCTCATCCTTTTCTCTTCTCCTTACAGAGCTAGCTATTCCAGTCTGGAAAGACCAACCCATCTTTGTCTGACAAGGGCTTCACAAAGGTAGCACACTATGGAAGACATTACAAGAGGAACATTACAGACCAGTTTAATGAAGGTGATCAGGTGTGGGCAGCATGCACTGCAGCAAACAAAAGCAATTTAACAGAATGGAAACTATTACCCATTGCATTTTGCCAGTGGTTAAATGACCATCTACTTTTGGTCATGGAAAACGTATGCAATTTAGACTGCATCATCTCAGAAGCAGTTTAAGAGAATTCAAATATCTGACAAGCAGCACACTGAATCTGTTTTACATACCTGATCGGTGTACCAGTAGTACGGCGTGGGATCAATGCCCTCTCTCTTATAGCCTTCCAGTAGCTCCTCACTGTCCCAAATACGCATGGAGCCTCCAACAATTTCACCAACATTAGGCATCAACACATCAACCTACAACACACAACATGAGATCAAACTGTTACAGTTAAGCTGCCCTCAAAAGATGAAGCCCAACCTTATGTTTTACCACATATTTTTAACTCTCCATGACACAAGGAGGGAAGGCAATTCCTTCCAGACCCAGTTTACATATGGAAGAAACCAGCTGACTAGGATCTCTGACTTAATATTAACACTCTTGGTGACACTGAACTGTTAAACCACAAAAACAGCTGGTTTTTAAATAATACAGCCTCCAAAAAGTCACAGAAATGTTGTCATTAGACTAGCACTAACCAGAGGTCAATGAAAAGCATGTTCACTGTCATCTAGTGACATTTTTTAAGCACTTCAGTGTTGCTTCATTTGTTTTTACAGTATCAACAAGTGACGCCACGAAAGGCCCCAGACAAATTCTGGTATGAATTCTCCAAGGTTTTCCTGTAGTACTCATTCATTTTATGCTCATTCACAGAGACACTCGCACTTTATTTAGAAGGCTGTAACACGATGTAAAACACCAACTTACAGATTCAGTAAGACGGGAATCGTCGTGACAGCGCTGCATATAGAAAGACTTTATCTCTGCAGGAAATCGGCACAACAAGATTGGCTCATTAATGGAGTCTGTCATCAGTCTCTCAGGAGCTTCAGGAATATCCTAGGGTTAAGGAGAGCTCTATTAATATTTAAAACCAAGAACACTCCAAAACCTCAAGACCCACAACATATCAGGCAAGACACAGACAAAGACACTTTCAGACCACACTTATCCAAGCATTCATCCTGACGTATCTACATTTTTAAAACAAACACCTTAGAAGAAGAAACTGTATTTATATTCAAAAACATACAGGTCAGAAAAAAAAACTGTTTAGCAGTCTACACAACATTTCACAGAGGAAACCAGGCAAACCTTAAACCTGAAGCAAACTTTCCAAACAACTAACACACACTGAAGAGCTTCATTTCCTTTCCCCAAAATAGGATCATGGTCCAAACGCATTGTTCTTCAAGGGGCTCTCATACCCTTAGTGGAAGACTGTGGGATTTTGGTTTTAATTTCTAAGGAGACTCAGAAAAGACTTACTTCCCCAAACTCGTAATAAGTACCATCTTCCTTCTTCACATCATGTTCCTTTAACCACTCAATTGCTTCAGCGTAGTTCATTCTTCGGAAAGGACGTTTGGGAGGCTTGAAGCCCTGTAAATAAGAGTAGACATCAAAATGCTTAGAAGGGTATCATTTTTAAAGATTTATTTTTCCAGTCAATCAGCAAGTCCACTTCCACACTCGGTGCGTACATGTTACCCTTTGCAGGTTGTGTATCAACTATTACTTAAAAAGTTCAAAAGTACTGAAAAGCTGGAGCCCAACAAAACCATCTTCCAAGTTCCGTGCAGTTCACAGAACAGACGCTGAAAATGACAGCAGAAGAGAAGAGAGGAAGCATTTTCCTTTTCTGTATGAATTCACTACACATGTAGGTGCTTCAGACTGAAGTTTGCAGACATTCCACATGCAGTACCACAAAAGAACATTTTTGCTTCTTTGTGCATCAGACTGCTGCAGGATTTGCCTTTATGACAAATCCACAGGGCAGGTTGTGCTTCTGTTGCTTTGGACCTCCTGCCCATCTCAGTTCAAACTGAAAATGGAACCTTCCAGTACTCATCAGGAAAACAGGTCAAAATAACAGGTATGAGAGGGTCTATACATGCTCTGAGAGAAAAGCTAGTGGAGGCGATAAGATGCCTTTGAGACTACTGACTTTCTATGCAAAGGCAGGAGACAAAGGGTCTCTAGCAAAGGAAGACAGCTTTATAGAGCTGCGCCTTCCAGCACAGGGAATAAAACGCCAGGGTTGTCTCATTGCTCCCTTACGCTCTATCTGCAAGTACCAGCTGATCAATTTTATGAGCTCTAGGATAGAGGTTTTTATTCTACGGGTACAGCACATCTTACGATAAATCCCAGCACGCTGCTGGCTCCTAGACTTTACTAGCAGATAACTTCTTCCTCTGCAGCCCCCCAGCTTGTGGAAGAATCATTACCAGCCTCACAGCATTTTCACTCTTTGATATCATTTAATATTCTTACTTAAGTAAGCAGAGCTCGTTGCCATGCCCTGTCTTTCCCAGGTGAACATGGTCACTAGGAAAAGTAAAGATCAGACCTTGTCTGCCCAAGACTGCCCCACACTGCTGCTTACCGGGTTTAGCTCCAACAGTAAGCTTGATGCAGGTGACGCCAAGACTCTGTCAACTACATCACACACCAAGTTCTCCAGACGGTCCAACAAATCCTCAAAAGTTATAAAGGGACATTCAGCTTCAATATGAGTGTACCTGAAAAAACAGGTCACGACGTTACAAAACCACACAACAAATCTATAGCTATGAAAAAAATTCTCTTAAGAAAAAACATGAAACCCACTTTTGTCCCGTTTTTCAACTCTCCCACTTCTACACTGCAAAGGAAATAAGGTTCTTAAAATAAAAAGGAAGGAAAACAGCCGTATGAAGTGTATATTCTAAAAACACAAAGCTTCCTAAAACCGTATCAGCTCTGTTTTGCGCAGATCTCCCTTCACTGAACATCAAATAAGACCAGCTGGACGTTCACTGATACAAGGAGTTACCTCCAAGTACACTTTTGACCAGCTGTTCCACAGCAGCATTATGCTGCCTTCTCACTGTATGTTGTCATCCAACCACGGGCTACTCCCCTTGTTTTAAAAATTCCCTCATACACAAACAATAGAGAAGTATACTCTCTCCGTACTCTGCCAAGTGTCTGCGTGTCCTGGATTGCTCAGCTCTGTATGACTGAGCAACACAGAAAACATCTCCTAATGCTGGAATGCAGGTCTCCAGATAGAGCTGGGACGACTGTGTTAGGTATGCCTCTTCTCCAAAATAATCCAGCTTGAATAAGGTTGAACCTCCTTCCACCTGCGTCTGGACTAAAGTCGGCGGTGTGACCTGTTAAAGAACAGGAGAGCCATTACTTGAGTGAAGAATTACGGACAATGATGACAATGTGTTATAGCAGCGATGTAAGGCATATTCTTCCAGAAAACAACCTACAAAACTTTCCTACCTATGGCTGCAAGAACTTCTTCCTGATATCCTTCAGCACCCCGAAAGGAGGTACACAGGCTGTTTGTGAATCATGCTGTAACACTTACCTCAGAAATGTCTACGCAACTTTGAGATCTATGTCTACAAAAGCAATCACGTAATAGTTTCCTAAGAAACAGATTTTTTTCCCCCCAACGTTTCAAGTCAATCAGAAAGTCTGTACAGGTTTTCCCAGAAAAAGATAGCCTTGCAGTAAGGAAATTAAAGTAGTCATTTACCAACAAGGGCAAATATACTTACTTCATAATATCCATTGGCAAAGAAGTGATCCCTGAAGGCCTGTACTACCATGGAGCGCACCTTGAAGATTTTGGACATATTCTCGCCTCGAATCATCATGTGCCTGTTGTTAAGCTGCACATCAACCTCCGAATCCTCATTGAGGAGATTGTCAGCCCCTCCTGCTGGGGCCAGACCTATAAGCTCCCAGTAATCGCAGTTCAGCTCGTGGCCTCCTGGAGCCTGCCAATTTAAAAGGGAAACAAAACTTTCAGAAGTCTGCTTTTCACTCCCTGGATGTCCCCATCTGGCACTGTGGCAGAGATGTCAGTCTAGTTTAAACAAAAGATACTAAAATCCTTCTAATTGCAGTATTAACAGTAACTGCCTTGTAACCCAGTCACACCACCCTTGAAAATGCCATTTGTAACGCACCAGAAGTCTGTCAGACTCGATGTGAATGGGACTGAGTACTATTGTCAAATAATTAGAGGCTTCCAGATGTGTTCTGTTGAAACGTAACATACCAGAGACAGTTGGGTTTATTCAGCTGGAAGAACAGAAAGCTGAACAGAAGGAAACTACTTGCCACTTTCAGTTATTTCATGGACGGTTACAGAAGAAATGGAACAAAAGGACAAATGTCTTAAGTTGCAGGAAAAAGAGACTTCAGTTGGCTATAAGAAAAATTCTGCACGAAGGTCACAAAGAGAGAAGGGACCTCGCCGACTGTGTAATCTCTTTGGTGATGTTCATAAACACACTTGGGCAGCGTGACATTCAATGGATTTTGTTCTTCCTACTGTTTGGACAACATTCCCCTTCCATTCTGGTGGCTAACTTCCAAAAGTCACTTAGGTTATGCCAGAGGAAGAGCTAGCTCACTGCAGGTACTTGTGAGCTCATCTGTCAGAGATGTCTGAGCCACCTTTCCAGCAGGCAGCATTTCACCACGACATGAAAACAGCAGGTTCGTGCTGGCCAGGTCCCCTCTGCTACCTGCTGCGACAAGCAAGCTGAGGTGCTAGGGCTCCATCCTGGCTGCCTGCACTGCCGGCCTCACCAGCTCCCCCGTGTGGGTCACAGCAGGCTTCGGTCCTGCTTTTTCTGTTCACAGCACTTTCATGGGATAATTGCAGATTTACAAAGTCTAGTTAACAGATTTTATGATGATTTTGTGCACTAAAAGCATTCCATTGCTGCAATGAGACACCAAACTGAAGTGTTTTCAGTGTACAAAACACTCTGAGCAGTCACATACAAATGAGTAATTTAGTTACCAAATTGCATGAAAGCCGTTTAAAAGAAGCATTTGATCCCTGTTTACCTGGGCTTGTTTTTAGGCTTCACAGTAGTAGAAGCTGTGAAGAAAAGGAAACAATACTAATTGCTGATAGGCAAACACACCGGGCAATGGACTCATGTTTCACTGGCTCTGTAACCGTTGGAAGATCTCTTGGGGATAGGACTCGAGTAACAGGGAAAACTAGAACCATGAAGCTTATCCAAGTTCCCTTAGCAAAACATGCTGGTAATGGCCAACTCAGTAGGAGAAGAGAATTAACCCTGAATTCTTAACCTCACAAAACAAAAACTGAAAAAACTCATTAATTACCCCTGTTAAGGAAAATAAAACTATTTATTTAATATGGTTTTCCACTGTTCTATTCTAGGAAGTATCGATGTGACATATCAGGGGGAAATTGTTTCAGGCAGACGTTAAATGAGAAGAGCCATACAGTTCCCATGACACACAACAAAATGTGGGTGACAGCAGCAACCTTGGGATGTTTGTTCTTTTTCCTAAAACAAATTCCCCCTGAAATTATTCAATAATTATTTCCACCTCTGCTTTTCCTCTCATCAGGAAAGTGATAAACTGTTGAAACAGAGGACCAAAACACACAGCACGACCCAGCTCCCTACCTGCTTGCCTTCAGGAACAAGGTTCAGCACACCATACACTGCAACACTGCTCTCTGTGGAGAGAATTAGCCCGTTGTAACACTGACACTACAGAGAGAAAAAGAAAGAGACATAGTTATGGTAATTTTTAATTTTTGGTTTTCCTATCTACATCTCCTATTGGAGACACAGACGAGATAACGAGCTCTCACATTGATAAAGAACTCTAGCATCAGGACACAGAATTTAACCAAAATACAACATAATCAGTAGATTTAGGGGAACTTCCTATTGTTTACATAATAGATGGATGAAGTATGAACACCTTATTTATTTAATGAGGGAACAGAACTAAATCATCACAACTTACCAGTTCATCTGAAAGGACACACTGAAGAAAACCTGTGCCATCTCTCAAAACAATGAACATGAGATTTTTTCCTGGTAGGAAAGAGAAGAAAAAAAAAATACAGACTCAGATGTATTCACCTGATCCATTTGAACAGACCCACCCGCAAGAAACACTACCCCCTGACATGCAGACTATTAACGAAGGACCATGATCACATTTTTCCATTAAAGAAAAAAAAAGCAAAGATGTTCCAAGAAAACAATGAAGCATTAGCTCAAACATAAAAACATCACGAGCACTGCTTGCTCCGAGCTCAGCACAGCTGGGACTGCACTGCCACGCCGTGACCTCAGGCAGGCTCTGGTCCAGGGGGGCCACAGACCCCCTGTATGCCTGATGTGGATAAAGTGACATCGCCTCCACCCACATCTCCATAAGGCATCTGATTAAAACATTGATTTTCCATAAAATGCTCGTGATATCCTGATCCATAACTGCTCGGTCAAGTCCTTCAGTGACAAGAGTTATGTTACTTTACGATACTTTAAAGAAAATTCTCGCTCACTGATTTCACTACGAGCAGATGCTAGCTAGCTCCTCAGTCTCTAGGATTAGTTAAGAAATGAGTCTTCTGAAGAAATTCTATATGACTGGCCTCCAAATCAAACATCTCAAAAGTTTTTGACTAAGAAACATCTACACCCTCACACATTGTACAGAATTTGTTAGTGTTGTGTTGATCAGTGTGACACACCAAATCTAAGTGATGAACTAAAAATTTCAGACTAGACGCTGTCTGATTCATTAAATGTCCAAACGTTGATGGCTGCTTGGTTTGTTCCATCTCCCTGCGTAGGTTCAATAAGCTTTAAGTGCCTCTGGCTTACCTTGCCTACGTAACCTGTGAATCCAGCCAAAAATCTTTACTCTCTTGCCTCTATAAGCCTCCAGAGCACAGATCTTTACCTGTAAAGCAGGGGATAAAAGCAATCAAAAATAGAAATGTAACTCACCATTTAGATGGTGTTTTCCACACAATTACTTTGAGTACAAGTGCATATGACATTTCCCTCCCCAGAACAGCCCCTCCCATCCCCTGAAGCTGGGCTCAGGATGTATACACAGCTATCGATAATGAACAGCTGCTCAGTTAGAAGAGTATTTTATCCAGTTGCACTGGATATAAGGTGCACCAATTCAACAGAAAACTTAAAAGAAATGCATCAGACACCTTCTCCTGCACTCTGAAGTATGAGCATACCTCTCTGGATTCATTTCTGAAGGCATCAGCACTCGAAGAAGCAGAGGGCATCAAACCTGGATCTGACAGGGAGGCACCCAGCTGTGTAGCCGAGGTTCTGACGCTGCTGTAGCCACAACACTTAATGAAGCAGGCAGCTTCAGAAGGGACCGTTCAGGCAGTTAAACACTAACAGCGTGCGCTGGTTTGAAAGTGACAAGGATTTAAACCAAGCTGGGCCTGGCTGCCCCTTTCACAAAGGGGAACCACAAGAGTGCCTTGCTCTGATCAGATCCATTTTCTGCACTCTACATAGAAACTGTCCAAAAAAACCCACCCCACAGCAGCACACATCTGCCTACTACGTTAAGGACTGCACCAGATCCAGCAGGACTCTACAAATAGCCACATAAGAACTGCTATGTGTGTGTGCCAGTGACTTAAATTATGTCCTCTGACCAGCAGGGTCTCTTCATCCTCCACCATGACAATAACCAACCAAAGTAAAACTCACAAACATTTCCAAATGGTTTCCATATGGTATCTGCCAGCAAACACTGACAGAGAAAAGCCTGATGCATGACCTGAGGAGGTTTAGATACCCACCAAAAGCATTAATATATAGACTTTGGTCTTTCTCAGGTATACAGATAACCAGAAAAACAAAAGTACATTTAGTGACAGCAACTGGACAGTGGCCTTCAGCAGCTGTCAGAACCACAACGCAGAGACACAGCCTTTGTGCAGACAACACACTGGAAATCAGGCACTGGACCCTACTCACACATTTTGGCTCTGGAAGACTGGGATCATTCTTGATAACAACTTTCTTAGCTTCCTCCAGGTTCTTCTCTCTTCTCAAGAGATCTTCTGCCTGGTTTAGGGGAAAAAATAAGTATTAAATAACTGTGGCCAGGCTATGTAAGAGTCTCACTCTTTATAATTACTGGGGACTATAATGTACACTTACAGACAGACGTCATAAAAAGCCTTGTTGTTACCCTGCTGGGGCTTGGCCTGCCCTGATTTAAGACCAGGATGAGAAACAATGCACAGAAGCATTTCTCATTTTTCCCCAAAGTCTGAAGGTAACAGATTGCCATCATTCACCCTCACACAGTTCCAGTCATTGCTTGTCCTAATCTAAGCCAAGATACGCTGTAAATAACGAATGTAAAACATATGACACAGATGAAGAACGAACTGAGCGTTTATGGGGCATGGGAAACAACAGCAGCACTGCTTAATATTTTTGGAAAAGAAACAAGGAATGCTTCCTCCAGCTTGGCACCGTCTGCAACCTACCTCTTTCTTCTCCTTAGCCTCATTCTTCATTTGTTCCCTGTGCCACAGTTTTTTGACATTTTTCATCTGTGACTTTGAAATAATGGCCCATCTCTAAACCAAACCAAGGAGAGAGCAGAAGACAGAAGATTACATTTGTGTCCCTTTGCACAAAAGAGTATTAAAATAATTCCTGTTGGAAGGTGTTACAGCACCTCATTTTCCTTTTGTGAATCCACGTAAATAGTAGGAAACGGTTCCTTTCCTGCTGTCATCAAAGCCTGAAAAGCGGGGAGGGAAAAAAACAACAGAATCAACAACACCGCAGGTGAACGAAAGTAATCCTGCTAAAGGGACTACTTCTGACATTTTGGTCGGAGCTGCAACAACAGCTATAAAATTTACATTTAGAAAAACACAGCCAATCACCTGATCTAAAGCAGCTCACACACTTCAGATCAGCAGGTTCTCTGCACTTACCTTTAAGACAGTTTTGAACGGTTTCTTCTGTGTCCCATCGCCGGTGGAATCACTGCCCTCTCGTTCGGACACATACAGCTCCTCTGTAAGACATGGCAAATACAATTACTCAAAAAAAGAAGTATCAACAGTGGAAATACACGGGAAGAAACTGGACACACACAAAAGATATAAAATCTTCATGGTTATCAGCAGCGATAAACCTTCAGAAACAATCACTTGGTCACACAAGTAAGAGTCAGTTAATATTTTCCACGTTAAAAATCGTTTCACGCAGAAAACGCATGGAGCCAAGTAGGAAGCAGCTTTCTTTGGACATAACTTCTAGGCAAGGAGGTAGATAATAAGCCGGGAAAAGTCAGAGAAGTCAAGCCGGCATTTAGCTCACACATAGCCAAGAAATGAGTCACAAATTAAAAAGAACAGAAGACACTTCTCTTTTTTTTTTCTGCTGCCTGAACTGACGCACAGGCCAGGGGACAAGACCTGCATGGCCCAGAGCCTTCCATGACAGCCACTGCCCCTGCCAGGTGCTCCCACTCCATGCCCTGACGGCTAAAACGTGAACCTTCTTCTGTAGTGCAGTTTGGTTTCGATTTCCATGGATCAGGGCACACTGAACTTGTGTCTGGCTGCTCGGCCATTACAGAACCCCTGCTTCCCACATCAGCACTCCCACCCTGTGCTCAGAGCACCCCTCAGCCTCCTCCTCCCCTCCCACCTCAGCAGGCAGGCAGGGGGAGCCGGGGCTGGGTAAATCCAAACACAGCTGTGTAGCTGTGTGTGCATAACCATGCAGGTACGAACTGCCGTGTAACCACCCACACGCACACCCATACGTGCACACACACACGCTCCATTCCTCCTCGCTACCCTCGCACAACTGAGCCAGCAACGCAGCAGAACTGATGTCGGCAGCGTTATCCTTAGCGAATTCTCATTCTCTTGGAGGAGGAAGCGACGCTCTGCTGCTCTTTCCTTCTTACCCAGGTCATTCCGAACAACCTGGCTTCCTGCGGAGGACCAAGGTGCCCGTTAAGGGCAGGCAGCACGCACACAGACACACACACACACAGACACACACACACACACACACAGACACCACAGGGCCCCGCTCTCCCCGCTGCCCCCCGGCCACCCCCGGCCCGGCCTCAGGGCCCGGACCCGTCCCGCGAGGCCCCGGCGGGGCGCGGCCGCCGCCATCTCCTGCCCGCGGCGAGGGCCGCGGGGCCGCCCGGGGCCGGCCCTGCCCGCCCCGCTCCGCTCCCCGGGGCCTCAGGGAGCCTCAGGGGGCCGCAGCGCCCGCCCTGCCCCGCTCCTCACCCAGCGCGAGCGCCGCCGTCCTGCCCAGCACCTCCCCGGCCATGGCCGCGCTGCCGCAGCGCTCCGGAAGCGGCCGCCCCGCGCTTCCGCCGCCTTGCATCAGCCGCGCACCGCCCCCCCCGCACCGCCCCTGTGAGGGAAGCCGGAAAGTTCCCCGTGATTATTTTCACCGGGTTTTTGCATTGTACGTTCTGTGAACACGGGCTGCGTGCCGTGATTTCTACTGTAACACCAGTTCAGCAGTCAGAGCACGAGTGAAAAGCAAATAAAGCGACACGTTTCTGTATCTGGAGTGCCGGGATGTGCCAACGTAACGGGGCTCAGAGAAACACGCTTCGTTGTTAGAACAGTGTTAACGCTATTTATTCACTGCCCATCGATTCGTGTCTCACACAAAAACAACCGGTCACCGACTGGCGGCTGCTGTATCTGAAACGGGAAGGCACAAACTGAGGGTCCAAAGGGCGGCCCTGTGGAGATTCAATCTGCCTGCCCATAAACACAGCACACGGGCAGCCACAGGCACCCTGCACGGCTGCAAGGACAGAAACGGCCAGTGAGGAAACAACATCTGGTAGCTGTGGACTCAGATTTCTTTATTCCAGGGAAAAGCAAGGAATTCGTTCTGAAAGGAACAATGGCATATCGCTTACACCGACCGTATGGAAAGAAAAGTCTCTCAATTTAACGCAGCAAGCTGTAGTCAACCGTTCCAGAAATCAAAACCAACAAAAATGACATCTATAAGTGTCAGAATACCCAATAAAGTCTGATGCTGACCAAAGTTTGTTACCAGATATTTCTTAATCTCAGCTGCACAAGCTCAGACGCGAGTATCTGTGACTCTCGAAGGTCTGATCATCTAACACGACATGATCGTTGTACAATTTAATGAAATGGAGCACACAAAGTAACTGCTGCTTGGCAGTTTGTTTTCGAAGACACAATATGAAATGTAGCTGCAATCTTATGTAAAGAAAAGTTGCAATTCCAGGCATGGAATTATAATGCCAGTTTCATGCTCTAACACACACATCCTTCAGCTTCACATTGAACAGAAATCAGTTGCACAAGGATAAGTCGCTCTGCTGAGAACTCTTGGCTCTTCTGTGCTTTCAGTAGTCCAAAACCAAGAAGTTCTGTGGTAAAGCATAAAAATTTGGTTTAAAAAAATATCCTGAGTTTGTTTAAAACAACAACACCAAAAATGTGCAATCATTTGGATAAGAAACCTCTCCCCAAGAGTGTAGTAAATCAGCTTGCTTCACGAGCTTCTCTAACTTCCGTGACAGCGTTGCCCAGGACTGCATCCAACGGCGCTCGCTTTTTCCGTATGCTGCGTCCAGAAGCAATAAGATCGGCGTATCCTCGTTGATGGGAGAAAGCATAAGCAGAACGACGGCTGGATACCCCTCGGCGAAAAGCACTCTGCCTCCTCTTCCACTGTTCTTCCTCTGCCATGTATTTCTTACGGTTTTTCTGAATCTTCACGCATGCAAAGACAAATTAGTTTATGGATTGAAAGGGAAACAACATCTTTTTATTTTGCATTTACTTTCTTGGGAAATAATCCGATAGGCTTTATTAAAAAAAAACAAACAACAAATAAAAAACAAAGAAAACCAGAAACTGTTTAATAGGAGTGTTTTCTTGTTTAAATTTGATTGTTTGAAACAAGAGTATATGAGGTCATATATCAAAGTTTCTGAAGGACTTACTGTATCACTTTGTACTTCATTATTTTCATTTATCTTTGAAATGTCTTTCATTAAAGTGGATTGAAGATGCTTCTACTGAAAGCTATTACTGTGCTTGCATGCTGATACTTATTTAATACCTTTTTAAACAACTGTGTTTCAGAGTCTGTTACTCTGTTACATACATCATAACCCTCCCTGTGCAGTTTGCCAGCTCAAGGCAAAAGGGAAGCAAACCAGAAGTGGCCGCTACACCCTGGTACGTAATAAAGACACTCCAACACAGCCCAAATAAAAAGCAGAAGTAATACCATCAGTAGCTTCAAAGCAGGTTTCTGTTTTACAAAGAAAAATGCTGTGCCAAGACAAAGGCTAAATTAGCGCACGCTGAACTGTGTGCTGAGCTTTCACATGTAGCTCTGCATTACACAGAAGTACGCGAGGAAGCCCCGGGAAATAAGCACACATCAAAGCACGGATCCGCACAGGACGGCAGAACGCCACGGCAGTGTTTGTCACGCGGCTAGAGGCAGGCCTGGCCTGGCCGCTGGAGAGCCCAGCTGCAACGCTCCCTGGCCTGGGACCTTATTTGTTTCCAGTATCAGTACCAATACCGTGCCTGTAAGTAAACATGTGCTGAAAATAACATAAACCTTTACTCACTCGGTCACTTTCCGAAGGCCAAATTGTCATTGATAAGAAACGCTGTGCCACCACGGGAAGTAAGCAGACAGCGATCGTTAAAGCCATGGTCAGCCAGAGGTACGGCTGTCTCAGAGCGTTTGGAGCAGTTCCTAGGGACATCAAGAGGGTATTTAGATGTAAGGCAACATATGAAAGATCTATCTCTAGGAAAATTAGGAAGCTCGCTATTCCTAAAAATAAATGGTTTCCAAACGACTGCTCCTCGCACCTCCCTGGACTTCCAACAAAATCCCAAGGAGCTGATAGCAGCATTTGGCTCTATCTTGCTTTGGGCTTTTACCTTCCACTGATCAGAGCAACTTGGCAAACAAACACCCTGCAAGGTCATCACATTCTCTTTACTTCAAAGCTGCCCCACCAATTTTACCTTAGTTTTCATTTGCAAACACTTCCTGCTGGGCAGCATCAAGTTCCAGCTTGTTTTCATTGAAAGAAATGAAATATTCTAGTTAAGCTGGCCTCAAACATAACAAAACCCTTCCTTGGAAATATATTTGTATTTAGCATCATTTCCTTACACAGGCATTAGTTCGTGCCACGACATTTTGGCAGTGGTTCTGCTCAAGTTACATTGCTTTGTAATGTTCTTGGGAGACAGAAACAAGACACGCAAAACACAAGGACTGACCTGTGAACTGAAAAGCAGAAGGAAAGAGAACATGGATCCCAGCACTGTGTAAGTCAAATGTGATACCGAAGTAAATTGCAATACTCCCAAACACTGAGAAGGCATTAACAAAAGTCCAGTAAGATGTATCCAAACCAATCTGAAAGGAAACAAAAACTCCAAATGAGTTCATTAATTCAAAACCAGATCACTATCAGGACAAACATTGTGGTCAAGTAATCTCTTACCCAGTTACATTTCATTCTGAAAGAGTGTCAACAGAGAAGAGAGGTGGAAATAAAGTAGAAAATTTTGCAAATTGTTATGTTTTTACTAGACATATTTATAAACATGGCCAGAAGTTGTTTTCAGAGCAAGAGACATCAGGAAGCTAAGCCTACTTGCCTGAAGGTTGACAACAAATACAAGAGAAGATGCTGCTGTGATGGCAAATGACTGATAATCTGAAGGTGCTTCTCCGTCTTGTCCCATAGTTTGAAGGTAAGCTCCGTATGGTATGAAGAAGATTATCAGTGATGTTATAGCTCCATGAAGCAAACTTAAAAAGAATTTCTTGTAGTTAAAAAGTAAATCTTTCTGTCCCAAAACATACAATCTAGGGAACCGAAGACTCAATTTGTCGCTCACGTCCTTAATAAAGGAAAAAAAAAATAAAAAATTGCTGCAATTTCTTGTTCTCAGTGTGAACCTTGGAATAGTAAGAAATTCAACTCTATAATGCACCAAAGGGAATGGCAGATTCCTTTTTCTTTTCAATCAGCAGCATGGGCAGCCAACTTTCCAGAGTAACGCATACAACTGGGACGAACCAAGACTAGAGGACATGTCTTACAAAGCTGTCACATACCCCATTTTCAGGACTTAATGGTCTTCTCCAGCCTAAATGATTCTATGCTTCTAGGTTCTTAGCCCCTTATTTGCACAGACGAGACCATCTGCAGTTGTGTCACTCTTAACAGCTACGTATTGTTTTGGAGGCTTTCCCTGTGCTGTGAATTAGCAGACTAGGGCTATCATCACACATCCTGACTTTTAGTCTCTAACATATACTCAAGTGAGAGCTTAATTTGGTACTGAATTTATTTCTTAAGTTTTACTACAAAAGTAAACAGAGGCATTGATTTGCCTGATCAGCTTGTACGGAAAAACAAGCAAAGAAGGCCAAAAGGACTTGTTCTGTTGAATTAAAACAAATGCTGCACACCAAGACTTCCCGTCAAGTACAGTCATTCAAAACTGTTCATTTCCTGCATCTTCAGGTCAGAAGGGTACACAAGGATTATCTTTTCCATTAATAAAGCAGCCCGTTTCTGTGCTGTGTGTGTGATGGCATAGAACAGCAGGTACTGAGAACTATTTTTTGGCAAACAACACTAGCACTGAAGACCTCTGAATTGATTCACTTTGGGTATTTCAGTAAGCCTCTGCTTATTGTCTTTTGTTACCTCGCATCCTGCATAGGACTACATTCAACAAGGATGCCTTGTACATAAAACAAAGCAACCAGTTTCTGTGTAATTTAAGACTTGATTCTAACTGCCTCTGAATTCATCTGTTGTCAACAACGTGGAGAGTACCTGGTCAAACAAGCCAACCAGCAGAACCGGCAGACTGGAGTACAACACATTGTACAGGGTGATGAACCAGTCTTCATATGCTGTCTGAAACAGAAGAATTTAAGTCGATAATGATTACCTTTTGATTTCACCTTTTCCTCCTAATTCCTGAGAAAAATTGTGTGCTCCGTTATAGCATTAAATTACCTGTCTCTGTTTACCCAAAAGGCAAGAAACACCCTAGGTCAAAAAGCTTTTAAAACCATTTCTAGCACGTATTAAGCTTCCCGCTCCTTACAAACCATCACCACCACCTGACCTGAAACACAACTGAAACTGAACACCACACGGAGTGTCAGCCTGGTTTATAGCCGCATTTGTGACTGTGATGAGCATTCACACACAAGTTGGGGAACTCTGGTTTCTTCACTTTTGTTTTTTCCTGAGCATCCCTAATTTCCACCCAGAAAATGCTATTAACCTCAGGCAGGGATGCTTGTCTGTGACTATGGCCCTGATGCTCCGCGCTGGACCATGCAATTACATCTTCCTGTGTTTTGCTTCTGCCCATGGAGATGCATCTCACCCCTTAAAGTCTTTCTGGCACACAGATAAGCACAACCTTTCAACACTATGTGAACTTCAAGCACTGCCATTTACAACGAGCACATTTCGAGCCAGCAGTTCAAGATTAAAAAAATAAATAAAATTGTTTTGGTTTCTTATTGATAGATAAATGCACCATCTCGCTTCACCTATGAATATTTAAACAGCATAGTTAAGAAAGGTTTCCCAAACCACTATTTAACAATCCCTTCCTCCATCCCTCCCTCTACAATTATGATATTGACTGTAACTGCTCTGAAATCATAACCAACTGCTTTGCTTATCAGTAACTAGCTTAGTAGTTATAATCAATTCTCCTGCAGAAATTACTGATGTTAAGTTTGGGTTCCCATCACTTCCCAGGTTAAGCTTTTGCTATTCTGCGCCAGTGAAAAGGAAGATCTGCCCGTTAATAAATAGTAGATAAGACCATGCCTTCTTACCTGGGCAGAAAAGCCATTGAAGAAGGAATACCAGATATGGACTAGTGTAAAAGCAAAGTTTTTGTAGAAAAAATATCTTAGGAACTTGCACATCCTAATGTACGACCACCGTCCGTGGACCAGCAGCAGTCTTTGGAGGTAGCGGAATTGCCCAAAAGAGTAGTCGCTTGACATGACAGCTTGCATCCCTTCTTGGCCGCTGATTCCAACTCCAATGTGGGCAGCTAAGGTAACAAAGACCACACACACTGTATTAGACAAAGGGAGAGCAACAACATGACCGAGGGCAAATCTTTCACCAGTTCCTTTTCTCTGCTTCTCGCTTTCCTGCCCCATTTTATTTCTGTGTACAGCACGAAAGCTTCATTAAAGATTAACACAACAGTGCACACTCCCTTCCTTGCCCTGTTATTTACTGCTCACGTTTTCACTGTTATTTGGGTTCTCTCTCCGTGCTTGTTCCATCTGAATGGCTACTGGGAAATTTGACTGAGGTGAGAAGTAAGTGATGAGACAGAGCAAGCAAACCCCTGAACAAGCTGGTCAGGCAGTTTACAGATACAGACTGCCTAGCATAAACCATCTCCAAGAAGTTTGTTTTTCAATGGGTTTCCTCAGCAAGTGTTTCAAAGAATGCCAGTTGCAATACAGCAGGCAATGCCTCCAAGCAAGGGACACCTAAGCTCTTGTTTTGTCTTTACATTACATTTGGAACCCCCAACATGGTAACAGACATAAACCAAGGCCCCTCTCAGGGAATGTCTACATAAAAAGCTAAAATCACCAAAACCCACTAACCATTTCATAAAGGGCTTCCTCAAAAAGGGACAGCGCAGGCATAGAAGGTAACAAGGACGCAAGAAATGTTAATGTAGGTAATGAAACAGACGGTACAGTCTTCTTAACAAACAGAAATAGCGAGGAGATTGTGGAAGAACTCCCAGAAGAGATGTTTCCTACCGAGAGAAGTCTTACAGCTGCCTTACTTTTAATCATGTTCACATCATTGGCACCGTCCCCAATAGCCAGAGTAATAGCTTTCTTGTATTTCTTCACAAGCTCAACCACCATGGCTTTTTGTTTCGGAGTCACTCGGCAGCAGATCACAGCCTTGCATTCGCATGCCAAATCAACAAAGTTCTTCTGCTGCTGCTCTTTGTAAGCTTCAGCCTTTCTTCTCTTCTCAATTTGCTTTTGTTTCTCTTCTGCTGTTCTGGGGAATTTCAGTTTAAGTTTCTTTTTCTTCTTTTTCTTCTCCAGCAGGATTTCATTCTGTGTAACAAAAACATTATGTTCCCTTCTACACCATTTAAAATAGCACTCCAAGGGCTGCCTATACACACTACACACTTAACTTCATTATATCCCATTTATAGCATTTTAACGAAACGCTCGTGCAGAGGAGTGAACAAACAGCCATGGAAACAATGAAAGGAACATATCTGGTGGGATTAACAAAATCAAAATGCTTGTATTCAGTGTCACAGCACTCCTTGCAGAGTACAAAGGAATATTTCTTCTGGTGGCGGCAGCTAATTCACTTTTGAAAAACATTCTGATATTGAAACTTGCCTCTTTCTATAGGAAGCATGACCACGCTCAGCAAAGGTGGAAGTTTTCTATAAATACCCAAGCGAACTCTGGGGCAGTACCTCTGGAACAGCGAGTAGCAGTAGCAGACCTGCCATTTTACCAGATGCTCCTGCTAGATAACTTCGAGAGCTTTCCAGCCTGCTTCCTATGCCTGACACACAATAGCGTTTCTTTATACAGAATAAAGGCTTAGAGCTGGAATGCTGAATGCGGCAGACGGTGTGGAGCTCTTCACTGGACTTTCTCCTTGTCAGCTGTCTGCAAAAGCAGCCTGCCAACAGGGTGGGTAATAGTCACTGAATTACTGCTAGCCACTTCTGCCAAAAGCTCTTTTCTGCTTTCTAAGCTCCTATAAGAGCACTATACTGCAGGACGGAGCAGAAAACTTGTCTTTTGTTTCTACACTTCCATCTTTCATTTCAAGCATGATTTCTGTGCCTACACAGAAGCCATGCATCGTCTGCAGCTGGCAGTCATCTCCTTCCCTTTCTCGTTTTTTTTTTTCCATTAGACTGGCATCCTCATGAAAAATAAACACTCTGAAAATCAGGCTGTGCTTTTGCAGAGGTTTGGTTTTACTTTGACGGCAGCTGCCACGGTGATTTGAAAAGCCGAAGACATTACTTTCTTTACCGAGGCCTATTTTCAGCCTTCAAAACTAAAAATATTTTTGAACATAAATATCAAACAGAGATGGTCAAGTGGTGGCACAAGGGCCAAAGAATCTTCGTTGACTGGTTTAGCAAAGCAGACAAATGAATGGAGTGAAGGACACTGTGACATGGTAGTACCCCCCCAAATCTCAAATACACAGGAGCACAGGAGATCCTCCTTTCTACATACCAACCAGGAGCCAGTGATTATTAAAGCACGATCTCTACTACCCTGAAAGAAGGGCTCATTCATTCTTAGAGAGGAATGTGTACTCGATCCAGCTCTGTTCCTCTGGTTTTCCAACCTCGTTTGAAGAAGAGCACTGGAAAGAAATTTTTCATTACAGAAAAATCAAGGATAAACTTTAAACTCAGATAAAGTTTGTGTATGTGGTGCTTAGAGACATAATTTATTGGTGGACTCAGTAATGTCAGGTTGATGATTGGACTTGATGATCTTAGGGGTCTTTTCCAACCTGTATGATTCAACGATTCTATGTATCAGTCCCAGACTGCACTAAAAGTATTTTTGATCAACTAGCAACACTTATTTTTCCAAGAAACTTAGAAAACTTTAATTTTAAAAGTCATTTCTTCAGAATCATAAAGAAAATGCACCTCCTCAATATCAACGTTTTCCCCATAAAGGTTGCCAGTTTTTAATCAGTTGCACTCCAAAGCACACAGAACTTAATTCCATTTTTTGAACTACAAATTTAATGTCAACAGTTGTTGACCTAGAACTTAAAACCGTCTCCAAATAGGGTATCACCACCTTTACCCACAGTGAAGACGTTGCTTTGTAAAATTACAATTCCAGGAAAAGCCAAGAAACAGACAGCGTACAGCCAAACAACAGCCAGCAAATGCTCTTCAGGCACAGAAGAACCATTGTGGGATAAACCAATGTTACTGCTGGGATAATTTTAAAAATTGAACATTTTTAACTCCTACACAGAAATTCTTTGTGCTTTTCACTTGCCTGATATCTTCTCCATAGCAGATTGTTGTCTCATCTGTTAAGAGGTCGCAAGAAAATCCAATATTTTCAGCAGTTTCTAAAATTAAAAAAATAAAAAAAATACAGAGGAAAGTATCTACTTAAAGTTCAGTCCCGAGTAACTACTGGGGGCAGCCAGAAGTACAGGAAGTCCTCTTAAGTCATTTTTGAAGTTACGTTTCAGCATGGCATGTTCCCTTTCACCACCACATAGCATGGAGGAACAGGACAAATAAATCTTAGTACACAGAAGCTGGGGGGAATGCTTCTTTATTATTTCCCATAGAATAACAGCGTCCTATATGCAACGCTGATCTGGCTGCACCTCTATTCATGTTGTAGGACCTGTATTTCATTGTAAAAAGACCAGTTTGGCATGTAAGTGTTCTGCCCTAAGAGCCAAGCAAGCATGGTGGCATTAAAGTTTTGTTGTGTTTTTTGTTGTTTTTTTTAAAGCAAATTGTTCTTCATTTGCTTTGCACTGGGAAAAACAGGAGCTGGGTATTTCCCTATAGAAGACAACCACTAAATCAGTCAGCTAAATTAATCTATTGGAGGAACAGAAGTTAACCAGAAGCCCACCCAGTAATTCTGGATTGGGAACAGCTGGCACGAACTTCTGCACATTGTAGAAAGTCTTCCAGTTTTGATTTAGACGCACTTTCATACTGTGCTTTTCTAGAAAACGTGTTTCACTACAAGTCTGCATCTGTCCCAGTTTATCTTCTAACTGTTACAGTGTTTTTGCTAGCTCTTTGGCTGTAAACAAACTTACCTTTTTTGTCACCAGTAAGCACCCAGATTTTAATATCTGCTTTTGAAAGTTTGGAAATAGTTTCTGGAACTCCATCCTGTAGTTTGTCTTCGATAGCTGTTGCACCAAGGAGCTGGGAGATATTTCAAACACAGGTATTCAGTAGGATAAATATCTATAGAAAACTGATTCATTTACAGTAGAGAACGATGCTATTTTGGCTATGTCTTCAAGCCAAGGTACAGCTCAGGATAAGAATTCAGTAAAGATAATGCCTCATATATAAAAGTCACTGCACTGAAATACATCTACTAAAATATCAGAAGATAAATTGTTAGAAATCAGACAACTCAAGGTTTCTATAGCTTCTGCATGTTATTAATGATCAAAATTTTCTTCAAAGGATAACGAACCCTCTGACATAGAAAAGCTGCATCATGGTGTGGATGCTAGAACTACTCTGGGCTTGACAGGCGTAGTAGCAACTTCGGAGGCTTTTTTGTTTGTTTGTTTGTTAACAATGTATTTGTAATACATGTACAACTACTGACATCCTGAAATGAACCTGTAAATTAAAGAATAACAGGGAAGAACAGGATGATCGGGCTGGGGGAAAGCAAAAAATATATTACTGGAGAATAATACATTTCCTTTCATTCTTTTCAACTTTCTCTAGAATTTGTCTTGGTCTTAAAGCCAATAAAATACTGAAAAGATCTAAAGCAAAAAGTCTATAGACAAGGATAATTTATTTTCAGAAAGATCTCTCTCTTCTTACATAAGAATAAAAGTACACTAAAAATTTAAAGCTTGACTTACAATCAAGTTTTTTTCTATTTCCTCATATACTTTGTCCAGAGCTTCATCACGATTAGTTGTAGCTACACTGGCCTCCATGAACTTTTTATTCCATGCTTCAAATTCATCATCACTAATGTCTTTGTAGCAGAGGCAGAGTGTTCGAAGAGTTTCATTTGCAAACACCTGAAAAATGAAGAAAAAAAAAAAAACGCATATGCACAAAAAACTCTTTGTTTTGAAACCAAACATCAAAGTTACAATCATAAGCATTACGCAGGCCTGATAAAACAAGTGACTGCACAATAAATATTGAGCATTTCAGAAATAACAAAAACTAAATTATGTTTAGTCTAGGCAAGGCAGTCTAAATTGAAAGGCAGTCTGAGGAGGTGACAAATAGAACAGATTTTAGTGACCTGGAATACTCATAAAAAACAAACAAAAAAGCAATAGACAAAATGTAAGTTCACTTCTCCTGCAAAGATAATGCATTTTTAAAATGTGCATGATGACCTAACGTTGCTCTTATTATTTCTCAGGTTTGGGATAATGTGTAAAGCCAATTATAGGGCTGCATTTGTTTAATAGCTTACCAAAAGGACATAAATGAAATTAGATTATGGTCAGAAATAAATTTAATATGTGATTGTAAGAACAGAATATAAAATGCAAACATACATCCAGTGCTTCTTCTGTAGCTTCTCTCTTTACATTCCTTGGGTGCAACCGTTCATAAATTACTGTATCAGCTCCTTTACAATACAGCCTTATATTCCCATTGGAGTCTCGTACTGTAGAGTGTAATACGAGAGGTGGGACAAAAAGTTAGAGTACATTTAAACAAAGGAATAGTTTCAGATTAGATTCTTCAGTGTACCGCAGTTAGCTGCCAAAGCTACATGACCACGTTTCTTTGTAGTCCCTCATCCCTGAAATTATTTAGTCAGCTAAGTATCTTGGATGACAAGTGCATTTCCTTTTCTATTTCTTGACAGGACAGGATATTTAAATTCCCACGAATTATGGTTTTGGTAATGTTTCATCTCATTTGCACACAGGAGTTGAGTAGAGACAGAGTAGAGGTATGATGTGCTGTAACTACAGCCTTAAAAACAGCAGATCTGTAACTGATTCAAGATTGACTTTTTTTTAAAGGTTATTAAAATCAAAATGATAAAGGTATTTATAGCACATCCTGCATTCCTAGTTCTTACAAAAATCATACAACTAATTTATTTTGGGGAATAAGGGGAATGAATTATCTTTGTAAAATTTCTTCAAGCTTCTACTAAAGGAACCACAGATCATCTTCAGCAGAGGCCACATCTGAGCAGCAGGACTGTTAAGAAAACACATTTGCACCTCATTACAAAGCCTCTATTTTGCTATCCAGATCTATGTGGAGTAAAATCTATCATAGGAGTGTGTGTCACACAGCCATTCCACCTAGGAAATGCAAGCAACCTATCCTAAAAGAGGTCTTAAAATTAGAGGTTGTTTGTAGTCAACTTACCAATGACAGACATTCGTTTTCTATCGCTGTTGAAATCCAAGATAGCAAGGACATCGTAGGTTTTTTCAATCCCCATTTCACTTATCGTGATGGTATTTTGTGTCCGTGAGAGAAAAACGTAGCCAAAGTTCCTGGCTGCCGTAACCAAGGCCCCTTCGTCCGGGGAGGCTGCCTGGTAATTGATCTGCCCTGCATTGTTGACATGGTGAAAAGGAAAGAAAGCCAGGGTACACCTGAGCATTACAGGGGCACTCAGACCCCACAGCTCAAAACTTCACACCTGTTCTTTGCAATTGACAGGGGGACACACAATGCCACGTCCTCTCCCTTTCTGAAGTGGGGTCCAACAGACTGCTCCAGCACCCAACAGCAGTGCCATCAGAGGAGAAGGACCAGGGACTCCCCCTTCCCATCAGGTGTACTTTCCAAATGGACTAAGACACTGAACCTCTTCCTTCCATGTATAAAGGCTTACTACTCTGTCTCAAGACAAATGTCACTTAAATATCTTAATTCCTTAGTATTTTTATTTAAGCATTTCCAAAGGAAGTTTTAAAAAAACACCAGCAACAACAACAGCAAAAAATCAAAAATCCTTGGCCAAAAACACCAACATAGTGGAAATAACCCCAAAAACATCAGCAGGAAGAGCATGAAGGGACGGGAAACTGCTGGTTTCACAAAGATCTCACAAAGATGTGAGTAAAGCAGTGTTACTCTTCTCTTGTGTTGAGCTTACTTTCTACATGAATTCTTCAATATCCATCCACCTTCAAATACAGTTCCTGTCACACTTCTGTTATTCACTTTGGTTACCTGCTGCTGATATTCTTAGGACAGACATACACAGTTTGTGTACAGCTATGGGCTGTGCTTCGTGAATGAGATCTTCATGCTGAAAATGCTTGTTTTTCCACACTGAAAATGAGTTTGCAAAAGTGTTTCCATTTTCACATTTGTGTGTGGAACCAGAGACTTTGCTAGTATCATTTTCATTTTATTTGAGGTTTATGCTTTGGAGATTTTAAAGGCATATTTGAATAGATAGATCAGTAACAGGAAACACAAGCCCTCTGTATAAGCTGTTCCACTACCTTTCTAAATCTGTTGTTACTCAAGATGCACGTTAGTCAAAACTGGAACCATCATAAAGACAACCCTCCTTATGTAAACAGGTAAATTGAGTACAGGAAATAGCACAGGAACTTGCTTTTGTTTAACTTAAAAGAACAACCTAACACTCCTCCTTATTTATGGGATCAGTGCTGGATAGTGCTGGACATCTCTTGTGTAACTGGACTTTAATCGCTGTTTCCCCTTACACAAGAGAAAAAAATGATACTCACCATCAGAAACATCGACCATGACTGTGTGACAAATAGCAAGCAGAAGAAAGAACTTTTGGATTTCTGGGTCCTTTCTGGACTTTATTTGCTCTATCAGGTAGTGATCATAGAACAAGAACTTTCCATCTGCGTACATGTTCCAGCTGAAATCCACTTGCTGCTTAGAAAACAGAAGAGAGAGTTTGGGTTATCTCATGTGCAATTCTTCAAGCCTACCTGCATCCCTTCATACCTTGGCAAGGCAACGTTCCCTACAAACTGCAAGGACTTCTCTGCCAGGTCAGACCCACCTACCTCCGGGTGGCTCGGAAGCTGCCCTGCTCCATCGCGGCAGTCTCCTGCAATGCAAGCACCATCAGTTGGAAGGCACGGGGCAGAAAACCAAAGGTTTTTACAACTCATTCACAAAGTCAACAGTATATAGAATATTTACATCTATCACACTAGAATGTCTCTGATTAAAAAAAAAAACGGCAAATTCATTCATAGCAGCAGTACCTTTGTGTCTTGTCAGGTGTAACTGTCTATGCCAGTGATACCAAAGCAAAAATAAGAAAAGGAAAATGTGGTGGAATTGTCATAAAACATCCATCTTGTTTTAACAGAGCTTTTACTGTCGGAAGTTCCTCTTTTCTCTTCAGAGGTATGATGTTTAAAAAGCATACGGCATTAGCACACCGCTCTTTGTTGTTTGAACTGACCAAACAATAGCTCGGTTTGGAGCACATCACTGTGTATTCCAAACACAGAAGTCCAGACAAGTTTGGAAACGGAAGTAACTAACATTAAACTGAAAAGCTGCTGCTCTTATTGCACTTTCTTATTCATTTTAGGTTAATTCCCAGAAATGTTCCCAGAGCATTTCTACGAAAAGCAAAGCATTCTGTAAACCACTCATTTCTGACTTTTATACTGTGAAGTTTCCACTCAACTCCACCCATTTCCCCTTTTTAAAGCTGAGAACAATGGGAAAACTCCAACAATTCAGTTTTACTGGAGCTTTGCTCAATGCCAGGGCCATATTGTGGAAGCTCAGTTGAAAGTAAGAAGACTCATGCACCTGATTTCAAACCAGCATTAATGTTCCTCCCCTTCGGCGGGAGGGTGCAACCTGCAAGCACTCCTGTTTCCCTGCAGATCTCTGCAAACATTTCTGCAAGTTTCTCCTGGCAGACAGAGATCACGGCACACAAACACACTGCAGGGCAGGGGGGGCTGGACCAGGGCTGTGCCGTGCCCCTGGGGACCAGCATTGCACCTGGGGCCAGCTGGGTGGGGGCCATCCCCCGGCTCTGCATCCATGCGTGGAGCACCCAGCATCACTGCCATCCACAAAAAGGACCCCTGGTACCGGAATGCTTTGGCATTTGCTGTGGAAATCAAAGCTGGTTGGCACCGTGGGGTGCAGCATGGCACAGACTTACCATATCTTTGGCCGTTTATGCAACATTTTTTAAATGTCATGATGTTCTGTGTGAGCGTTCCTGTCTTATCAGAGAAGATGTAGTGGATCTGCCCCAGCTGCTCATTCAGCGTGGTGGTTCTGGCCTTCGCGGCCGTGTCCTTCTCAGAGTAATACATTTGCAGGTCCCAGTTTATAAAATAGCTTTGGCCCAAACGAATCACTTCAACACTAAATGAAATAAAACAAAAGTTCTTACTCCCAGCTGTATGTCAAAGCAATGACATTTTATCAGCGTATTACAGAGCACCATCGCCCCTACACAGGCCTCTCAAACTAACATCAGACCACACAGCTCAGCTTCAACAGCTGGGAAGAGTCTCTACAGCCTGATCAAGCCGAAAGTATCGATGGTGATGCTCCCATACAAATTGGAATCCCACTTGGGAACAGCGTTTGTGTCTAGGATTTTTTTTTTCCTTAGTCAAAGTATAAAGTATATATGCTTAATACTACAGAAAGCTTGATATCTTTGAATTCTGAGTAAAAAATCTTTGGGTGATGATTTTATATGAAAATGATACATAACGGATCACTCTCTTCGAAAATCGCAGTGAAGAGGGTGAGTATATCCAACATCTTTTCAGTAAGATAAATCAGTGTGCTTTCCCATCCGCTGGGAAGCTGCATCTGTTACCACCAATGGAAAATTAAGTTAGCTCACCATTAATTCCAAAGTTTAGTAATTCAATCCTATCTCCATTTCATGTGAGGTATTTACTTACCTCACATAGAGGGAAATGGGAACCATGGTGTTCAGAACAATGATATATCCCCAGAAGTTGAGGAAGCCGCGATACGGAGGACTGTAGTCTTCAGCGTCGTAGAGGTACCAGGAGGAGTTGCCGATCTGCTGCTCCCAGTAAGTGTGCCCGATGGCAAGGCCAGCCGACAGCAGGATGAGGACCAGAAAAATCTGCAGCGTACACAGAGAGGCCTGTCAGACACTTCAGGAATGTTTGCTAGGCGTAACTCTGAAATCTCCATGTACAAAAAAGAATATTACATGTATTTTTAAGTAAAAAGAAGGGGAGCAAATCTTTCCCACAAAATAGTCTCATCAAATAATCAGGGTTCTAATTTTAGTTTATGTCCCAAGCATTGTTTTTTGTTTTTACATGTGCTTAAGCAGGCAGCGAGTAGGGCACATGAATGTGCTTGGAGCAAGGGCAGAACCACAGTCATGCTGCCACAGATGCCTCTGCCTGCCTGCAGTCCAGCTCTTTGTTTCCTCTTTCAGCACTTCTCCAGGTGCTGAACAGAGCTCAGGACCAGGACCCAGGTCCTCCAGGCTCTCTCCAGCAGCTCAGAGCAGACCAGAAGCACCTACAACACTGCTCTTGGAGCACACTCCTGCCTTGCGTTGGCTGCCCAACATCTGAAGTTAAGGATCACAGATTCCACCAACAGCAAGGCAACTTTTTAGATTCCTCCCCCTACTGCATTCCAGCCCAAAACAAAGTAGAAACATACTTCCTATAGCAAAACAAACAAACAAACAAACACTCTTCTAAATTTGCATTCACTCTATACACTTAAAAGTGAACTCAAACGTCTGAATTTTATAGAAAACGTCTTACAGTATAAACCATGTAATTCATAAGGGAGTCAATTTTTGTCCTTTTAAATTTTGTCTTTCCACTATTTTTCATTATTTTTGTATCAGCGCCTAAAAATAAAGAAAAAAAAATAAAGATGTAATACATTAACAAGTATTAATATTAGTATTTTACAAACCTGGGACATAAAATATAGTCAAATTTCATAAGAGAAAGACACATTTTCCCTTCTAAAGGCACACTTCTAGTGAGTAAATGTTACATGTTCATTTGTTCGTTTCATAAATACCTGCAAATATGACAACTCCATGGCAGAAGTCTGTATTCCTAATTTTACATCCACGTAGTAAGATCTTATCAGCATCTAACGCATAACTCGTGTTTCTCCAGAATAATGTTCCTGTGAACTTATCCAGTCTGTTATTAGGTTCTTCACATTCAATCAGACCTAAATTTTCAGGAGAGTATGTTTAATATACAATAGTTAAACAAAAACGGATCAATTTGTACCCACCATACAAGTTATTTTACTTTGTAGAAATTTGTTGTTGTTGTTTTGTACGATTGTTCTAAACAAACCATGTATGTGAGATTTTGTGTGTACAAATAGTCAGTGCTGTGTTGCTGACATTTTAAAAATGGCTTCTTGGGTGGACTTTCACTTTCCAGACTGAAATAGAAGAAATAATTCATTTCTGCACCATGATCATTACACACAGCATTTACTGGTAAATTGGATGCTTTTCTTGTCCAAGTTTCTTTCAATATTTCTCAAGTTTTAACAACAGCCTGCCTACAAGAGTGAGCCTCTCGCTGGATGTCTCTAGGATGAACACAGTGAGACAAATCTCATGAAAAAAGCTGCTACTTGTTCAGATATCTGTGAATATTTCAGCTAAAAAAGAGACCTCTTTCTTTGACTCTTAGAACTTGCCCTACTCTCACTGTGTACTTTATGATTGGTCATTTTTTGTTTCCAACCCCAAACTGAGCTCATTCTAAAATTCTGGTTCGTGCTGCACTTAGAATCATCTAAACTCTGCGTCAGACATAAGTAAACAAATACTTAGGTGTAAATGGCAACATAAATGCTGATTGCTACAGAGGAACACAGAACGACACTCTGAGGCCCAAACAGCAGTGTCTCCAATCCTGCACCGTCTGTAGTCAGGGAAGAGAAGCACAGGAACAGGCACCCCAAAACCCCAGCAGCAAACATATTTTCCAAAGAAAACAGGCATGCAAATGCTAATAAAGGGTCCTGTCCTACCCACTCAGTGCGTCATATCTCATTCATGGCAAAGGTCTTATCCTCAGACAGGCTGTATTTTGCTCAGCAGCAGTTTCCTTGTGCAACTTGCCAATGCTGCCTTGTGACAAAAGCTATGAAGCCACTAACTCCAGTGTCACCAGAACCATTAGCAATGTCTCAATCCGCACCTGTGTTTTATTTACTTGTACTGTAAACTGTTTGAGCAGCGTTTGCATAGCTGTAACAATAAAAATGCAACTGTACAAACCATTAAAGTCCGCCATTGCACTTTCTTCTTGAAGATACTTGTCTGTTACCTCCAGTGCCATTTTGAATTTTAAGTTAGTCTCACTAAAAAGAAAGGATAAAAAGGTCATTTTATTGAAAACATTGATACAGGAAAGAAGTTTGAACAAAATTAAGCAGTACGCCATAGACACCAACCTCCCACCTGGAAGCAACGAGCTGAGCTATGCATTTGAGCGGATGAGAAACATTCATGAACAACAGGACGAGTTCTTACACTGCTCGGTTGCTTCTCCTCACAAATGAAACCTGACACAGTAGCACCCCTGTACTTAGAAAAGTGAGGGTGCTCAGAAACACTGTTTTTCTAAAGCAATATTTAAGTTTGATTAATGGTTATTTTAAAACAGGATTTAATAACTGACATTGTTGAAAATTCCAACTGAGAACAAACATTTGCAATATAAGCAGATCCTTCCTCTGCATGATTAATTATTGTTTTTAAGATCACTAAAAGCTGAGTGAGTAAGTAGTTATTTATTCAGAAAAACTATCATTTCAGTTAATTGAGGTGCAGTTCATATCACTACAGCCTTTTGTAAAATAAAAGTCAGCGCTACTTCTGACAACGTGAACTAAAGCAACACTTACAACGCAATTGTGACAGAGACACTGAGATTTACCCTTCTTAAGCAGTTTCTATGAAAACCTTCCACAGAAAACATGGATTTTTTAATATTTTTTTTTAATTTTCTCACTCTAACTTAGAGAGCTTAGAATAATAGAAAAGACCCAGTTGGAAGAGACCTCTGGCAATCAACAGTCCAACATCCAGTCAGAAGCAGGACTTTAGACAAGGTTATCCAGGGCTCCATCAAGCCAAGCCTTCATTGTTTCCAGCAAGGGAGGTGCTCCCACCTCTCTGGGCAACTTATTCCAGTGGTAAAAATTCTTCACCATGAGAACAACCAAAATCCAAATCCAAATTAAATCCAAACAGAATTTCTTCTGAAGTAACGCATCCATTGCTTTTGTTGTCCTGTTGTCCTGTCAATGTGCGTCCTTGTGTACAGGGCATCTTTGCTGTAACCATGAGATATCGCAAGGCTGTGATTAAATTACCCTTCACTTCTCCAGGCTGAATAAATCCGGCTCCTGCACCCTTTCTTAGCATACCAGGTACTCCAATGCTTCAACTATCTTGGCACTCCAGTGGATCCTCACCAGATTTTAATGTTCCTTGAATTGTGGGGATCAAAAACTGCACACAGCTTTCCAGGTGTGGCTTAACAAATGCCAGGTAGCATGGAACAACTTGATCTGCTGGTTTGATAGTGGGCCTGAAGAAGTCCAGAGCAGTTTGCCACTGCTGCAAGGGTGCACTGCTGCCTTGCTTGCTGTCCACAAGAACTCCCTTTTTTTTTTCTTTTTTTGTGGGACACCATATCAAATATTTTCATAAAATCAAGGTAAATGACATCTTCTGCTACGGAATGGACTCCATATCCAATGAGCAAGGTATTTCAACACACAAAGCAACAACCAGGTTGGCCAAGCACAATGTTAATCCTTGTTGGCTTTCCCCAGTCAAATTCTTGTTCTTCATGTACCTGGACACAGGTTCCATGAGGGCCTGCTCCATAGTTTTTCCAGGGACTGAGGTGAGGCAGACTAATCCGTAGTTTTCTTAATGTCACTTTGGCCCTTGTTAGTAGAAGGGTGTGATACTTGCTGTGTTTGAAGCCTCTGGGATTTCCCTGGATCTCTGTGATCTTTTGAAGATGATTGACAGTGGCTTAGAATGATGTCAGCCAGCTCTTATCACGTTCAGATGTATCTTCTCAAGTCTGTTGGGGACAATTTGTACAGACGGTCCCTAATTGGACCATCACATACTACCAGTTGTTTGCCATTCAGTTCACCATTGCTTCTCGACATAGGGACTCAGGGGCTGGCCTTATCCATGAAGACTAAGACAAAACAACTAATTGCACACTTATCCTGACAATAACTGTATTACTTTACATTAGCTTACTTCTGAAATAAACACTTATTGCTCTTTTACCAGGAAGCCAAAAATAAATCTAAGAAATCCTTAAGTAGAACCTTACCCATCTAGTTCAGCTGTCTCTACATAGCAGAGACTGTTTGGTTCTGAGCTGGATAGCAGCAAAATATCAGCCTAGTGAAACAAATAAATAAGCAGCAAATAAATCCAAGTCAAGATTTGTACAGAATTCTGTAGAAACATAAAACAAACATATCTAAAGCACTTACAGGAACGAAAGTATTTTTCTTCAGACGAATGATATCACCAACTTTAATATCTTTCCATTTTGTGTTTTTGAACCTAATATCAAGATAGTTTAATGATTATTACCATTTAATCTAGAACATTATACAATCTATACATCTCGAAATATTAAACTTTCCTTAGTATGAAGACACTACATCTTGGTAAGATGTGGGTTTTTTTTTTGGTTTTGGGAACTGCAGTTTAGTTGGGAATCTAAAACTTTGAAGACAACCTACCTCTGCTCTTTCCTGTTCACCCATATATGAATTTCTGTCCAACTCTCCAAGCAAGTTGCTCTTAGCACAGATTTACTGCCACAGAACTAAGTTTAAATGACTCCTTCAGGCATTTCTCTTCTGTTTCCAATTAGGTTTTCACACAGACGTATGGAACAGTAGAGAACAAAAAGCTGAACTTTCCCTGTCATCTACAGTTTATGATCTGTGATGAAGCTTTGTACCAAAAGCAACAAACTTTACTTACTAAGTTAAGAAGTGTACAAACCTTCCATCCCTGATGACTTCACATGTTCTGTTATTAACCTCGTTGTCCATCTTGTGACGGGCCTGAAAACCAGGAGCAGAGAATGTACTCCCCACTGCATGGCACAGCTGAAGAACAACACTGTTTTCTTTTGCTTTTATTATTAACAGAACATGTTGCTTACTATGTCATCCACGAGGTCTTTGACTGCAGTTATTCCCAGGACCAAGAGTAAGGGCACCAGTGTTGTATACCATGACAGGGTAGATATTTGAGGAATCGCCTGTCAGAGACAAAGAGTATCAGCTCAGTATGGGATTGCTATCAAACTCAATTCAGAAACATTAAGGACTGGGGCAGTTAAAACATAAAAAGGAAAACCAACACATCAGAGAGAGAATTTTAAGGTAGGTTGTAAAGATGAAAAAATCTCAGGGGGAGAGATTTTACCTGCAAAATGAGAAGGACCAGGAAATAGAAGTTGGCTGCTCTTTTAAACTGCTCAAACAGATTCAGCGGTAAAAAAGTGATGGGGTTGTACTTGTATGTCTTAATCGCATTTCCCTGTTGAAGAAACCAAAAGTCATTCACAACACGCAGAAAGTATTTTTATAGGAAATCTTTCCTATAAACTTTGTTAGAGCTGGACCCATTTTCAACAGTTTCAAACAGGTCACTGTCTTAATGAAACCAGACAAAAAGGTCTGCACTGACATTAACACACCCCAAAAAGCACCTCAAAATTCCACCCTGGCTACAGCAAGGACTACAGGGCATCACAGAGTCACCGTGTGGAAAGGAGACAGCCTGGCCCAGGTGAGTGACACGGCGCACATGGCACTGCCAAAAGGGCACGGAGAAGGGGAGGGACAGGGGGGACTTCAAAGCTCTCCCTGTCCTATGCAGTGTTCTCTCTGGTGCATGTCAATTTTATTTGCTATATACACAGTATCACTAATAGGGATACAATTGGTCTCAGATGTCAAACCACAAACAATGCATCCAGACACAAAGGACTTTTAATCAGACTTGTTCAGGAGGGACAATGTGAGACCCAGCAGAGGTTAACTTGATAAGCAGCAGCCCCTACCTAGTTGAAGCATAAAGGACTTCCATTTTAATAATGGATCCAACTGTAGAAGTTTTACTATTAAATGTTCATAGTCATGCACGAAATAACCCAAACTGCCTCACATCCACCAGGCAGAAACCACAGCAGATGCAAGGAAACCACAGAGGCCAACACATCACATATAAAGGCAGGCAGTCCACACACAACCACAAAGCCCAACCCTCTGTCACTCACAACCAGCACCACATACTAGCACAAAAGCTTATGTACTTCGCAAAGTTAAAAAATTAGGATCAGAAAAAAAATACTGAGCCTTTTGTCTTGATAATTGAGATTTTTTTTAAAAAGTTGCCTTGATCATAACTAGGTGGATTTGGAATGACACTGTTTAAATGAACATTCCCAATGGTCTACTTTTAAGACTGCCTCAGTTTAGCTTTATCAGGATACTGCTTAATGCTACATGAAGACTTCTTGTACAAAAGATGACACCTTTCTGGATGTTTGCAACAGCTGTAGTTGAGCAGATAAAACTCAGAATTTGGACTGAGGACACCTGGCTTCTAATTCTCTATCTCATCTTAAGCAAGTCTTTTGATACTTTGTTTTTCCATTCACAAAGCCAAAGTCAATTACATTTCTCTACCTTTGCTGGAAATCCTGAGGAAGTGTTATTAGTGGTTTTTAGATGATTCAAGAATGGTTGGAAAGATCTTATTGACATTAAGAAAGCATTCAATCTGACAAGTACTATAATCACATAATTAAGATAAAGAAAACTTACCGCATATTTGCTTTTTTTGAAGCACAGAAGTATTGTTCTCTTAAACTGGGGTTGCTCATAGAAGTGTTGATCATTTGCTTTAACTTGCCAGCTGCAGTCTGGAAGAGACAAGGTGAAAATGGGTCAACATCTGATTGCTGTAAACATAAGGAAGCCAATCTGCCTTCCCTTTCTTTCAAATGCCATGTTTGTAAGGAACTTTCCATTGAAACAAGACTGGTACCTGCTTTTCTTATTACAGTGTCTAAGAAAGGGTTTTCAAGAAATGTCCAGCTTATCTGTCTTTACTAGCAATTAAAATATAATCTCAGCAAGGAAGAAGCAAAATAGCAATTTGGAAGTTTTATGAGAATTTGCAAACTTAGAGGAACATTTAGTCAGGCTTAATTCCCTCCCTTCCCCTCTTCCAGTTGCTTTTGCTAACACCTGTGAAGCACTCAGCACCCAAAACAGTCTTTTTAAAAATGGAAAGATTCACCCATCTTTTGAAAAAAATAATTTCCTATCACCACATCATACAATGATTTTCTTTTGCAATCGTAAGCAAGAACCTGAAGCACTCATTTTATTTCTTCAACCATCAATTTTGCTTGCTTGCCTGAGACCTCGGGAATATGAATTACACTATGCAGCAAATTTAACAAAACTGAACAAGTGAGGTCAGCAGCAGCCTTTGGAAGTTTTGGACCACAAGGTGACAAAACCACTTACAGAACAACCAAACAACCTCATCTCCTTCTGTCACCTTCAGCATTTGTTATTTAAAGTTTGACTTGACATACAGTTGCCCTTGGGAAAATGTTTCTAAAGGATTTCCTAACAAACCATGCATCTCCACATTAAGGCCCCTTATCATTTAGAAAGATATGGAAACAACCCACTAAACACAAAAAAATGGCTTATACTGGTTCAAATGTCCAGGTGATGGGGAAGACAAGTTCTGTTCTTCTGAACAACTGCAGTTCTGTTCAAGCAGCTCTCAGACCGCGGGTTACGTACATCTAGCACCTGCCCTAATTAACATGAGGTCACCAGGCAGATCATTAGTTGTATGCAACAGGCAGTGGCACACAACTCTGGTTGTGGACTGGAATTACGTTGATTTTCATACTGATATTTGATAGAATGAATTGCTACCAATCGGTCCTTCAGACATTTGGATAAGCCATTCCAAACATGTCTGACAGATAAGCCACAAAAAGCAAATTGATCCACACACAGATCAGCATCTGTACTGAGGATCATTTGCTACCCCAAGCAAGTTTCTAACGTAGCAGTACCTTTTCTCAGCGTCTCTCGTCTCTCCTCAGTGCCTCTGTTGGTTTGGGCTTGTTCTGACTCGACCCCAGGCTGCCGGCTGTCCAGCTCATCCTCCGTGTCGTCGTCACTGTAGGGCACCTCTTCATCGTTAGGCTGCGAATCCTCATCGAAGGTGGTCTCCGAATCCCGTTCTGAGATCATGCCTCTAGCTCCCTGCAAACATTTTGTGCAGGTTCAGGAGCGGAGCTATCGCAGCAAGAACTGCAAACCATGTCCCCAGAATGTCGCTCTGTCAATACTGCCCAGCGAAACCCACGTTTGGAACCGGTTTCCCTGGATGAGCTTAGAGCACAGGCTTGGTTTGGAAGTAGGGACCGAAGTCACGCGGCAGTTATGTTCACAGCAAGTCCCTCATTACCGTTGTGCTGTGTGTAATTAGGCACACTCACACAGCAGCCCAAGGAACACCCTGCAGTCGTGACGCAGGACATGGGTAATGGGACACGGAGATGAGCAAGCCTGCGAACAGCCGAATCCCAGGGGCCACGCCACCGACCTGCATGGAGGGGTCAGGAGGAGCTGGGGGAGCTGCAGCCTCCTTCCGCGTTTTTAGATCACAGACACATTGTGCAGCTTCAGCTGTTTGCTGCAGCGGACAGCATCCCCAGGCTGTGAGCTAAATCCAGAAACCATCTCCTGGTGTGCAGCTCCACCCCTGCCGTCCCACACAAACAACCACCCGCACAACTCCTAGGTGGTTTCCATCTCCGCCTGGCCAGCCTATTGCTTTGCTGGGTGTCCTGGCATTTTAATTACCGATCCTTACAACAGTTTAGATTGTTCTGATGAGTGTGCCCTGCTCATTCCTAGCCGGGCAATTCCCAAACTCATTGTACCAAAGCTCCACTTGCGTTCCTTTCTGAAGACCACCAGTTTGGGACAGGTTCTGATCCGTCTGTGCCAGCACAGTGAAGCTGTGGGAAATTACAAGCCCCGAGGAGAGGAAGGGGCTCCACCACCCCAGGGGTTTCTGGCAGGGCCCTGTGTGCACCAGGAAGCCCCTCCAGCCCCAGCCAGCCTCACCTTACCCCCTCAGCACCGGCACCAGCAGCCCCGTTTGGCTCAGCCCTGATGCCTGGGAGGAGCGCTGGCCTCCAGCTCAGCCGTGCTGGGTGCCTGTGCCCCCTCCAGCTGCGTCCCCACGCTGTGCACCTCTGGCCATCGCTGGGCCCTCCCCAGCATGGGGACATCGCAGTCCCACAGGCAGCAGCCCCACTCAGCTGCCCCGACAGCCTGACGCCCCCACAGAGGCAGCGGGCAGGCCAGGCCGCGTAACGCAGGAGCCCAGCCCGAGGAGGCAAGGCCAGCGCTACCCCACCCCGTGCTGTTGTCGACAAAACCAGCGAACAGCAATCTCTGGGGCTGACACCAAACCCCGCCAGCACCCACGTTACCTTCCGTTGCTGCAAAGCCGAGTGGCCTCCCTCCTTAATATCTCGTATGAGAGATAAATATTAAATGAGCACTGAATATGCTGCTCGGGTGACATGACCGTGGGCTGGAAGCCCAACACATGCCACTCTCAGTACCGTCGTGCTCTCCTGGCACGCAGCTAATGTTTCAGGACTGCCAGCTTACAAAATAAGACAAAACTGGTGGGTATCGGATGAACGCACAGTTTGATTTAGTGCGGATTAATACAGCTTCCTCCAAGACTGCTCAAGCTGTGTGAGTGCTCACCGATGAAAGCACCTGGGACTATGACAGCCAGTTTCTAATACACAGGCTGTGGAACCTGAAATTTTTGTGGAAGCATTGTTTGTTTTCCTCCATTATCTTGGAGTTAGGCAACTCATCCGAGATGCAGGAGTTTCAAGCTCAAATTCTCTCAAAAAAGAGACGTTTTCCCTCTGTTGAGAGAGAAATGCACATGACAACTTCAGGCAACCATTTCCATCAACCATCACAGTTTCCAAAGCCTAGCCCTGGACAATGAGCATCCCCGTGGGCCCAGCAGCAAGGAGGAGGAGGACAGGCAGGCTCTGCAAGCACCCCGTGGTGGTGCCACAAGCAGACGAGTGACACTCCGAAAAGCAGAGTGTGTATGCAGGAGCCATTCAGAGTCACCAGAGCCAGTCCTGTCTGCGATGCAATGGAAAAGTGAGCCACAGCATTCCTACAGGTGGTTTTTACACAAATGCACTTTTTGTTGCATGCTCAGGTTGCTTTTTTTACAGCATTGTTCCCTGCCTTACAGAGTGGAGGCACGTGGACCGGGAAATCCCCCTACGCTGCACCCAGGAGGGAGCAATCCCTGTGCCAAAGGGGCCGTGGGCAGATGCAGCCCAGCAGTTCTCATTTCCGTGAGCTGGGGAAAGAAAGGTGGCAGCCGGGGAGGAGGGCCGTGCCCATGTGGAGCAAGGAGCAAGGAGCTGGTGCAGCTGCCCTTAAATAAAAGGCCTGCCGCCCGAACTACAAAGGTGGTTTCACTTGGCCTTACGCCAGCTCTGCAGTGACAAGCAGCAGCGTTCCTGCAAGGCAGCCAGGCTCCCTCCTGTGTGGCTGGGAAAACCCTGCCGCCCCCGGCACTGTGCTGCCTCCCAGCCTGCAGCAGAACCTGCCCCGACACCGACCCTGTGCCGGCACCCAGGGAAACGGCGTGCCCTGCACAGGGCTCAGCACCAGGGCCATCACACCGACACCTCCGGCCGTGCCTCGGGCAGGCACCTGCAAGCTGCTGCTGGAGATGAGGCTTCAGGCCAGCAACCGGCCTCACCACCGGCCTGGCAAGGGCTCCAGCTTTTGCTCTCCCAGCAGGGATGCAGGCAACAGACAGTCCTGCCCTCGCAGACAGTCCTGCCCTTGCCCAGCGACGCTGTGGCTCTGCACGCAGGGCAGGGTCAGACCTGTTGCCCAGGTGTCTGCTCTGGGTTTTACAGACACTGAGGTTTTCTTCTCCCCGAGAGTCTGCCCAGACGGAAGAAGTTATGAAGAACTGAGTCAGGGATTATGTTTCCAATCCCAGAAAACCCCAAAGTTTGTATCCCTGCCATATAAAGTGATTCAGCCTTTAGTCTATTAACCTTTACTCAATTGATTAATTAACTAATTAATCATGCCAAGGGTTAAATGAGATGTCAAAAAAAACAACCACAACAGAAAAACCACTGCATTTACCTTCTATTATAGATGCACAGCTAGATGGAAATACCTAAAATACAGACAGAGGCAGCCCGCGGTGCTAGCTGGGAATGCCAGCCTGGTGGCACGCAGCAGTGACTCCAGGAGGGGTCCACCAGCCCCGGTAAGACGAGATGCACAGGGACTGTTTCTGCAGCCAGGGCCCACACCACCAGCAGCCAGTGCCTGGCGGTGCCCCCGTCCCCCCACAGCAGCCCCACAGCACCCCACAGCCAGGCGCCCCTCGAGCGGGGCAGTGGGCACTGCACGGTGCTCACTGCAGCAGCTGGGAGAACAGGGAAGGGTCACGTTTCTTGACACCCAGTCCACACAACAAGGGCTAGTCGGGACATCTAACACATTCTCAGAGGGGTTCTTTAAGTATCAGGGAGGAAACAGAACAGTAATTGCTTTTTTTTTTTGTAAAGTGAAATTCCTGTGGTTGCCACCTAACCTTCCTCCACCTTGTGCAAACACACATTGCTGCCAAGGAGCACTGCAGGACCTCTGAAAGGCCTGTTACACCTTGGGACGCTGCAAGGCCATCTCCCGGCCTGATAGGCATCACGTTGGTAAACAGGTTTGGGTTTGCCTAATGCTTCGGCAGTTGTTGCCCGCTATTCAATCCTGGGGAAGCAGCACTCAGAACTGAAGTCCCTTAATGGCAGGATATTGCATTTCTATTCTCACCTCAGTGATCCCGGCCAAATGCTTTAATAGAGTATCGGCCTTCATTAAAAATATATTAATCAACTCATCTACCTGTAAGAAGAGCTTCTGCAAGGTAACAGGCAAATAATAAAACCAGATCTGCTTCCAAAATATGAGATAGCTCCCATGCTGCACAAAGCAGACATGAAGTTTTACTGGCAACAAGTGTTCGGACAGGCAGACAGAAATATCTTCTGAACAAACCAAACCTTTCACCTAATACTTATGACTAAGAATAAAAAAAAAGTCTTTACTCAAAAGAGCACGGAGCACAAATGGGCCAAAGAAATACCCCTCCCTCTTCACAACTGAAGCCCTCGTAAGCACCAGTTAGATTGCCACGTGACGGGCACGCTGTAAGCTCCCCAGTTTAGAGCTACCTCACACGTAACAGCCAGGCTTACTTCACTGAGTGACTAGTTCAAAATAGTTGAACACCCCACAATTATGTATACAAGAGGAATTATTTCTATAGGTTGTTTGTTCTGGAACACACCAACTTTTTTATGCACCCTTACAGTGTACCATGACTGTAGTATCGCCCCTGCTCTGGAAATACCTTGGACAAAGACAACCTCAGTTGTTTAGATAACTGTTTTAACTCAGCTGTGACAGGAGGCACGGTCTTGTTCATCTGAGACAGTCCCCACCAAGTATCATGGCTGAATTTTGTCAGGAGCTCCTTGTTCAGCTGTGCACATCCCCTGCCACCCTTGCTTGATGTCCCGCTCACCGCGATAGACCTCTCTGGCCCCTGGAGGATGGGATCCCTGAAAATCAACCAGCTCTCTGCTCTCCAAGGCCGTGCCCCATGGAACTCGTCCAAGCAGATCCCTGCATAGGCAAAGTCCACTCTCCTGAGGTCCGGGGCTGTGGACTTGCCTTGCTCCTTCCTATCAGGATCCTGAACTCCACCATCGTGCGGTCACTGCACGCAGGACTGTGCCGACCTTCACACCCCAACCACTGCTTCCTTGTCCGTAAGCTGGAGGCCCGGCAGATGACTCCCCCTCTTCGGTTTCGTATATCTTAACTACCTTTATCTTAACTGCATACGTTATGACACACTCAAGATAGAGGTGAAAGAGATGAGCTCACGAAAAGCTGAAAGCTCAAACCCCAGAAGTGTTACCTAAGGTTCAGTTTACCTGGGGTTTCTCAAATGCACCTGGAATCCTGAAGCTGAAGCCTCAACTCCTCTAGGTCAATCAAGAAAACATTGCATTAGGGAAAAAACCTAGTTTATAATGCAGACTACTCAGAGTACATCATATACGGTGGATATGCCTTGATGTCAGCCTAGGTGCTCCCAACAGCTACCAGAAACAGCCGGGCTCGGTGCTTGGTACATCAGACAAACAGACTCTGCCCAGACAATTAGGTCCTGAGCACCTGGCTAACAGGCACACCCCGCTTCCCAGCGCCACTTCAGGAAAACAAAGCCGCCGAATGCTCACACTGTGCAAATAGGGCAGCGGGCAGCCAAACTCCTCAAACGGGAACGCCTCGGAGCTCAGGACATCAGCTTATCCATGAGAGCTGCCACACACCTTCCTTCATTGCTCTGTGACCTTGGAGAAAGTTCCCACCTTGAAACCTGCCGGAGTTGAGCAATGCCAACACATGCTTAATGCAAGGTGACTCAGACTTCCCAGCAAAAAGGTTAAAATTCCAGTGATTAGACGTGGCTAAGGGTGAAACACCTGTGGTGAAGCAGCGCATCTACATCACAAACCCCAGCTCTCCCGAACACTTCACGCCCAACAGGCTGAGATGGCCTCCACCATGCAACAGAACCAAAAAGACTCAGATAGGCCTTTCAGGGACTCAGGCTATCGCTGCAACACAAGAAAATCCTGGGAAACCTGTCTTGTAAGCAGCAGGTCTCATCTGAGTCAGCTTGGTTCTACCTTCTGTCCTTCATCCAGCCCTAAATCCTGTGCACACGTATGTGTAGGCGCCAGGTCTGTGCTGAACAAGGATGTTGGGAAATAAAGATATGAGCAAACATTTATTGTTATTTCCCACTGTGTAAATAAACCGCTTTGGCACAATGCATGTACCTGCCTAAGACCACCCTGCCACAAGCAGTGCTTCGGCACAGTACACGGAGGCAGCTGCTTCCCACTTACCCTGCAACAGGAAAGTATGTGCCAGCCTCTAAAGATGTGCCGAGGGCACCCACTCATTAAGTAGGTGTTTCCAAAAATGCGTCTTGGTCATACATTTTCAACTGCAAGATCAAGAACTTACTGAACTGGGCCACTTCCAGCTCCCAGAGATTTTTTTATTGGCATTGCAACCAGCCAGCCTTGCAGTATCTGCAGATCTTTCTTTTACAAAGCATGAACTCTAGTCCCTCCTCGGAGGCAGTGAGGACACAGATAACCTACCCCAGCAGGAGGCAGACACCAGGGTAACATTCTAACACAGTGGTACCACCAGGGTCTGTGAAATCTGGTTTCTGCAAAGTTATTATTTTCAAATTTGGTTGAAGGGAAGTGACCATTTCTACCAGGAACATCCCGAAGGCTTAGACAAACAGCTGAGGCATCAAAGCCATGAAACCCCTTGGAGAGAGCTGACTGCAGAGAGAAGTGCAGTTTTGTACTGCTGACAGGTGTCCAAGACCAACCTTGGCAGAAAAAAAAATAAAAGAAAAGAAAAAAAAAGAAAAAAAGCATGCAAGATCAGAAGAAAATGAAAAGATGGGGGCCACCAGTTTCCAAATGCCTTCAGTCCTAATGTCCTAGTGCTTCTCATCTCAGTTCTGCACAATTGCACCAGCTAAAGAAAAGCACCTCATTGCCACATTTAAGAAAAACAAAAACCAACTACTACAACAAAACAACCAAAGAAACAAAACCCAACCTTCTTCATCCAGGAAGAACTGGAATTAAACCAGTGGCCATTGTGTACTCACTAATATAGCAATGTTAAAATTTCTGTAGGCAGCTATGTATGAAAACGAACATAGGTAAGTTATCACCATGAGCCACCAGGGCTCTGCAGAAGGAAGAAGTTGACCAGGCACTTACCAGCAATGTAATAGAAAACTATCATAGCAGAGAGATCCACAGCCTGCAGTCCGAGTTGTCTGAGGTTAAGCAAGGATGGGTGAAGGTGGGGCACTTACAGAGACAAAAATAATAATTTTACCCATTATCTGCACCGGGATTTTTCATTAACAGATATACAGACTTCCCTTCTCTTAAAGTCCAAGTCAAGACAAGTTATCTTTGCAGATAATAGAAAAGTTCGTAACCTTTGTTCAAGCTGTATCTTTAAGTGTACTCTGAAGGGGTTTCGACCTGCATTTTCTAGAGACTGTTAATTTCCTCTCAAGGTTTACAGTATAGAACAACACGGTTTGGGTTTAACAAAAGCAGAAACATTTTAGTGCATACATGAGCCGTATTGTTTGGCGTGGAAGACTTTTTGGAAGTATAAATAGAGTTATTTTTCTGGGTGTTCCCCTCCCCTTCGAACCGAACGGGCACTTTTAATAGTAAAACATACAGGTCACCTCCTGCTGCAGGGCTGGAGATGGCAGTGCTCACCCTTCCTCCACTTCTCCCTTCCATCTCCCTGTACCTCACTGCACACCCTGCTATAAACAAAGGCACCTGTGAACTTGCCCGAGCTGTCCAACTCTACTATATTAAGCATATATTTCTAATTTCTATAAGAACACATGAGAAAAACCACAGCACTGTGAGTCACAGAGTAATTTGGTAAGGCTGTCGGAGAGCAAAGGTGCAGCAGCGGGGCTGTCCCGGAGCACAGCATCCTCCAAATAGGGCTGGGAGCTGCTGAACTGCCAGTCTCCAAGGGCCATAACGGGAACCATGTCCTGTACCCCGACAAGCACAGGGACACAGAGAGGGTAAGTGATTTGCCCAAGGCCACAGCAGAAATGGTAAGTCACGGATAAACCAGGGTTAGGTTTCTGCAGCTCCTGGCTACTGTCCTGCATGCAATTACATCTACACAAAGCACCTCATTTAACAGAGACCAGATAAAGGAAACAGATGAGGGAGAACATCAAAACCCCTCATAATCAAAAGAAAATCAATCAGCCCCCTCCCCATATCTAAACGCAGGTAGCATGTTACCTTCAGGCCCAATATGATTCCCAATGGTATCAAAAGGAAAGCCACAACAACAAAAGAACGTGGAAAATTAATTCTAATTTAAATAGAGGACTTCAATGCAAAGCAAGCAAGTGGCTTATTGAATTCATCATCACAAATTGCAAACCCAGGGACTGGAATATTCATTGGTTGCCTCACAGTGGAGATCTAATGAAGATAACAATTCACAAGTTACTGAAAGGGAGCATTATACTACCTGAAGTTAACAACTAGACACATACAGGTTTGGGACTGATACAAAAGCAACCTCAGGCTAACGTGAACTTCAGTAACAGCAGCACCGGGACACATACCACTTGACACCTGAATCAGGCTTGGAAAAGAAAGCCAAACAAACAAAATACATCAAAACAAACAAACAAATCAGAACCAATCAGAAACTTGTGAGCAAATCTGAGCCTGTAAGGACACGTTGTGCCAGGAATTACAACCACGGAATCTAGACGCAATTTCAGAGTTAGGGTTTACACCAGAGCCAGGTTTGTTAAAAGCCCCATCGATGTGCCCAAGCACCGCTCAGTTCCCCACAGCTATTTCCCAGAGCCCACTGCACAGCACGGCTTCTTCAGCTGCTACATGCTCCTCTGACACTCGGCAGTAAGGGCTTCATCGGCTGGTCCGCTCAGCAGCACTGCACTTAGCCCTTCCGAGAAGGGATGCTATTTAAGCTACAGACACTAAGCAGTAGGAAACGGGACGGAGATGCTGCTTTGTTTCTGTCCCAAGAGGATTTCCATCTTCCAAGCGAGTGACCAGCCTCACAAGCAACTTTTCAGCATCTCCTGCTGCAGGATGAGGACAGTTCCTTAACGCACACCCCTACTGCTGCTCTGAGGGCTGTATAAACACTGACTGGCGAGTAATTACCCCGCAAGCCCAAAAGCTAGTGTCCTCACGCATAGATGGGGGGAACGAAAGGAAGGGAAGCACCAGCAGCGGGTACGGGTACGGGTACGGGTACGGGCACGGGTACGGGCACGGGTACGGGCACGGGTACGGGCACGGCCCCTCCTGCGCGACCGGCCGCGGGCTGGAGGAGCAGCAGCCGGCCCGCCTGAGCAGCCAGGTTTAAATGGCCGAGCAGAGAGCAAACAGCCCGAGGGCTGCTGAGACGGAGTTCCAGGGCGAATAAATAAATAAATAAATGAAGGAAGTCGTTTCAGAGCCGTTTTGGCGTCAGCCTCCCAAGCCTTTTCGGCCCTTGCCGAGACCGGGCCCGCCCCGGGCAGCGCCTCCCGGCCCCGCGCCCCTTCCCGGCTGTGCCCCGCGGCCGGAGTCCCGGCAGCGCTCGGTGCGGACCCCCCGTGTCCCGCACTCGGGGCACCCCCCGGTCTCCGCGGCCCTGCAGGGCGCGGCCGCCCCCCCCCCGACGGTCCGGCCCCGGCCCCGGGACCCCCGAGTTCGGGCCCCGCCCGCCCCGCCCCGTCCCGTCCCGTCCCGCCGGTGAGCCCGGCGCCCCCCCACCGGCGGCACCTGTGGGCGCGGGTCCCGGCCCCGCTGGCTCAGGGCCCGCTCATGCCCCGACGGCCGCCGCCGCCGCCCGGCCTCCCGCGGGAGCCGCCGCCGCCAGACCTGCAGAACGGGTTCCCCGACGGGGGAGGCGCCGCCCGGCCCCGGCCCCGGCTCCGGTTACACGGCGGGGCGAGGGGGGGGCGCCCCCGGCCGGCCCCGCTCCGCCCGCCCCGTCCCGGGGCCGCCCCGTCCCGCCGCAGCCGGCCCCGGGAGCAGCGGGGCCGCGGCGCCCCCCGGCGGGCTCGGGGCCGGGCAGCGGGCACCCGGGCGGCCCCCCCGGGCCCGGGGCGCTCGCGTTGGCTGCCCGGTTACACCCCGGGGGGACAGGGCAGGGCTCGAGCCAGGGCCGCGGAATCGTGCCGGGCACGGGGAATTCCCCGGTCCGGGTGCCCGTGGCCAGGGCACAGCTTCTGTATGGCTGCGGCGGTGCCAGCGGCTGCCCTGTCACAGCTCCGACAGCGGGGTCACGTTTGGGGAAAGACTGATAAGCACCACAGTCGTTATTCCTGAAATAAGAACCGTAATTTTCACCTTAACGTGTTTTCTAGAGTTTGGCAAAACGCTAGCCTTATGACATTAGCCTTATTGTATACAAGCAGGAGAAAAAAAAATAAATAACTTTTAAAAAAAACTTGGTTTCTTGTAGCTTTTAATTAATGCACCACCAAACCATCAGATTTTTTGACCCATCCCTGCAGGCTTTGCTAATAAAAGTGTATTTGGTCATTACACACATGAGAGACGAAGGTGAGCACTGTGTAGCCATTCATTTATGAGCAGCTGTTGCAGAAATTGAGTCTGCCCACACCTGGCTGCTGCTCCGTAATAAAAGTGCTCTTGGCTGCTGCTCTGAAATAAAAGTGCTCTTTGCTGCAGAGTGACAGATATGCAAGATTGCTTGGTTTATTTTTCAGTAGCAACAATGCTCAATTTCCCTGTGCCAAAAAAAAAGATTTGTTCAAACAGACTTTTTTTTCTCTTTTTTTTTTTCCCTAGACCTAAAATCTGAGGCTGGATTACAAAGTTCTGCCTTTTAGCTCCTTTCTCTTACAATACCTGCATCACATTCCTCACACAGGAATGAAACCAAGTTAATTAAAAATCAGTAACACTTTGGATTAATGTGAAAGCAAAGGTTTGCTTATGCCTTTGAGATTTCTTTTTCTGTCCAGGAAACTACTTCATCTGGGTATCTGCATGCCTAGCTGGGTTTGCTTGATGTTCTTTCAGGAAGAAGATTATTAGAAATATTATTATTAGATAATTTATTAATTATTATATTATTATTATTATAAATATTAAAACCAAAACAAAATAAAACATTATCAGTGATTAATTGCTCTAGCAGTGATTAATGGCACAGTCCAAACACATCCTTTTACTGGTCCGTGCTTGAGGGAAACGCAGCAGCCATTCTGTGGACTGGGGGCACGCTCCCCCTGCTGCCTCCCACAGCCCCTGACCTAGGTTTGTCCCAGCAAGTATCTCTGAATTTCTCTTCAAATCCTGCTCTGTTTCCTGATTTTTCTCCTACATAATTCCTTCCTTTCCATTATTCTTCCAACTTACCTTTTGCCCCCAAACAGCAGCACGCTCTGCTCACACACCACTCGTTTCTGCACTGCTGCCCCTCTCCGCTCCTCCCTCTGCTCGGGGTTTGCATTTGCCCTGTTCCAGCCACCAAGCCCCTTCTGTCAGGGTGCAGCTGGACAGTGTTTGGGACTCACTGCACAGTGCTTGGCATTCCCTGGGAAGATACAGGGCCTCGAGCAGAAAGAGTGAAAGAGTCACCCTCCTGCTGCGCCAGGCCTTGCAAAAGGAGCTGCTGCCACCTGAAGGAGTTCCCCCAGCGTGTGCTAGCTCCTGGTGGATGCAAAATAAACATATTTTTTAATTAAATTCGCTTAGAGACAAACAAGCTGAAAATAGATACAGGCACCGTAATGATTTGAATCTGCCAGACAAGCTCCTGCCTTTCCCATCAGCCTCCTACCCCTTTCTGCATCGCCTTGCAGTGAACACAAAGGCACACGCCCTGAGCTTGTTTGGTTCTGATGCAGTCCTCATCACCAGAATGTTTTAGGACTTTGGGCATTAACTAATTTTCTGAGGATTGGGAATTACATCCACATTTTCTATAGAGAGGAAGAAAAATAAGACAGAAACCATTTCTTTTTCTTCAGATCATATCAGTAGGCTGTGGCAGAGATGGGAACTGCACACAGAAATTCCTGAATATTGGTCTAGTCTCTCAAATGCAAAAGTTATCTTTTTTTTTTCATTGTTAATAGAGTCTTTTTCAGAATATATTGTATAAAGTAAGTAAATAGTATTATGACGGCTACACTTGGTTGTCAATTTTAATTAGTTTTTTTTTAGCCATCAGTGGATCTTGATTAAAATGCATTAACACATGGCAAAGTTATGCCACGCTCCCCGTTTACTTCAAGCAGCATTGTTAAGCAAAGCCCAGCTGTAGGTCTGTGAAGTGCCTCATTACTTCTGTGCGTTGTGTGTGATGTGCTTTACCTTTCCTGACTGTGATCTTTCAGATATATGCACAGAGATCTTGCAGAAGTCCCTGTTCCTGTATGAAAGGTCTTTGGAGCCAGGCAAGCCAGCGATGGTTTCAAGAGAGGAGAGCAACTTCTTTCTGCAGTCGCACAACCGGGGCTGAGTGCTTCTGATGATACAGAAGGAACCCTTGACTCCATCTGTTTTCTAAATCAGTGATGGTATTATTGGCTTTTAGAGCAAACTGTGTTTTGTCTCATCTCCAAAAGCCATAGAAAATATTTGAGAGCTTATTTTCACAGACGGCAAACATCCGGCTGCCCGTGCATGTTTGCGCCCCCTGACATTGTGGCGGGAAGGAGGCTCTGGCCTGAGGGTCGGGGGGGTGGGGGGCCTGCGGGAAGGAGGCCTGTGCTCTGCCTCCTCTGCTCCCTTTGGAGAATCTTTGAAAGTAATGCTTTTAGAGCTTTAGATACAGTTACTGTCACTTAAGATTAGTTCAGGAAGCGGAAGGGGAATGGAAATCCTGCACAGGGCAGACAAATTGGACAGAAGTGCACTCCGCTGCTGCCCTTCTCTGTGAGGTAACGAACTCTGCGGATTACAAACGACACTGTGTGCAGTGATAAACTCAGAACAGCAGAGCGTGCTCGCATTCCCACATAAATATTTGGACATGCAAGAGTCTTGGACAAGGCCAAGGACCTGATTTGGGTGCCTGTTTCCACACGTTTCCTCTCTGAGCTCGGGAGTCTGCTGGTGCGTAGGGCTGGGCCCTGTGGCGGTGCTCTGCCAGCAGGCTGTGCCCGGGGACAGGCGCAGCGCAGGCTGCCAGCGAAGTAAGGAGCACAGGGAGCACCCTGCCCAGCTCTGACAAGGCCTTGTGCCCTGCGGGAAGCCAAAGGTGTGCACTTGTGCCACAGGCTGCAACTTGCACCTTAGGTATTAAATTTTCATACAGGGTTAGTCTCTGGACACTTTTGAAAACTCTAATTTTACCATAAAAATACACCTAGGAAGTCTGCCTTTGTTTTTACTGTCAACGCGCTGTTTCTCTCTCTCTCTCTCTCTCTCTCCTTTTTTTTTTTTTTTTTTTCCTGTGAGCCTGTGTTTCCACAAATCAAGATTCTGTATTTTCTGACTGCCACTTGTCTTCTCTGCAATCTGTACAGCAAGCTGTCGTTTGCCATTTTGATGTGTCTTTCCTGAAGGGAGCATTAGTCGTGTTTAGCTTACGCTTTAATGTATTTCATTGTTCAGCTCTAAGCAATTGTTTTTGCACATTATCGATTTTGTGACCTGCATTGTTGGATGCACAAGACTGTGCACATTTTGGGTAATTTCCTGCTTTCTTACTTTCTCAGAGAAGGTAATGTGTGGTGGGTTGATTGAAACTGCAACAAAGAAAAAAAAAACAAACAACTATTATTTTATGTGGCTTACAAAGGGAATCCATGTTGTGCTTCCCTGCAGCTACTGTTGGGAGCTCTGCTGTGATCAGAAATTGCTGTAACATTATTCATTGAGCTCTTTGTCAGGATTTACTTAGGAGGGTTATCCCAGAGAGCATACGCTGGTTCTTAGAGTGCTCCTGACTCGCTGGCCTACTGGGAGGATGGGAGAAACTAGTCTGCCAGGCAATTTTAGCAGTTATTCTACAAAAAACCACCACAGTGTAACAACAGAATCCCAGAGGAGAAAGAAAGGTATTAGAGCAATAATATTACTTATAAATTCAAAGTATTGTATGAACCTTAAATAATCCTCAGAGCATCTCGAAGAGGTAATTTCGAGTAGAGTAATTTCAGTGAGTGAAATGCTGCTGAAGCCTCTGGCAGGCATTGAGTATGGCTGTGAATTAAAAAGCAAAAGAATGCCAAGGAGAAATCGTTGTGGCTGCAGGATGTGCCCCCAGGTGCTCTTACTGGACGTGTGCCCTCCGATTGCTCTCTTGCCATGCAGTCTGGCATGCCTGGACAAACAGTTTTAAGGCATAGAAGTAATAATGGGATATGTGCATGCCTTGTGTTTGTTTGCTTGCTTCCCACTCCAGGTGCCGTGTGGTGGTTCGTGAGGAGGCCGCCCATGTGCAGCAGCGTGAGGCCGGCCGTTTCTCCCCGCAGCCTGGCAGCAGGCAGGGCAGGGCCTGCCGGCGGCTCTGCAGCTCGCCGCGTTCAGCCATCGCGCCGCCCCATCCCTGTTTTACCAGAGAGTGCCATGTGAAAGTGAGTCAGTTTGTTTGTTTTTAAGGGAAGTTGCTGCTTTTAGCAATCTCTGAAGAGTCATTTTATGTAACATTTTCATGAGTGGGTTTATATGCAACATCCACGGCTATATATATTTCAGAGGCATTATAATATCATGGCCACATATAGTCTTTCTAAAAAACTTGCCACGGCATCCTTCTTTTCTTCCTGTCTTATAGCGCCCGTGGTTCTTTTGGCAGGCTGCATGTCATTTTTTGTGGGCATTGCCTTTTGGGCATCGCTTTGCAGCATATATGTGCAAGGACAGTCGTGGCAGTGGGCACTTCCCCACTGGGCATTTTGTGCTGCTCAGCAATTAGTCAGCTGAGAACTTGTTCAGATGAGGAAGGATTTTGAGTAGTAATGGTAAGTCCATTTAACTGTAGTCAAAAAATCTGTTCAGTCTTTGCTAAAATATAACAAGACAAAAATTGCTGAAGTAATGATTGACTGAACTTCATGCACAGTGAACATAAATTGTTTTGGTCTCTCTTTTTGTATAGCACATCTCTACAGAAAGGTGCTCTGTGGAAGTTAAAATGCTGTTCCCAAAGATAAGTCTTGAAGCCTGGGACTCAGGGGAAAACACTGCATAAAAGCAACCCCACAGCAGAGCTCTTGCTATGGTACAGTCCTCGAGCCATGGGAAGGATTCATTTAAATTACGATGAGGGGCTGTACCTGCCAACCTGCTGACCTAGTAATTGGGGTGGTGGGTGCATTTCTTTCCCAGTGTTTAAACATTTACCCTGGTTTCTCTTGATCATTGCATACCAGTTGGGATACCGGGGTACTTGACCTGCTGTTGTAACTCCTAGTCTACATTTTTAGAAATAGAAAAACTTTATATTTAACTTCTGGACTTGTCATAGTCTCAGTGCTTGGAGACTGCAGACAAAGACAAAAAGCTGCCCCACCTGTAGCCTGCCCACCGCACACACCCTCGCTGTGGAGGCGAGAAGCACGCAGGGCAGCACGTGTGACATCCCTGAGCCAGTGAGCCAGTGGTGGCCCTGCGGGGAGAAGCCCACTGCACCAAGGCCTTGGTGCAAGATGGTGTCAGGGAAACATGGCTCTATTGCAGAATTTTTATTCATGTACAATTTTAAAGAAGGGTGAGGGGTTCTGGAAAATTGGAGCAGGTTATGTGTGTAGGTTTTTGTTTTATTTTGGTTTGGTTTGTTTTGAAGCTGGAGAGCTTTTGTTGAGGTGCTTGCAATGGGTGACTAAAACCAGAATTTAAAAAAATAAAAATTTAAAGTCATTATTTTAATTTAAGAAAACTCAAAAACAATTCGTAAGACTGATGAGCTTTATGGGACAGAAAATCATATGCATATAATGAAGCTATGTCTGATTAAAAGTCAGGCAGAACCACGCAAAAATCTGTGTTGACTGTATGTGAAGATGTATAGCCATCTATACAGCTATGCATACATAAGTTTTTGACAACGGAAGACTTACTACCTTAAGCAGTGTCTTTTTTGTCTCTATATTAATCCTCCTCCTACTCAGCAAGGAAATTCAGCGCAAGGCTTACACAAATGTCACATTATGAGACTCATTCCAGAATAATTTAACAGATCTCTGGAGAATTATTCCTGACTCTTGCTTGTGCAGGCTGAGAATTGGTTCCCCGGAGTGTTCAACCTGTGTCCTCAGAGAGACAGAAAGTTCCAGTTCTGATCGAAGCCAACTGATTCACGTTGCCTGCAGACAGAGCTTGAGTAACAGCAAGTCCTTCCAAGCTGTGTCTGTTCCTCTCGCAGAAACCGGATTTCTTGGTTAAGGCTCCACTTCTGTGCTTGTCTGCCCAACTGATGACCCCATCCTGCTGCTGGGAAGCCTTGGAGATGCAAGTCGCTGGAAATGCACAGTAAGGAAAACATGGCAGAAGCATTTCATGTGTCTCTTACCGTTTTCTACTTGAGCTGCACGTGAGCGGCATCCACCTTGCTCTCGGAATCCCTGCAGATTATTGCCTCGGCAGGGCCGGGTGCCGGCGGGTGCAGGAGCCCCATCCCCAGGGCTGCAGCTCCCCTCCGCCAGCCACGGCCTCCACCTCTCTGTAATGCTGTCAGCAGGAGAGGCTGTGTTCAGAATCAGAAAAACTGCCAAGCAAAAAATGTTTCTCCGGTACAGAAATGCAAACCTGCTGAAACTTAGGCAGCTGCAGACTTAATATTTGTAATGGATGAGTTGATATTTTTTGCTGATGAAGACTTATCTACGGATCTTTTAGTGTCAGAGGAGGTCACCCTTGTGAGGGTTATCTGAGTTACCAAGGTCCCTTCCTGAAGAGCGTGTCCTCCCACTGGTGTTATCTGCTACCTGGAGGGCCTTCTGGCAGGAAGAGGTGTCACTCGCTGCGTTCTTCTGGCTCTTCTTCCAGCACAGCAGATGGAGAGGAATACAGAAAGGCCAGAAAAGCAGTCTGCACGTGATATTTAGCCAGTCAGATCTGAATTTCATCCAGAAAGATCAACATCCCCGTTCATATGCACTCACTGTCCCATACTTATTACTCAAATCTGTGGTGGAGGGAAGACCGTTCAAATCTAGTCTGAAAATATCTACATAAAATCCTGCAAGGCCTTCAGGGTAGTTCTGAGCTGCAGAAACATCCTCCTTAGTTTTCCACTGAAGGTGTTAGGTCCCAAACTACCAGCAGATTCTCAGCCAGGAGTAATGGAGAGGATTCAGCTATTTGTAACCGTCCCTCATGAGCTGTGTGTCCTGCCACCTCTGCTCTCTCCCAGGAGCCACACCAAAGCTGTTTGGCCTCACAGCCCAGTCCTTGTACTCGCCCAGGCACAGACCCGTCCATCAGTGCTGCTCCCAGGCTCCCAGCCCTCCGCACTCCCTGGAGCATTGGTCAGCACCGCGGTGTCCATTGGCAGCAGTAAGCATCGCAGTATCCACTGTCAGCTGGAATCCTTTTAAATGTTACATAAATTTTGGCATGTCCACAAGTGTAATTCAGGGGCTGGGTGGATCGCATTGATACCTCTTCAGAGCCTAAATTTGCTCTAAATGCTGCAGAGAGCTTGCTTTTCGGTGGGCTGATGTGCCAGCCTGGTCTTGGCCCATCTCCAACCCCTTCCCTGCCCAGCCACCTGGGGCTGTGTCTGTATGTGAGAAAAGTAATTATATATTCTGGGAAGCTAATTTTAGTGAAGTGTTAAGACCCATGGGACAGTGGCAAGATCCTCAAAAACTGTGCCTGTCTGGGATATGAGTGACCCACGCAAATTCCTGCTTTTTCATGCTGAGACTTTTCAAGAGTCTCAGCTGTTATATTTTGCACAATATTTAATCCCTCTCCTTCCCTATATTGTATTTTGCTTGCGTTTTGAACCTATGTAACCACTCAAGCTCACATACATGCAGGAGCTGTGTGACTCACTCTTTACACATTGCTTAACCCACAACGATGAATACTGACTTTGCGTAACATATCTCTGGCAGGGAGTTATTTGCAGAAGTTTTTTGTGTGAATTAGAAGAATCTGGGATACCCTTTGTAGACTTGCTTCATGCTTCAGTGTTTGACTCACGACTCTGTAATCTGGTATCATCTTCATGGCTTTATGTACCTCTCACCCACCTACATCTCAAATTTATTTTCCTCCTACTCACCCTTTTGCTCACTATACTCCTCCCAGTTCTCCTCTAACAAATCTCATCTCATTTTCCCCTTGTCTGTTTTGTCTGTTCCCCCTTGCCATCTCATGTGCTTGTGCAGCTGGTCAGATGCCTGGCCAAGGTCCAACATGGACCTTACAACCCAGGACAACATGGACCTTACAACCCTTCCTGGGCTCCTTGAAAGACCTGTGCAAGCACTGTGTGCTTCCATGACTATTTTGGTGTATGGATTTTCTTAACTGTTATTCCGTATCCCACACCCAAACTCTCCTGTAATGTTAATCCTAAGAAGCAGCAAGTCTTCTAGATGGCTTTTGTCTACTTGCTCTATATGCTTTCAGAACGGTGTACGTGATAGTGATTGTTGTGACAGCTATCACCAGATCTCCCTGTCATCCATACTCCTAAAGAGCTGTTTTCTCATGTGCACAAAATGCTTGTGTTTGAGAAAACCTGCTGGCATATGGGGTTGTTTTGAGATGGCAGCTCCTGGAAAAGAAGGGGCTGAAAAACCAGTGAGGTTGGTCCCAAGAAAAGACTCCTAAACTTCAGTTACACTCCTGGGACAAGGAATTGGTGCAGGTGCCTTCTGACTATGGTACATAAAAAGTCTGTTTAGCGTGTAGCCCATGTTTTTATCAGAGGCTCCATCTCTACTGAGAAACCAGCTTAAAGTCCCTGGGATTCAACTCCTGGGCAAAAGTATGCAGCTGGTATCAGAATGCAATCCTCATTAAAGGCAAAGCTAAGGTGAAACAATCGTCAGGCAGATATATCCCAATAAGCAATGCATCAAAATTAGTTGTACCTTATAGGAAAAGAGTGGAAAACTGAATAAAATACCAAATCACTTGTATTATTTTTTAATTTATTCCATAATTAAATTCCATATCAGAACATCTTTGTAGCAGGTCTTTATAAAAGGTACTATAAAAATACATTTTACATTAATTATCAGAAGATTGTGGATCTGTATTTTGAGGACAGACTTATGTGACTTCTCACAGATTACCTTCATCTCCTGTCTCTGGGGAAAGACATATTTGTCTTTTGCCCAGGAATGTGGTGACATTCACATTCTAAAAGACAGAAAAGATGACAGCAAACATAAGACCAAAACGTTCAGAATTCGGTGTTCTTTAAAATAATCTGAGAAAGATAATCCAGTAAATCATCAATCCATTTGAGTTAGATATCAGGACAGCTTCTGCTGTCACAAAATGGTGTTTAATTTTTTTTTTCTTGGTATTGCATCTTTTCCTCACAATACGTATCACTGCAGCGTATGTACACACACTGCTGTATGCTGGCGCAGCTTCACACTCATCCGTGTACATTTTTGTTGTAATCTCGTTAACAGGAGGATATACAGACTGCATTTAGAGCTAGTAATATTGATAATACGCAAATACATTTGCAGTTTGAGTTTAAGTTAGACAAACAGTGTGAGAAAACAGATGGAAAACATTTCAGATCTATTTTAAACATCATTGATTTCACGGTATGCATCCCAATTTCCTCAGTCTGCAAATGAACTGTTTATAAAGCTAATTCAACTAACACACAGGGCTGATTAATTCTCATCCTGCAATCACAGTGATGAAAATTCTGTCAGTATACTTACGAGTTTCTTTTACATGTTTAAATATTATTGCTACAGTATTCACTGTTACAGCAATACTGTGTTTTAAGGCTCTTCAAGAAACTCCTTTACTACATTGTGCTATTACAATTTTATTTGGTTGAATGCATAGAAATTCTTGAAAGCAGTGTGGAACTAAATGGAACCGAACAGCTCATTAAGCACTAATATCTAAATGTCTCTGCCTGAGGTGATGGGATTTATGCCATATCCTGATGATCACTCCGTGGGGTTGAAACCTAATCTTGCATCCCTTTCAGAATGATGCCATTATTTTCTGTGTCCTGAGGCTCTGCCAGGGTCTCCACATTAGCTTTCTGCAGGTGGACAATAGAGAAGTCAGGCAGCTTGCTCCTTACAAAACTTTTGTGCTATGGCTAGGAGACAGCTAAAGCCCGTGGCTTCACAAAAACGTGAGAGCAATTGTGCTTCCTTCTGTGTGGCATGTCCTATTCAAAGACAAGTGTTTTGTGAAAGATTTTATTTGGAGACTTTGTGGATGAAATTGCTTCCCCCCACTTTTTCCAAATCTCCATAGCCCTGTATCGATGTGTTTGAAACCCTTTGTAAGAAGAGGCCGTGTCCAGAAGAGCACACCTGGCTGACCTCCATTTGGCAGTGTTGTTGCTGCTTTTGTTGGGAGCAGGGTGAAGGATGCTGTCTGCTGTGAGATTTCCTGAGCTCCTCCACTCCCTAACCGCTGGGAGACAGGGCAGATAATGGCTTTAGGGGAAGAAACAATTATGTTATGGTTATGTGAGTCCTCCATTTGTAAAGAAGCAATCCTTTTACTGTTTTTCTTGGACTTCAGTAAAATTAATTCTTGTTTACACCAGCATGAAATCTGACTGAAGTCCTCAGGCTTTCTCTGACCATTGACTTTTTGTCCAGTGGCAGCTAAAGGTACAAACCAGAGAACTCCTGTAAGAGGTGTGTTAGTTAGTCTTGGACGGCTGAGGCAGAAGACAGAGAAAAGGCCAGTTTCTCCATGACATAGAAAAGCAAACAGAAGGAAGTGTAGGAAACACTAGTGGAAATTTACATTTCTGTCTCAGGCTTTTCACTTGAAGACCTCCCTGTGCTCTGCAAACACTCCCCAATCTCTGTTAATATTGTCTTGATTTACATTTACAAAACAAAGGCACAGAAATTGCAAAGGACATTGCTACCGTTGCTACCACGTCTTTCCCTCTCTCCAGCCCAGGCAAAAAGCTGGTGGGGTTAAAATTTTGTGGTATACCACCTTGAAACAGTCTGTATGATACCAAATTGTGTGTTCTTCATATTCTAAAGGGTCTAAAAGGCCAGATTTTGGAGTTCGGTGCTGCTCCTCCTGAAACTTCAGGCGTGACCATGTGGGGCTGCAACCCTGCCGTGAGAACACAAAAGTCTCTGAAAAAGATGGGCTTTGGCTGATCTGTTCTGAATGCTACTGGAAGCACAATTTCTGAATTTGAGGTAAGCAAACAAATTCTCCATGATAGAGATGACATTAAAAGCTAGGGCTAGCTATAATAATGTGTCTCATTATTAACATAAACTGACAGACACCAGGAGGATCGGATTATCTAATTAGCCCTTTGTAGCTTCAACTTGAATGATTTTCCCCATCAACCTCTACTTTTCTAAAAGAACAAGTCGCAATGCATTCTGCATTCCTTAGTAGCCTGTCTGTGCTAACGAACTGGGAAACAGCATTTCCAGTGAGTTAAGGTAACGTTCCCAGGGAGGAGTGTGTGTGCTTGCGTGTGTGTGCAGAATTTCAATTTGGTCAGAGGCCATCATAAGCACTTTATCAAAAGGGAGGATGGCAACGGCTGGAAAATATAGCTAATTAGTGGGCCTATAACAGCTACAACGTAAGAAGAAAAATTAGATAAAATTACACGAGATTTGAATAAAATCCTGTCAAATCGGCCAAGATACACGTGACATCTGGAACATTTAAATTTACCTAATGGGGACTTTTCACAGAAACAGTAGAGCTCGATGTTAGGAGAGGGGAACAAAGTCTTGTACCGTATGAACGAACAGCACGGTCAGTAGTGCTGCTGAATGCCAATACCCTCGCTTTGCACTTCAGCCCGGCTCAGATGTGAGCCCTTTCAGCAGCTCCCAGTTTGCTGCCCGGCCGTTGGACGGGGCTTCCCTTCTGCTGTCGCATGCAGCAGTTTGGTTGCAGCCTCATCATTGCAATGCAGATCATGTCACTTCCTTGGCAGAGCATATGTAGCTGCCTTTTATGAGCATGTTGAGTGTTGAATATGCATGCATGTGCTCTGTAATTACTGAGCACCGCTTTGTGTGAGGGAGTTGGCGTGCTGCTAGAGACCACTCCCATGGTAAGCACCCTTATTCTTTGGGTGGCTGGATGCTCGGATCCCTTGCAATGTCTGTTCATTCGGTGGCAGGAATAAACCTGACTACCTGGCTGTAAGGGCTCATATCTGCTGTGAAAAAGCTCTGAAAATCAAGAATTTCAGTGTGATAGGATTCCTAGGAATTTAAAATAAACAGATTGTAAAAGCCAGATGAATTGCTTTTGATAAAGAGACTGTATCAGATAAATAAATGTACATAAATCTCCCGAGTTACATCAATAGGATTTCACCTAGCAGTAAATGAGTGGTTGTATTTAGCTTTCATGTTGGTGTACATATAAAACAGAATTTCTGAGTATCCATCTTCACAATTTGCTCTAATGCTGGGTTATTTCAGCAAAATGAACAAAATAAGAAAGAGAACACAGAACTGTAGGTGTCTGCAATGCCTGAAGCGTTAGGAGCTCAGTGCTGTAGGTCTGGCCTCCTTTTGGAAGGGCATATGCTGGGGTGTGATGGTGAGGAACAGAGGTGTGCTGGGTGACTCCCACAGCCAGGTGATGATTTCTCACCTCAGTTATGCACTCTTTTGATGGGTCTTTTTGAAATGTATGTAATAATTGTTACTGATGGAGGCAAGATAAAGGACTTCAGAAATAAGGCAAGAGAGAGTAAAGGATGTAGGATTAATATAAATAACATTGCCTGCCACCTTAGCTTTGTATTTATCACGCGAGTGATTTAGAGTAGTGAAAATAAGATGCCAGAAGATCTGTGTGGGACGGAGGCAAATACGCTGCAAAACGCAAGCGGGTCCTCCTAATATAGAGTGCTGGAGAGGTGTGAGCTGCGAGCCAACTGCGCAGCAGTGAATCATCACAGTCTCTCTGCTGCTACAGCCATCCAAAACACCCCAGGGAGATCAAACCCAGTGCTGAGTCTGCACACAAACACATAGCTGGAAACCATGTAGGGGAAATGCTACTAAAGGCAGTGCATTTCTTGTTAATTCCAAAGGTGAGAAACAAACACAAGTTACCGACTCCTAGGATAATCCTTCACATTCTCTCACTTGCAGGAATGATAGGGGAGAAGTGATTTAGATAATTTGTTCTCCTTCTCAGAGCTCCCCAGACTTTCCTTCAAGGAAAGTCTAGAGTGGGTTTTTTGATGATGCTTGCTGAAAGACACCTGTAAGCAGGGAAGTGGTATCTGGTGCCCACCAGTTCAACACTACACCAGAAGTAAGGCGGTACAAGAAAATAAGCAAATTAGCATATCTTTATTTCTTCCATAACTGAAATAACCTACAGTGCAATTTTTACTATTACCCAGCTTCAAATAGTGCAAATTTCCTCACTGAAAATCTTGGAGAGAATAAGCTGTATAGGCAACAATTTTTGTGAGACCTGAAGTGACAAAGCCCTCGTCCCATAGGAAGGGCTCCAGACCTCCAGCTGACCCTTCTCTTCCCTCCCTCCTTCCTCAAGCTGGCAGGAGCCCAGAGCAGGCTGGGTTGCGCTATGTACTGAATTCTCAGCAGTGAAGGCAGCTTTCACTGCAGATACCGTTTTCAGGCTTTAACTGTGTGCTTGCTCCCAGGACTTCATCTAATCCATGCTGAGCATGATGTTTGCCATCACTGGTGACTTGGCTCCATTTAAACTGGCAAAAGCAGGTTTAGCATTTCTCAGAGGCTGATCATAATGAATGGGTCACCTGCCTTCGTGCTGCACTCTGATGAGAAAAAAAGGGAAATTGATAAGAAAAAAGCCTGCGGTCAGTATGAAACTTGAAGCTGGTTGTTGGCAGGCATATGGCAGCCATTCACAGAAATCCTGCCTGTTCTCTTTCAAAGGTTTTGCCCAGCTGGGCAGAAATGATGCATGTGGACAGTCATTCATGTGTCCCCTGTCCTCAAGTTCCTTCCTGCGTGTGGCACAGCTGCATCTTCCTGCCTGCAGCAGATGCCAGAAGTGTGGGGGGCTTATCTGGTGCGTTGGGTTTTTTGCACCTAGCTTTTCTAAATTGGGCTGTGGATCCCCGTCAGCTAAAAATGTAGAAACTGGCTGTCTGTCTCGGGAGTAGAAAAGCCTTCCATGTGGAAATTCAAAAAGGGACATAACTGAGCTTCAGGCTGACTACTAGAAGGGCAAGAGCATTTACAACATCATCTGATCCTTTTTCAGTCCTGTTACACATTCAGCACAGCAACTGGGTACACAACTGATGGTATTGTCCATCTAGCATCTTCTGCTAACTTAAAAATCATACATGGTACTTTATAGGGAAATAACAATGTTCCATAATCTGAAACACCTGTCCTCCATCGGCTGTGCATGGACAGACTGGAGAAGTGGAGCCTCCCCTTACTTTGAAGTCAGGATCCAAGCTTGGGATGAAACACAAAGTGTGTTTCTTAAAGGTCACCCTAGAGGTCGCCCAGTGACCCAGTGTGCTCAGACCGAGTGCATTTGCAGATTCAGGAAGAGACATGCTGCAGGACTTCCAGTTTGAAGAACTACAGACAGCTGGGAAAGTTTGCTGAGGAGAGAATTTCAACAAACAGTCAGCAGGGCAGACTACCTGCAGGCAGGCTGGATATTACTGAGAAGCAGTGTATTAGAACATGGCTGTACATAGTTGGTTTGGTAGGACCTTTGACGAGAGCAAAGAAGTTTGGTTAAACAAAAATCTTCTGTAAGTAAGTAAAAGGTTGTAACTCACAGATTTTAGATTGTGCCTAACTGGGAAAAAGAGAGAAAAGTGTAAATTTGTTAACTATAAAATCATAATAAAACAGTAAAAACAAGACTGTGAGGTATAAAAGCCAATGCATGTTTCTGAAAGCAAGAACCCTGCCAGAGACCTCGCAGCATCACCAGATGATTGACACAGAAAAGGAGTCGTCTCCAATAAGGTGCTGGCAGCAGAGCTGGCTGCAATGTTCTCCCCAAAGGAGAGCTCATCCAGGTGCTCGCGTCAGCGCCCTCCTCACAGGGCAGCTCTGCTGGAAATGTCTCCAAGAGGTACCTGCAGGAGAGGCTGTGGAGCAAATCCCCCTGAGCAAACTGCTGTGAGAAAGGAATTCAGTGGTTCTGAGGAGACCAAGATAAGGATTTGCTAAGCTGCTGAGTGCAGGAGCAAGCTGCTGATTGCAGAGGGGAGCAGACAGCGACAACTCTCACCAGTTTTGAGAGGGGGCCAGAGGGGAACCTGGTACACCACCAGTCTGACTTTGCAAACAAACTGGCAGAAATGGTAACATCAGGAAACCCACCGGCACATACGGAGCAGTGGGAAAGCATCTGCAGCATTTGGCTGCCATTCGTCTGTTACAGCTTTTGGAAAACGTTTGCTAGCACGTGGATGGGGAAATCTGACAGTGGTGCTTTTTAGGAAACCTTGCAGGATGGTCCCGGGTGGAATTGGAAGCTCCTTCCATGGGCAAATTATTGATTACAGAATAAGAGAGAAAGGATGATGAGCTAATGCAACCTAATACTAGGTATAAATTATTTGTAAAAGATCTTGAAGTGAAGAAATTTTATGGATGATCATTAAGTTATTAGAGGTAATAAAAACCAAAGGCAGCTGGGAGGAGTTGCACAATAATTTCATGCTGCTGAATGAGTGGGCAGTAGTACAGCAAGATGACATTTAATTTGGATAAATGCAAAGTAACATGGAGAGCCAAGCCCAGCACAAAAATTCAGTGTTATGTTCTGCCCCACTTATTCAGGGTCTTACTGCTGCTGGTTGCTGATGGCCTTATGGAAACATCAGCTCAATGCCCACCCCTGGTCAAACAAAAACAAAGTAGCCCGAGCAGACTAGTTCAGAATAGCTAGGAAGGAAATAGCCAAGTGAACAAACAGCACACAATAAAATGCTACAGGATAAATCCCTCTGTGCTCTCAGTTTGATTACATGCAGCCTTCTTCTCTCTAAATCCTGGAAACTAAAGACTAGAGGAGATGCAACAGACCTAACAAAAGGTGTGAGCAGGGCCGTGAAGATGAGCAAAGGTCAAGGAACATTTGTGTACCTGGAGGGAGTAGGTGTGCTACAGGTCTGCAGCCTGGAGAGGAGCTGGAAGAGGGGAATATGAGCCAGTAAAGAACAGCTGATCATTCTTCCCTGGTAGCCATAATATAAGAAGCAGGAGAAACAAAATTAAATAGTTAAAGTGCTATAGAAGCAAAGAGAAGGAGACATTTTTTCACACAGCATGGTGGAAATTGTTATTGCGGTCTAACGCCAAAAATGCTCAAGAAGGATTTTGACCAGTTCACAGAAGAAAAAGGTATCAAAGCCTACAAAAGACCAAGCTAAAGACCCCGGTCAGGAAGCCCCCGAGCTGCAGCAGACTGGGAGCAGGAAGGGTGCACAGAGTCGCTGCCCACCTGCCTCGCTGCTTGCCATGGGTGCTGCCAGAGGCAAGGCACCAGACATGAGCCCCGACATTAATTCCAGCAGCCTGTGGCTAGGTTTTGGGGAGGCAGTCCTTTGTCAAAGAACAGTTCATGGGGAGGGCAGCGAGGCTGGTGCAGGATGCTCCTGCCTGGAGCACGTGGGGTGGCACATGCCTGGGTGGTGCAACAGGAGAGGCTGCATTGCTCTGCAGATACCGCAGGGAGATGAGAGGCTACGGCCCTGGCTCGGGCACTGCTGCCCTGACAAAGCCACCTATGACTCATGTGAAACAACTGTAGCTGTCAGGGGGGCTGTTAGGAGTTTCTGTGTCAAAGTCTGTCCTCAGACCACATCTCGTGGTGCGCTGGCTGCTCTCCGGCACCCACCTCCGACCTGTGCTGCTGCGTGGCGGGTGGAGACACGGCGCTCATGTTGCTGCGTGAGCCAGGACAAGTCCCTGGGAAAAACCTTATTTTTCAACACTTTTCCATAAAGATTGCAGCCTTTTTTTTAGACTGCATGCTTGCTCCTTCCTTCCTTCCTTCCTTCCTTCCTTCCTTCCTTCCTTCCTTCCTTCCTTCCTTCCTTCCTTCCTTCCTTCCTTCCTTCCTTCCTTCCTTCCTTCCTTCCTTCCTTCCTTCCTTCTTTTTTTTTTTTTTCTGCAGAGACATCTGCCTGGGTTTATCAGTACCACACTCATTCAAACAAAGCCAAGGTTTATTAAACACAGGCAGAACGTGAAATCCAAGAGAAAGAAGCAGTTTGCATAACAAATCTCATGAGATTTGATTTCTGGTAAACTCAGCGATGCAAGGCATTCTCAGCTTAATTTCCGAGCAAGCAGAACGGCCTCGGCGCTGTGATGGCAGCGCTCTCATCAGCACGGGGCCCCTGCCAGCCAGACGCTGCTCTCTGGGGACGGATCTGCTGCTGGCCCAGCCTCTCAAGTTACCCCACTGACTGGAAAACTGACACACCACAAAACACAGTGAACTGCAAGGATTCCTTGTATTGTCCAAAAAACAGGCCACTGGCTGCACCAAAGATGTTAAAAATGATTAGTGGACGCTTTTCCAAGCCTTTGGGTTACCATGCCTTGCAAACCAGGTCGTAAAATTCTACCAGGACTTAAAAAATCCATACACACACTTTTGTCCTTTTTTTTTTTTTCTTTTTTTTTTTTTCTCCCCTGTAAACTGTGAATTGCTGATGGAAACACAGCCCTTTCCTCAACTTCTCAGATGTTAATTCTGCAGCCTCAATAGGCTGTGTTTGTCAGGTTGATGGTTAGACTTAATGACTTGAAGTTCTTTTCCAACATAAATGATTCTGTAATTTTATAATTAGCATATGCATTAACTCCGAAGCAGAAGAACTTTGTAAAGACATGGCTGACAAAAATAATTGTCAGTGCTTACATTGGTATTCTCCTGGTGGTGTCTGAAGAAAACACATTTTTCCAGTGAATTGGAAGTTTCTCTGCTTTGTTTCCCTTACGCCTGTGTTTGACCCATCTCCTGGTCATCCCCGAATCGGGCACTGCTTAGGTGACAGCTCTGCTCCTGTTAAGAGAGAAGCACAGGGGGCAACGGAGGGACCCTCGAGTGTGTTCACCCGGCACCAGGCCAGTGTGACGGGAGGTGGCTGCCCCAGCCGTGTGTGGCCACTAAGGTGGCCAGTGGCCGGCTGCTGCGGGCAGGGCTGGCGCTTCCTCCCTGCCTTGCCATGCCCCCCGCACGCCTCTGCTGCGCCTGCCTCCTGCGTGCCGCTGCTGCACCGCGGCTGTTGACACTGGCACTCGCCCACATTGTGCTGGACCTCGGGACAAGAAAGAGATTTGTCTTTCTTTGGAAGTGTTTTGATTATTTTGCATTACTGTTGACATTGAGTAGGAAGTTATGAAAGCTGGTCTTTATGTATAATACATCAGCACGTTCTGCCTGTGCCTGGCTGACCTCTATCCAAAATGCTCAAAACCGCAGGGACGTTACAACACTGCAAAATCCTGCCAAAGGAGGGACAAGCATCTCGCTCGTGCCTGAAGTGTTATACAGTGATTGGAAACTGAACAACAATTAACCCAGCCACAAGGCAGGTCAAACCTTTCCACAACTGGAGACACAGAAAAAATCCTCTGACTTTCCAGGCAGCAAAGCCCAGCACAAAGGTAAATGAATCCGCCCTCTGCATTTAGGGGACAATACTAATGAAATGGATAGACTTCAAAAGTGGCCATCTGAAGCCTCAGCTTCTGTCTGCTAAAGCTTTATCAGCTTATATCTTCTAAAGCTGCTCTGACGTGATCTGCTGCTGACACACAGCTAAGGGAAATGGAGATGTGGGATGTGTAACTGGGTGATGCACAGCGCTACCCTGGCTAGAAGATGCTCGGACTAATGCCAACAACAGGAAGGACTGTGTGTGCTGAGGCGCTTACCCAGGTGGTTTCACCAAAGTGTGCCACAAATCTCTTTAGAAGGATATCTTGGTGTAGGCCTAGGGCTTGCTGTTTCATCCTCATAAAGCATCATTTTCTTATGTTCAGAACCGTTTTATTGTGTGTCCACAATCATATTTTCAGTCCCAGACATTTCTGCAATGCCTTAAAAAAGATATATCCTGAAATTACAGATACAATTTTGTCATCCAATCAAGCTTCAGCCTGGTAAAATATTAACATTTCTAATGAAAATTTTCCAGAAAAAAAAAAAAATAAAAAGAGGAGTGATCCCTGTTGACAAGTTTCGCAGTGAGAGAAGCATTGTTTTGGAGCAAAGATTATTCAGTAACAGCTTTGAATATTGAACTGTGTTGATGTGTGTCTGTAAACAGCTTTCTTCCTGCTCAGTGAGACATGGATTTATTTTCTTATCTGTGGAAATAGGATAATGAATTTCTATTTTAAACTGAGAGCTGACAAGAGAGTGGGATAAAATCTATAGCTTTCCGTTATTGCTTTTATGATCCGCTGGGCTCAGTGGAAGCAGCAGCGCGTTGTGAATAGCGCGTTTAGAAAGTCCCCTTTGAAATCATTAAAATGCAATAACCCTCTACAAGACAAAGGCGTTCCAAGGCTCGACGTGCAGCTCACACCCCACCAGACGAGCCAGCCTCTCGCCCACGTGCCTGTGAGCTGCCGCCGCTGTGCGCAACCTCTGCGGGCACCCAAACCACGGGAGGGAGGGCCCTGCAGCCGGCCCTGCTTCCCCTCTGGCTGCCTCTGCATTGCTTTGCCATCATGCTGCCTTGGCCGGGCTCCTTCCTCAGGGCCTGCTGGGGGGGCAGCGCCTGGAGACCTCCAACACCCAGGGCCTCGTGGCTCAGACCGAGCTCCGTGGTGGAGCCGGTGGCCCAGGCTCCTGTGCACACACACATGTGCTGCCTCTGGCGCCAGGAACTTGTGCATTGTCACTTTCCATTTCACCAGAGTTTCTCAGAAAGTGTTGCTGCGAATTTACAACTGCTATTAAATAGACCAGCATGTCATTTGGGAAAGTGCTCTGGCAGCAGTTTATCATTATAATGCTATTTGGTAAGCCAGTGGAGAGTCCGTCTGACTTCCGAAAGAGCATTTTCTGCTTAGGTTGTAGCTCTATTAATCTGTTCAAGCCAATTCTGTAAAACCCAAGCCATCTGTATTTGTGAAGATCATGCTTTACGTAGGTTTTCTCTGTGTCTGCTGGCAGTGTATGATTAAAAGTACCAGGAATTTACAGTGCGGGTCTATATATTGGCATGTTGCAGTGACCTTCTAAGTAGCATTTCCCAATATTTGACTAACAGCAGCACAGTCAGGTCCAGCAGCAAAATATGTAATGGCTCCAAATAATGGAAATAGCCATGCTCTTGCAGGGTATTGTGGCTACAAACGGTGGAAATGGCTAAGTTATTGCCACGTTTCGGCCTGTTCACTAAGCTTATATTTATAATTACTAAAGTTCCTTGTCAATTACGCAGGAATGTTTAGCTAACCTTTTTGTTAAGCAGGCGTGGTATTGCTAAGAAAATGATAAGCAGTCACTACAGATCCTACCTGGCTAAAGGTCTGTCCCACCACGCTTGTTGAGGCCCCGGAGGCCTCCTGTGAGCTTTGTGTTACCAATACTTCCCCGCTCTGCTCCAAGCCGCGCGCTGCAGGTCCGCATCTCACCTGCGGTGCCACGCACGCTGGAAGCACGGCTCCAAGGGAACGACCTCGGAGCTCGCACATGGACTGCTTCTGCCGAGAGCAGCTCCAGAGAGAGCTCCCGCAGCAACGCAGCCTCTGCAGCTTTGTGCTCGAAAGAATTAGTTTCTGTATGGTACCGGTGTTGACACTGAGGGCTCCTCAGGTGCGAACATGTTCTCTAGATGCATTGGCTGTGCGAGTCAATGGGCAGAGCTTGGAATGCTTTTTGTTCTTCTTATGTGGCTCATCGTAGTGAACTTGATTGGATTAATCATAGGAGATGTGTTGTTTTAGCATGCAATTAATATAGAATAGTTTCTGAAATGCTTACCAATAAATGTAAAAACATACAGGAGTTATTCTTAGCAGCCCTGACGTAGCAAAGGCAGACAGCAAGTGCTTCATCTTAAGCGCAGGCTTAAATTCATTTCTGTTTAGCAAAGCACTTAAGTATTGGGCTGAACTGCAGCCAAGCATTTTTGGCAGCAGCTTAGTTCTGAGGAGAAAGTGTTTTTTCTGTCAACTGCATTTCCTTGGTGCCTGCTGGCGTGACGCAGTCTAAGTGACAGGGGATGAGCCCTGTCCTGCGGACACTGGCAGCAGCCGGGGCTCCCGGGCTGGCTCTGTTTCCTCTGTGCCCAAGAGTTCAGCTGCTAGGTGGGTTGCTGGCTTACGTGCTAAGAAGCAGAGTTAAAATATTCAATGCTCCATACTCAAATCTCAATACATGGAAAGGAAATGAAGTTATGGAAATTGGGTCAGGTAAATCTAGGCTGCCTGTGAATGACAACCCCATTCCCACCTGCAGCCCAAAGCCTGTGATGTGGATGCCTTTATTGGAGCTCATTGCCTTGGGCTTTCTTATAGTCAATAGAGAGATAAAAGCACTTTCATGGTAACATTCATTTGACTTTTTTCAGATGTCTGCTTTAGGATGAGATGAATTGCATTTCAAAAGCGCCTGTTTCTCTCTGCTGGGGATAAAAGGATCCTAGAGTGACTAGGTCAGATGATTTCCATCCCTGTGTCCACAGGAAATGAAACTCTGGAGACATGGAGCAATAAAACACAGAGATGGAGCAACTGAAAAGTAAAATCTGCTTACTTCATTAAATCTGCTACAACTGCTTTAGAACTGCAGAATATATCATGAACTTCCCATTAATGTTTCCTCATTAATAAGAAACCTAAAAGCTAAGAGAAAAAAAAAACAAACAAAGTTTTCTAAAATTTTATTGTATGGAAATTGTTATAACTTTAATTGGAAATAATTCACTTCAAGCACAATGGGGCTGTAAGCTTGTTCACACTGGAGGAATTCATAGCTCAAAGACTGTGATAAATGCTAATACCAAGTATCATTGATTCATTGTTGGTAAAGCACAAAAATTACCTAGAAGGGGATAAGACCAATATTGGTACAAAAGTTAGAGTACAGTTTTACATTTCAATGTGCGCTAATAATGAAACAAAAATATATTTCTGATACAAATGAATGTCGATGGTGCAATGCAGAAAAAAAAAAAAAAAAGAAAAAAAAAAAGAGCAGCATGTTACAAAACATGCATTGAGGGCATAGGGAAGAAAGTCACTGAAAGAGATAGGGAGGAGGTGCATTCCCTGGTAAGCGAGCACTTAACTTCTGATTGCATTCCTCTTTTAATCTTTTGCATATGTTCTGAGGAAGAGATGTAAAATATTTGCTTGAGATTTGGGAGGGGTCCGGTACTTTGGGACAGAGTGAGCTCCATGAGCAGGGTTTTAAGAATACCGCTTCTTAAAGAAAAAAAAAAAAAAAAAAAAAAAAAAAAGCTAAAATTAGTGGTATGAGAATTAAGACATTGTCTCCCACTTCTGCCAACCTGGTATTTATACAAATGAGCTTGTGTTGGAACTAGTCTAGATCTTAAGTAACAGCTACAAACCTTAAAAGAGTTTTCTTCTCCCTGTCCCTGCAGTTTGGTATATCTTGGAGGACGTGTATGTTTTGAAGGCAGGAGCAAATTTATTTCTCCCATGGGTTTGAACTCGGTGGACACCATCCAGTTTCAAAGAGGAAGGTGCAGAGACAAGTTTAAGAAGCCAGGTGGGGCTCAGACTAAGAAGCAGAGCGCGAGCTTGGTGGTTTTTGCTCAGCAGGACTCAACTCCACGTGGCAACCCAGGTTTTGAACCGGAGCTGGCTCAGGGCTGAACAACTTCCATGTGAGTGCCCAGCAAGGAGCTACTGAGAAAACGTCTCTTGCTGTTCCTTCTCTGGAAAACCTGGTACATCTCTTCAGGGAAGTATAGTCTTTTTTTCGTACATCTTAGATAACTATGATAATGCCATGACTTTCATGATGCACGGGAAAAACAAACAAACAAACAAACAAGACCACATTGGTAGAAGTAGTTTCTTGCATTTTCTTGCTCTACCACTCTCCAAAGTGGGCGGACTGATGGCAAAAAATTGGTCTGTGCTCAGTTATTTTTGTGGCTTTTTTTTTGCCTTATGAGGGAATTAAAAGCCAAAGGACTGTGGGCCCGTGTAGGAAAGCAGATAAAACATTTTCCTTTTTTCTACATACAAGTATGTATGGGCATTATTCGGGTAATTAGTGTGAATAAAAGAATGGGGAGGCAAGAGCATAAGTACATTAAAGGGCCAAAAGAAAATTTTATATTTGTCTGTTTAATCAGTCCAGGGTACATTGCTGCTGGAGGACGTTATGAGGAAGCAGTCAGATAGATTAGGAAAGGATTAGGCATTCATGTGAGCGGGGATAGCTGCTGTTACACCGATGAGGTTAAAGGACTTGGGAGGGACACTGCCCCTCAGCCCCAGGCCAGGAGCTGATGGCCAGCTGGAGCCAGGAGCCTCCTCTGCCTCCTTGGGGCAGTGCTGTGCATCTCCCTGAGGCTGCCCTGAGGGGTCAGAGCAGTCTCCAGCCTGACAAGATGCCAGCCTGCCCTGGGACGTGCACCCCTCACCTTACGTCCTTCGGGACAGACCTACAAGTGCTGCATCCTCACCGCTCCCTACGATATCTGGCCTTACCCAGCTGCGTGAAGCTTAAATGCTGATAAGAATTGCCATTCATAATATATATTTAATCTATTTTTACTCTGAGAATTTTAAATAATTAATGGATCTTTGTTATATAAAGAGGCCAGCTATAAATCATCTGAGCTGCACCTAGAGGTTTCTGATGTCTGCTTTCTCAAATGAATTACATCTCTGCAGGGCCATCTATCATTCTCAATAAAATTCCGCAGAGGAATTATGCTTGTAATCTTCATAAGCAAATAAACAAGTAATCTCCGTCACAGATTTGATACTAAAGCTCTGCAATCCAATCAGGTTGATGTGGTAATGGCAGAGCACTAATTTTCTGCTCTGTCATCAGAGATCCTTTCATTCAGCTGTGTGTGTACGTATTTTTCCCTTGGGGAGGACCTGTTGATGGGAGAGCTATCTGATTTTACAAAAACACCGGTGTAAATGCTGGAACGCACGAGTGGAAAGACATCACCGTGGTTTCTGAGGCCGGCGGGTGGCCTGGTAGCGCACACGTGTCTGGATCGTGTGCTGCAGGAAGGATTCACATTCAGAGATGTCCACATATCATGGGCTTTGGGTCCCTTCACTGAATCACATCACCTATTTCCTCTCCATTCTGCCCTTCAGCAGTACAGCGCTCCTGACAGTCCAGCCAGGTTCTCAGTAGTTCCCAGCGAATGGCCTCAGCTGCTGATACCCGAAGATGGGGGCATGCAGAGAACTGCAATTAATTTACGAGACTGACTACAGAAAAGTATTTCAAGGAATGCTGAAATCAGAGGGTTTGAGAGCTCCAAGCGTCACACGTACTCTCCCAGAGCCAGCCCTTCAGATGATTCAGACTTTACCTGCGCCTCGTGGTCAGAGCCCCAGGGACAGGGCAGGGCCTGTACAACAGCAAATGGGGCCGGGAGTTCCTCACCTAACGAGGAGAGAAGAAGTGGCCTTTGGGGAAAAAGCCTGGAGTGACTCATGCTCCTGCTCAGAGCCCCGAAGCTGTAATACAAAGAGCTAAAACAAGGTAGCCGAAGAGAAGGACACAATAAATGTCAGAGTAATAAACCTGAAATTTGTGGAGGATTTATCTTGGCATCAGAACTGTTGAATGAATCAGCTGCCCGGGTGTTCCTGTGGACCTGACAATTTGAGGGGACTCCTTCACAGATCCTCCTGGAAAGGGGAAACCAAAGCCCTTTTGGAGCACGATGCTGAGGAAGACCCTGCCCAGAGGTGTCAGCATTAGCTGCATGAGATGGAGTTTATGGGCAGCAGACATTGGTGCGAGTACAAAGGCTAATGACTTCGCAGGCCGTACTTTAACAGCCTGCCGATTTTGCTTGTGTGCACTGTTGTCTGGGCATAGGTCAAACCCTTCCTTCCCCAGGAAAAGCTTTTGTAAAGGCTGGAGGAAAATTTCTGGCTGACGGACTGCTTGTGGAATCTCTCCAAAAAAAGTATCTCCCGTTTCCCCTTCCCCTCGGCTCCCTGGAGCAGAACACAGGTGCGAGGCGATGGCTGAGCACACAGAGGCAGTTAGCTGAAAGCTGCTCCTGAGGTTTTGCTTGTGGCCCTCCTACCCTTCGCTGTGAGAACACTAAAGGGAGAACAGTTACAGGCTGAACGCCATCTCTTTGTGTGAGTGACGGCCAGTTTCAGGGACTGCTGTCCCCCAGTTATTTGCCACATCCCTCCCGCTGGACGTCCCCAGCGCCACGCTCGAGTTTGCTGAACAGGAGAGGCGAGTGACGGGAGGTAAGCCAGGCTGCCGTGCTGGCACCGCTGGGACCTGACACATTCACACGAGGGCTGAGGGTTTTAGGTCATGGTACCGCACCGGGCCGGGTGACAGCCCCCGCTGCGGCCAGCCGTGCCCCGTGCTGCTGGGGGCTGCTGCAGGCCTCTCGTCTCGGGCAGCGGCTTGAGATTCCCCCCGTGCCGCTGGCTCCACGCAGCTTTCTTCCCATGCTGTGTACTCTGAGGTACAGAAATCAGAAATCCTAGCAGAAATCGGTTGTTGCCTTGTGCAAGCATAAATGTTCTGAGAACAGCCTCCACGTAAACCATAGCTCATTAGGCTCTACTTAAGTGCTAGCATCTTGCCAAAAGATAACAGACGGATAATAAAGGTGAGAGTAGCACGGGTGGGGCATGGCTGGCAGGGGACTACAGACAATTAAGGAAGGAGCAGAAATCAAATAAGGAAGTAATTTAGAGCCGAAGCGTGCCTTGATTTTGCTCAGAAGTAACCCAGCTCCCAATGCCCAGTGTTTGGCTTGCTGAGAGGACGTGGATGGAAAGCGGACAGGGAACGGCAGCGAGGGGCCTGCAGACGCCTTTTGCCTGATCCCGCGGTGCTCGTCATTTATTAGGGAAAAAAACAAATAAATCAAAGCTGCGGGCGAGAGCCCTGAGCCCAGGGCCCGCCAAGTCCCACCAAACCCCCAGCCACCCAGGGAGCCCCCCGCCCGCACAGCGGGTCCCACCCGGCCCGGCTGCATGGAGCCCCCCGAGAGCCAGGGACCCCCCCAGGAACCAGGGACCCCCCCGGGATCCAGGGGAGGCCCCCCCAGGCCCGGCCCCTCCGCCTCGGCCGCCGCCGGGGGGCGCCCGCTCCCCGCTCCGGGGCTCGTTGGGGGGGGTTCGGGGGGGGGGGCGCTGCCGGGAGCCCCCCGCGGCCCGCGCCGCCCCCGCGCCTTTGTGCGGCCCCGGCCCCCGCCCCCCCGGCCCCGCCCCGCCGCGAATCGGCCCCGGCCCGGCCCGGCCCCGCCGCCCCCCCCCCGCCGCCGCCATTGGGCCCGCGCGGCCGTGTCCCCGCCCCACTGGGCCGCCGCCGGGGCTGCCCGGCGCGGGGCGGAGCGGGGGGGGGGTCCCTGCGGCCCCAGCCCCAGCCCGGGCGGTGGCGGCGCGGTGCGGGCGGCCCCAGCGCCTCCCCCGAGCGGCGTCTCCCGGCACCGCCCCCGGCCCCTTCCCGCCGGCGCTCGGCTCCGCTGCCGCCTTCCGCCGCCCGCGGGCGAGCAGCAGCAGCGGGGGCAGGAGCAGGAGGAGGAGGAGGAGGAGGAGGAGGAGGAGGAGGAAGGCGGCGGCTCCGGCTCCGGCTCCTCCTCACCTGGGCCGGGCCGGCGGAGCCCCGGGGCACGGAGTGCGCGGAGCTGCGGCCGAGCGGGGCGCTCCCCCCGCGGCGGCTCCATGGCGACCGCGGCGGTGGAGCCGGTGTACGGGCTGTCCGAGGAGGAGGTGGGTCCGGCACGGCCGCGGGGACGGGGACGAGCAGGGCCGGGGCCGGGGGGTGCCGCTGTCCCCCGGGGGGGGCCGCCCCCAGCCCCACCTGCGGGCACGGCCCGGCCGCGCGGGCCCCGGGCGAAGGTCGAGGGTCGGTCCGGGAGGGCGCCCCGGGAGCGGCCGGGAGGGCGGCACGGCACGGATCAGCTCGGTACAGCACGGCACGGCTCGGTACAGCTCGGTACGGCACCGCACAGCTCGGTACAGCTCGGTACAGCTCGGTACGGCACCGCACAGCTCGGCTCGGCCCGGCCCCGCCGCCGGCAGCACCCCCGGGCGGCGCCCCCCGGCAGGTGCGTGGGGAACAAAGGGCCGGGGCCGGGGCCGGGGCCGGGGGCTCCGTGCTCGGCAGTGGTGCGGGCCCGAGCCGGGAGCCCCGCTGCTGCCGTGCCGGGAGCCCTGGTGCCCGCCGGGCATCCCGCGGCCAGCTCGTGCCTCTCCAGGAGGCGACACCGGGAGCTGTCACGGTGCCACCCAGCACGGGGGGCTGCCCGCCCGGCCTTTGTGCTGCGGGGGACCCGGGGCGTGCAGGAGCTGCCGGGCTGTTTCGTTTCCTAGTCCTTCCGAGCTGCTCCGAGCCTGGGTGGTTGTGGCGCTTCATCCCGATGGGAAGGAAGGCTCCTTGCCTCGAGTGGGTGTTTCGTGCAGGGAGGGGGCTGGTTAGCGCGGCCGTTGTTGGTTTATAAAGCTGTGAGGGCAACCTGATTTAAACGTGTGTGTGTGTGAAGGTTGGGAGGAGAGGAGGCATCACAAGAGGCTCTGGTGCTTGAGACAGCGAGCACGGAACTGGAGGACAATCTCTTTCCTCCCCAGTTTGTTTTTGTAAGCCTTCGTGCAAGAACAAGTCTGCTTCAGCGCGGCCGTGGCTCCAGGAATCCCCAGAGCAGCTCATTCTGTCTGCTCTCCTCCCCCTCTTGGCCCCCGTTTCCCAGAGCCCCCGGATCGGTGTCACCGATCCCCCAGATAACAGGGACCCGCCGCGGTGTGCTTGGTGTGCTCTGCGGCGTGCTGCCGGCCTGCTGGGGGGCTTCGGAGAGCCAAGCTGGGCTGGCTGCGCTGATGCGGAATCCCCAGGCAATTTGTAGGGGTTGTATGCATTTATGCTTCGGGGTGTATTCACAGGTTTTATCCATCAGGAAAATGGAAACCCGTGGGCAAAGCTGCTGCGTTCCAAATAGGTGGCTGCGAACAGAGCACTTGAGTCTGGCGGCTGCTTTTGTTGTGTGTGTGCTCGCTGATACCTTTTGTCCCTGCCTCCTTCCCCGGCATGTGCTAGTGCTTCTGCAGAATGCTAAGGAGAGATGCACCGGGGGAGAAGGGCGCTGCGTGGAGGTGTGCAGCCTCTGCAGCCCCCACCACCCAGGCGGATGGGATCTGAAGGGGGTGGGTGGGAGCCACTGCTGAGCACCCTGTGTCCCTGGGGTCGGGGCCTGGGCTGCCGCGTAGTGCTGCGGTACGGCCGTCCAGGTGGGGGGAGGCGTCAGGCCCTCGTCTGGAAAACAGCGGCTTACATGAGGCAGCCTCTGGGCTCCCTGCCATGTCCCTCGGTGGTCCCACATCACGAAGGTAGCGGTGACCACAGAGGTCACCTGTCTCCTAGGGGCAGTGGGCTGACTGTAAGTTTTCCGTGCTGCTGTAGAATCGTGACCATGCTGGACAGAATAGAGCAGCGGTAATCTGAAAATACGAGAAGAGACTGCAAATGGAAATAGGTGGAAGAAAGGGAAAAAGGGACAGGGTGAGGAAATGCACGGAGAACAGAGGCAGCGCTGTGCAGCCTGATAGGCAGTGGCTTGAATACCCCACCTGGCTAAAGCATTGTCAGGGCTTGGGTAAGCACGAGGGGAAAGGAAAGCACCGAGGGAGGAGAGTCTCCTTGGGGACCAGCCATAAGCTTCGTAAATTAAACCTGGAGTGGTTGAGAAAGTCAGGAATGCTCTCAGTTCCGTTGTGTGTTGGCTTCAGGGGACCACAGCTTCCCATAATGTTGGCTTGGAGTCGTGTCTGTTTGGTTTTGACAAGTAAAGTCTCTTTGCTAGTCTTGGAGGCCAGATCATGTGTAGAGACACAGAGGCTATTAATTTTTCTTTATTGCTAGGTGTTTAGACACTCAGAGGTTTAGGGACTTACTGAATTACAAATGACAAGCTGACCGTTGCATTTGTCTCCTGACAGACTCCACTTTTCTTTAAATGGTGTCTTCCTAAAGCTGCATCCCTGGAAATGTGAATTGTACACAATTTTAGATTATCTCAGTGGTTAAAATTCCCTGTAAATCAGATTTGCTTCTCCAAATTTTTCATTCTGTGGGTGCCACGGCCCTGGCCCAGGCTGCCCAGAGAGGGGCTGGGGGCTCCTCGGGGAGGTCTCCAGCAGCCGCCGGGCCGTGGGGCTGGGCACCCTGCTCGGGGGGCTGCTGGGCCGGCCGTTTGGGCAAGATGCCCCCCAGAGGTCCTGCTGCCAACCTCAGCCTCTGTGGCTCTGTGAAGCAGCATTCACGTGATCCGCTGGAAGCTTAGGTGCCCTCACCCAGTCTTTAAACACCAGCATGTTTGAAAGTTGTGCTGCTTAGGAGCCGAAAATATTTTTGTTTCTGCGTAGGGCACTGCCGCCTTTAACCTGAGCTGTGCGTGCATCGCACACGCCCGGCGTGTGAGGCTGCCGCTAGCCGAGTGCTCCTGGTGTGGGCAATGGCAGGGCTGCAGAGCCAGGTGGGAGCTGGGCTGTGGGGAGCAGGGCGCGCAGCAGCACAGGGCATTGCAGCCGTTCTCCCCAGCTTCAACTAAGGGAGCTCCCAAAACATTGAACACAAGATTAATCCCATGAACTTAATTCACTTTGTAGTCTTTTATCTGTAAAGGAGAAAGGAGATAATGCGTCCCTTAGGGAAATTTCTGGAGTCACTGAACAGAACGTGGCCCAAGGTAACCTGAGGCTTGTCCAAGTGTTCCCTTCCCGCTGCTCACAGTGGGAAAAGGAAAAATTCCCAGCTTCTTGTACCATGTTTAGGTGAAGAAACATTGTGTCCTTAGAAAGAGACCCTTGAAAAAAACAGTATTTCTGCATTGCAACTGTTGCACTTGTTAAGTATGTGTTTATCTGCCCTCTTCCTGCCCGTGTCTATTTCAAACTAAGGCAAAGAGTCCATGTGCGACTCTGCTCTCTCCAATTCCAACATTGCTCTGCTTTCGAGTTCAGTTTAACTTCTATGACTTTTGGTTGAATAAACTGAAATTAAAAACTTCCTGTATAGATAATTTGTTTTGTCATGCGTTAGAAGTTGTGGAAGAGGAGCTTGCTTGTGTGAAAATTATCCCGATGCGTGAGGTGGTTGCATATGCCTTACAATAAGTAGGTCTGGTTATAGGCAATGCTGCTCTCTTCTCATCCTTGTTCTCCTGTGTTGTATTGGGCACACTGAGGAATGAAGCCTGAAGATTTTCAGGATCTCAGGAGCCTCCTTGGCCCTCTGTTGAGACTAAAACCAATGAGGCATTGTTGTAGCACATTCGCATAAACACAGCTTTCAGCTGTGAAGGAAGTGCTGCCTCCACACGAGATGAGTTTCTTTAAAGTCTAGGTTTGCCTGTACTATCTAATATCAGGGTAAAAGATAAAACTAAGGTGGGCCAAAATGATGCCATGGTGAAGTACAGTTTGGGCCACGAGGTGAGCAGCGAGCATGGCTGCAGCACAGTGGAGAAGCAGCCTCCTGGTGCGCACTGCTCCAGAATGAGGCACGCGGGAAGCTGGGTTTTGTCTGGTCTTTGTGTTCCTGCTGGGTTTGTTGCTCTGCAGAGATCTCCCTTGGGGATTGGCTTTCCCCCCATACTTGAGTGCCCTGTTAGCGACACTCACCCATGTGTTTGCAGCCCTGCCCCTGCAATGGGGCTACGAAGGCTTCAGAAGGAGGGGGTTACTGTGCTGGTTACCAATTAACTTGATTTATTACCAAGAAAGAAGGCTCAATGTTCTTCCCCACTTGACTCAATGACATAGCGGGGTTCAGTGGTGCATTTCTCCATGGTGTGCTCTAAGCAAGCCACACAGTTTTGAAATGAGCGTGATGGTGAGTTGCTGGGGGGAAGCGTCGGCATCCTAGAAGGTTGTAATTAGACTTAAGGTAATGTTTCCTGGTGTGTGCTACAACTGGCTGAGGATGCTCCCGCTGCTCACCCTGCTTCAGCTCTGTGGTTGTGCAGCTGGAGCTTTTTCGAGCTTGGGCTGTCAGCAGCAGGCCCCTGGAGGGGCAGGAGTGTGGCTTCAGGCTGTGTTGCTTGGCGGGGCAGCGCCCAGTCCTGGGGGCAGCAGCAGGAGCAGCAGCGCGGTTTGGTTTGGTCTGATGGCTGTGGTTCTGTGGGATGGCAGCACACGTTGCTGAGGCCTGGGGGAAGTGGTGTGTGGGTGGCAGCGGGGCATTGTCCGGGGCTGCTGAACCCCAGAGTGAACCTAGGAGGTGAGTGAGCAGCACCAGGGCTGCCCCTGCCCCGTGCAGCATCTTCCAGCTCCCTCAGCTCGGGCCCAGAGCGGGATCAGAGGGAGCTCCCGAGGCACGCTTGTAGTTAACACTGCTGTGGGTTTTCTGTGCGCGTCTGGGCTCCACAGTACAAAAGGGCTGTTAAGGACCTGGAAAGCACCCAGAGGAGGGCAACAAGGCTGGCAGCAGGGCTGGAGGGCACACCTGAGGAGAGGCAGAAGTCCCCTGGGCTGGAGAAGCGGGACCCCGAGGTGACCCCAAGGAGGGAAGCACAGAGGCAGGTGCCAACCATGGGAATGGCACCAAACTGCTGGGGGAGGTTTGGGCCGGGCATTAGGGAAATTTCCTTACCATAGGGGGTTCAGACACTGGCACTGGCTTCCCAGCAAGGTGCTTGGTGCCCCAAGGCTGTCAGTGTTCGAGGCATTTGGACGGTGCCCCCGTTAACACGCTGTAGCGTTTGGGTAGCCCTCAAGTGCTCAGGCAGCCGGACTGGGTGATCCGTGCAGCTCCCTTCCAACTGAACTGTTCTGTCTGGGAACACAGACTTCTTAAAAATAGAGGCCTGTTGTTTCTGCTCTGAATATTCTGGTTATATAAAAGCATAACTTTTTCATCAGCGTGAGGAAGGACCTCTTTTGGTCGCAGCAGAGGCGCAGCATCTAAGCAATAAGCGATTCAGAACAGGAACTTTTTTTTATTGACTTTGTAAATGGAAAAAACTCCTGAATTGGTTTTATAGATTCTAAGTGCATTGGCTTCCCAGAGATAGCATGTAAAACTTTAAATGATGATTAAAAAGTCCAGATGAGGTAGCATTTCATAATTGAAAGGCCTTGCATGTGTACTCGCAGCAGCATAACAACAAAATTAATAGGTTGTGGTTCTCCGTGGTAGGTCAATAGATTTGGGATTTTATAAAAGCTTGCATTTTAAGCTTGCTTTTAGGGACTTTTTAGCATATTTTGGCCATTATTACTGAAGCTAAGTACATTCCTGGCTTTAATAACGCAAGATTGATGTACAGATGTTCCAGGTGGTTTGTGATCACACCAGGGTCTGGGGGTGCGGAGCAATGTTAGCACATGCGGTCAGGCCACCCCACTACACTGAGCCCCATCACACCGTACTGCACCCATCACACCCCACCGCACCTCACCCTGCCGGCAAGCCCTGTTGGCAGGGAGGGCCGAGGAGCTCCTGGCTGCCCTTGTTTTCCTTCCCAGCGGTGGGGCCGGCCGTTGGAGGGCACTGTGTAGTGCTGAATGTAAACCCAGCGCTGCCATGGGCTCATGGACAGCTTGCTGCCATTTTGCTGGGGAGCAAAGAGGGGCTGGGAGCCCGCAGCTGTTGGGGCTCGCTGGGCAGCGGGAGGCCTGCCTGCTGCAGCAGCCCGCTCAGTCCTACAGGCACGGCTTTGCTGGGAGCTGTGTCTGGTGAATATCTAATGGGATTCCTTTCTGTTTTGAAAATACAACCAGGCGTAATGTGAGTGCCAAGTGAACTTAGCTGTCAGGAGGGACGAAACTGAATATTTTAGGATGTTACAGGCTGTAAGAGTGCACTGCTGCAGCCTCTGGGTTGCGGCTGCATCTTCAGATGATGGGAGTTCAATGGGCATAATACCCTTCCGAAGCCAAACGCAGCTTGTTATGCCAGGCAGGCCACCTCCACAGGTGCTGTGTGATCCCAGAGGCCTTGTCAGCGACTGTGGGACTTGGTGCTATTATCGTTATTCATTCGCACTTGTGGGTAATGCTGCGTGAAGCAGAGTGAGGTGTCTGCCATGGGGGCTGTGTGAAGCAGCTGTGCGCTGGCGCTGCAAGAGCTACGGTAGGTGCAGCCTCTTTGGTGGCTAACTAGCAGGGTTCAGTATGATTTGGCTGAGTCAGCCTGAACCGACAGCCTTTTTTAGTCCTAGGAGATTATATGGGGCCAAGACCTCTTGCTTAATTAAACTCTGTGGCATACGAACTGGGGCTTTTCTGGAAGCTGGAAATCTCTAGGCCTTTTAGTAACAGTGAGGGCTGGATTACTCCTAACAGCTTAGGTCAATAAAAAGCCAGATGCAATATCAGTGCAGCAGTGTCTTGATTTATTCAGTTTTGTAAATGCTGGTGTCAGTGAACAGAGAAAATCTCACTAATTTTCCTGAATGCCTTCATCTTTTACATTCTTTGCTACTTCCCCTTAAAATGTTCATTTTCATTGTGTTGAATAAGAGGGGATTTCTGTAGCAGAAAAAGAAATGCTACTAGGCAGCTCCATCCCTTTTTAAAAGAAATTAAGTGTAATCTTGTGCACACTGACTTTCAGTTAAGCTGGGTAAGCGTGTGAATGGCAGGCTGAATGACTCCTCCTGCGCCCCAGGAGAAAGGAATGCAGTTCTACTGCTGGTGTGCTCGGCTCCGTTCAGCATTGGAGCTGCTGCCATTTCATTATTAAAGTCTGCACGGGGTTACACCTTCAGCTGGGTTTAGATCTGCAGCTTTCAGAAGTGCTTAACCCGCTGTCATGCCAACTTTTTCCAGCATGGGGTTCTTAGAAATAACTGCTGAGCTCCAAATGCTGGAGCGCTCTCGTCTCCCGCTCCCCTGTCTTTTCCTGTCCCCTCCCAAAAAGAAGGAAGAAAACCTTATGAAAGTTTGTTTTTGCACAAAAGATCAGGGATTTTCTAGTAATTCATTATAAAATAAGAGATGTGGTTAAATTGCACAGGCCTTAAATCCAACTGCAGCTAAAATAGTTTAAAAAACAGTCCAGAAACTTGACTCTTTAAATGTATTTTAAAAATCTCTCTGTGTCTTCTAGATGATGTCTTGACTGGCCAACAAACTGTATATTTGTAATTGCATTTTTTTTCCTCCCTCCTTTCCTTTAACTTCAATTCCTGTGTGCTGGCAGGATGTAGGTATTTGTCAGAATCCTGATTTCCAGGAATTAGCAACCTTGCATAATCAGAAGAAATATCTACAGTTCTGAGAATGCTGGCAGGAATGGCTCCGTGAATGAGTTGTGCTTAGCTATTACGCTATAGTACCTTATTTTTGTGCCTAACTGCTTGGCTTAGGGTTGTTGTATTGGTGTCGTGCCAACTCGGGATAGGTTTTCTTTTTCTAATGCTGTTTATCCACTGCAGAATACCAGAACTGTGCAGAATGGTGCACAACCACGCTGTCATCTCTTCTTTGGTGGTTTCCAGTTTTGAATAATCCTGGCTTGAGGCTGGAAGTACGGTAATATAATTTGTGCTTTAATGTGTTTGGGTTTAATTGAAAATAGTTCAAAGTCATACTCTTTCTAAGCATCTTTGTGCAGACAGTTATACTGCATGTGTCTGCGGTAACTGCCTTAGCTGGGAACAGCTCGGGGTCTGGCCTCTGCCCAGGGACACCAGGCCTGAGATCCTGGGAGCGCTGCTTCGGAGGTTTTGATGCCCACATGCATGTCAGGCGGCCATCACAATTTCAATAGCACTGCTCTGTTCTGTTCCCCTGCCCTTCTGGGGGAAGGACTGTGGTGGTGGTGAAGCTTCGCAGAGGGAGAAGCAGCATTTTACCTTCCAGCGATGAGGTGACCTGGAAGATAAACTAACAGCAAGGAGCAAGATTTCTGGGGTACATTCAGGGAAGGAGAGCCAAAGGATTTATTTCTGTGCTCTGCTTGCAGTTCTCCGCTGTCTGTCTATTTGGTTCCTCTGTTGTCAGCTTTTGGAGTAAAAATGTTTAACTTTCTCATCATTAAGAAATCAGAATGGGGACACTTCTTCCCATTCTCCCTATTCTTTTCTGCTGAACGCTAGCCAGGCTGTATTTCTTCCTCGGTTTTGGTGTGTCGATGTGAAATCTGGCATTATTTCTTCTGTTAAGCAGAAGTAGAGACATTTCACTCAAACTTTCTGTCTATTTGAACAATTGCCATCTTTTTCCCCAAAATTTATTGACCGATTAAAAAAAAAGTCTGCATAAAGATGAATAAAGCTGACTTCCCTCTATAAATGGGTGGCTTCACTTTCTTGGTTTTGACCCCAGAGAGGCAGATCCTGTGTCTGAAAGGTCCTTGAGCCTCAAGTCCCTGGAAGCCAGGAGGCTCCCTGCTTGGTGGCAGGGAGGTGACCAGGTGATCCCAACGTGCTGGGTGCCAAGTGGAAGAAGATAGTGTCCACGGGGTTTAGCATGGAAGGGAAGTGTCAGGTTTTGTGATGGGAAGGAAGAGACCAGGCTGAGGGCATCCGCGATGGACAAACCCGGGTACCTGGAAATGAAGCTGAATTGGCTGCTCCTGTAAGAGGCTCTGATCTGCTTCTGTCTCTTCTGGTGTTAAGCAATGCTGTATGGAGCAGCTGATATGAACCTACTGGATTTCCACTGCTGAGAGAGGGAGGCCCTGCTTTCTTGTTTTTGCCTCAGGCCCTTCCATGCTCCAATACAAACTGCTAATTTGCAGTCAGCTGCCCATCTCCCTGCTGGGCTGGTGACCTGTGGCGGCTGCCAGAGATGATGAGAGAGGTAGGTGGGGGAGGAGGGTGTGTGTGAAGAGGTAGCAAAACATCTGCAGTTTGGTGGCTGTGAGGTACTGAGCTGGCTCTCTGGGCCTCATGAATCCAGGCTTTGGCTGGAATCATGGCTGTGAAGCCTGCAGTAGGTTTGTTTAAAGACGTCTCATCTGCTGCCTTCTGGAAGTGTTAATGGACAAGCCACTGGGCAAAGTTTTTCTCCACTTAGCAAATTAGGAGAAAATAAGGGCTTCTTGAGATTGCCTGTTAACGATGTTTGTGGTGATGGGAGGGACGCGTGATGTGCGGACAAAACCACGCGCCTGCTTGCTGCCTGGGGTGGGTTCGCCTGATTAACAAAGCCATAGGACTGCGGCTTTGGAAGCAGCAAGCAGCAGCATACTTTGCTTAACCTCTGCTCTTCATAGTGAGTTAATGTTTTATGTGTTATAAAATGGTAGCGCAGCCGTTGGCTGTAACTATCAGACCAAAAGAACTCAAAAATACTTGGTTTGGACACGTGTTGCTTTAGTGAACTGGGTGATAGCTGCAGACTGTATGAAATGCGTGAGTGGTGTGTACGCAACTTCATTTTATAGTGGTGGTAAAGGTGCAGTTGTTTAAAGTCTCAATACTACAGGACACTCCTCCCCCTCCCTGACTTTGGGTATGTGCCTTTTTCCTTCCTTTTTTTTTTTTTTTTTAAACCTGGACTTAGTGCTCAAGCGATCACATAGGTAGATCAGTAGGTAGACACTTGGGGAGACAGCAAACTTCCCTGCATTTGCCTGAGACAGCTGACTCAGGAGAACAGGGAGGGAAGCTGAAAAGCAGCTGCTTCCCTGCTCACATTCATGTGTCCTCAGGCATGATTTGGTTTTGGTGCGTGTAGGTAATGGTGCTCCGGGGTTGCTAGAAAATGGAAGGCAGCTTCAGATCTGTTGGACGGTGTTACTTCTCTGCCCAAAGTTGCTTGAATGCTATACAGCAGCATTTGGTTAACTTAGAAATACTCAGTGCTAAGTATCTAGACCTTCTGGGGTGGTTTTCCGATTGCTTTTCGTTCCACTGAATACCAGAAATGAAGTCTTTATGCTTTTAAGAAGTGTCACAGTGCAATGCATTGCACTTCTGAGTAGGAGACTTTTACTATTTTTAATGACTATGAATATATTTAAACCAGGCATAAACAGCCTCAGGATTGTGGAGGTACAGTTACTTACCTAAACCGGTGGAAAATTCTTTGCTCCCATCAACTTTAATGAACGGTAGCGTTTTCCTTATTGTTAGGAGAGGCTGACCAACTATGACAATAATAGTTGCTCTTGAGATGTGAATTATTATTATTTTATATTAAAGGAGCAATTAGTAATATCTCATTGCTGCTTGAATGGAAAGGATGGGTGCCTCGTCTTTCCAGCTTCTCTATAAAAAAAGTTGGCTTCTCGAAGTCAAGTAGGAAATACCAGATGCGATGCTGAAAGTTCACGTGGAAGTTCAGCCAGAAAAGGATGGGTGAATAATCCCTGTTCCGGCAGCTTTGGCCCGAGGAGGCACTTCTTGTTTCTGTTTCTCGTGTGAAGGAGCTTTGTGGTTTCCTTTTACCTTGCAGGGTAGGTTGGTCTGAACAGCACAGTGACACACCTGTGTCCTGCTGGGATCCGTAGTGGTGATTCACCTGCAGTCCCTGAGCATAGGCTTATGAGATAACCCCAGAAAGCAGCATGCCTCTTGTTTCCCGTGTTCTCCATTAGTAATCCTTCCCTACCCGAACCTCCTGGTCTCATGCAGCAGGAGGACTTCCATCTGATGCACTGTCACTTCCTTTGCTAGGCTTTGTACAGGCTTTTTCCCACAGTTGTGACACTAATCCTCTTCTAACAGTAATGGTAGGTAAGAGGCTTGGTATGAAACAAACCCGGACATTATTATGGCATTAGCAGGCTGAGAATACCGCAGGTGCTTCTCTCATTAACGAGCTTCCTTCTGGTCCTGCCTGTAACCTGCTGCTAGCTCAAAGTCGGCTTTCCGTGCTGTGTCATTGTAGCCTCACCGATGAGTAAGAGCTGCAGCACACGCTTCGTGCAGCATTTTTTTCACCTTGCCAAAGAAATGTTCTGTATTTTACCTGCCACTTATGTCTCTGTGCATCTGTTCCTCCGTTTGTGGTGCAGTTCAGCACTGGAGCAGAGAGGTTGGAGCATCCCTAGAGCTCTTCTAGACCCAACAGGACAAAGTCCCAGGACAGCTGGTCAGTGTTGCCCCTGCTTTGAACAGAGTTTTGACAGAGATATCTAGTCCAAACTATTTGGTAACTGAAGTCTCCAGAGCTGGTGAAGTAGTGTAGCAGGCCCCCAGTTCCTCAGAGTACATTTTTTCCCCTTTTTAGAATTCACCGTATTTTGGAAGCCTGTTGTGAGCCTCATTTGGTTTATTCCACAGATTAGGAGACAGCCTTATATTGAGTAACCAAACCTTTCACAAAGGGCGTTATCCTGATAGTGCTGCCCTGTTCCTTCTTTTAGCTCGGAGATACCTTCTTGTCCTGTGATCTCATTAGCATGCTGAAGAAACTCAGACATTTTTCTCCCCCGCTTTGAGGACGTGACTTCATTGATGCCTAATTCAGCATAAGGCTGGGCTGCAGCCACCAGGGTGTTGGCTCTGCCTCTCCTGAATGTGGAGAAGGGGAGAAGTGGGTGCAGCGAGTACCACCCAGCAACTCCTTGTCCCGCGGGGCTCCACATTTGAGCCCTGTTTCCCTGTTTTCTGGGGTGTGTCTGCGTCCTGCAGTAGTACCAGATGGCACGTGGAGCGGTGCTGTAAAGTTTTGATTTTGTTTTACTAGTTTCTGTTGTGGTTTGAAAGATGAGACCAGGTTTGAGCAGGTCACAGGTAAGCAGTTACTAACCAGGTGTTAATTACCTAGGAAGCCATTTGTCACCCTCTGCATTCATTGCTCTTAATGTGAGATCCTGGAGAGCCCCTCTTGGGGGCTGTCAAAGCCATGAGTCTTTCTTAACTGTTAATGAGCAGCCTCAAAATCCTCAGAATTTAAAAGCAAAATTTGTAGTTAATATTTGTTCATGTTTTATGGAGCTCTTCCCATATCTTTTGACTGCATGTGGAAGAAATTCACTTTTTCTTTAGAGTATGTCCAGAATATGTGTTGGAACTGGCTCATATTTTTAAGGCTTTTGGTCCTGATTTCAAGTCTTTGCATTTTGATTGATTAACATCCCTATTAAAAAAGGAAATGCCTCTACGATTGTTTGAATTGATTTAGCAAAAACCTGTATTGTTCTCTCATCCTGCTGACCGTGTAAATTTGCCTTTAATCTGCTGTGTTACTGCCATGCAGTCTGATTATTTATTTTTTTTTAAGGCTGGCCTATTCAGTTCTGAACCGCTTGTAGCTGCGTTCATCTTGCTGCATTTCATTCTAGTAAGGGATTATTCGATGTAATTCGGCACAAGTTACCCGTGTGAGCATGTTCCCTGCCTCGCAGCCAACCATGAAGTGACTCAATGACTGGGTGCTGCGTGTTCTTGCTCGTCTGTACCCTATGAGTGACAAAGGTTTTGTTTTGGATTCCTAAAACTTGCACAAGAGGCTGAGCCGCTAGCCCGTGCAGGAAAGCTGATGTGAAGGGAGTCTGAGAGCTGCAGTCTGCAATGGGTGTCACTGCACATTGTGATCGCTTTTCTTTTTTGGTATTTTACGATGTATACTTCAAAGACCAAAATCCCAGCCTTTGGGAAATAAAATCAAGGTTTTCAAACCTGTGCAACTCTGTAAGCTGCAACACGTACGCAGGTAGCGTTCGATAACACAGGGACATGTTCCAAAGGCCCTGCGTGGCACTGTTGGCGTTGCTGTGGAAACCTGCATTTTAGCACCGGCTGGTTTCAGTGTTTAACGCTCAGCATCCTGATGTTTATGGAAGAGCTGAGACACTGCTGTGGCTGGAGGGTGAGTCCAGCTGGCCGGGGCTGTCACACTGCTGGCCCCGCGGCCTGGACCCAGTGACGCACCGGCGCTGGATGTCTGGCCTGAGGTAACTCCCGAGGGTCAGATGTTCTCCAGGTGTGTCCTGGGGTTAATTTTGCTTTCCAGGGTGCCCTCTGGTAACTAAATTCCCCTGGGTTGTTGAGGAATGGGACGGGGCCTGGAACCACCACTGGGTGCTCCCCCTCAGCCGTGCCCTGTCCACGGGGCTGCACCTGAGAGCCGAGCTGGAGACACCTCGGTGCTTCCCTCACGGGAGCCTTCCCGAGACAGCAGTGTGGTTATCTCCAGTGGTAAGGACGGATCGTTTGGGGAAGAAGTGATTGTTATGAACTGGTCTTGTGAACTTTTTGTTCTCCTCCCTGTAGCCTCGATATCTCTGAAAATCCAGGGCCTTTTTGTGGGAAAAGCCTTCTCCAGTTCTTATCTGGACTTCCTGAATTTTTCTTGCTTTGACATTCACATAAGTCATATGCTCGCCTAGCAACAGCTTGTTTTTTTTCTTTTGGTTTGAGATGCTTTCTGTTTTTTTTATTTTTCTTGCTGGATGTCATGATCTTGTCCTTGTTTTCTGGCAGCTGCCTGTTAAATCATTCACGTTCCTGGGACCAGCTCAGCTTGTCTTGTTCCTCACTTCTTCTAGGACCAGAATTTGCTCGGAGGTTGCAGAAACAGCTGACTCCTCTGCGTTTTGTGGGAAGCAGAAGTTGCTGTGAAGTGCCAAGGAACTGTGTAAATGAAAGCAGTGCTTTACACCTGGTGATTAATGCTCTCTCACCTTAACTGTGCCCTCTCACTCCCTTTCTCACCCAGGCCTGTGAGATACTGTGTTGACACCCTGGTATGTGCCTGTGTTTGTTTTGGCAGATGTTTTTGGGTGAAGTCTTGGCTTTGGAGATGAAATGTCTCCTCTCTAATCTTCTCACACCTTTAGTTGTGTTGCTCAGTGCCGGATGTTTGATGCATTTTCCTTAACGTCTCGGATGGTTTGTAGCTGCAGTTCAATGACCGTGAGCCCTGCTGATCCGTGTGTGACAGGCAGGCTGGAGTGCTTCAGCCGGAGCATCGCTGGGGAAGCGGCGGTTCTTCTCTGGGCAGCACTTCTGGGATCCTGTCTGTGTCCAGCTCGAGCCCCCCATGCTCAGGGCAGATGCTGATGAAGCAGAGCAAGTCCCATGGGTCATCAAGAAGGCTGGGGGAAGGAGCGCAGGGCATGCAGGAGGGGCAGCCCCGGTGGGTTTGCTCAGCATGGGGAGGAGAAGGCTGAGGGGGTGTGACCGCTGCTCACCTTGCAGCCAGCAGGACAAGAGAGCAGCAAGAGGAATTCCAGCTCAATAGAAGGACGGGCTGCCCCCGCCACAAGGTGGTTAAGGACAGGAGAGAGGCTTGGAGTGGCTGCAGAGCCTTCAGCACAGGAGGTGGGCAGAGCTGGGCTGGAGATGGCCCTAAGCAACCTGTGTTGATGCTGCCTGGTGTAGAGCTGGGGTTTGACTGATAATATCAAGGTATCCCCTTCTAATTTTTTTCTGATTCTAGTGATGTCTTCGTAGGAGCTGTGTGGGCTAATATGATTCCCGTTTGTTTTGACTTCTTGCTAGATCATGGGTATTGAGGGTTTTACTGCTTGGTACTATTGCATTGATATACAAGGGCAATAAATCAGTGTGAATCCGCCAAGATTCTTAACTAAGAAATAATAAGCTAAAAAATATGACTATAGAGGGAAGGTTTCTATAAAGCAAAAGACTAAACGACAATTATATATTTAAAATAAAGAACATCTAGTTATTAAATGCTGAGCTGTTATGGAAGACTTGAGTCTTACCTGGCCTTTATGGTTAAGGTTTGGAGCATGCACGTGAGGGCGGTTCTTGACTTCTGGTTTTCATGTCTGATCTCTGGTTGCAGCCTCTGCTCTTTCTGTCTTAGACAAAGGCAGTATTCAGCATCCTTTTCAGCAGAGGTTTAAGCCCCTCTCTGCAGTTAAACTGGCTATTAATGTCATGTTAGCCTCCAGTCTTATGTAGCTTAAAGACTGGAACATGCTTCCCGTTTTATTGATGCTAAAGAGATTACTGATTTAGAAAAACGAAGAATTTTCCAGGAAAGACGTGGTCATTGGTAAGTGGGTGCAGGAAATGAGCTGCGGTATGTGATTGCCTTAGAAAAGCTTTTTTTACATTGAGAGATCTCCCCCTTCCTTCCCTTAATATTTCATAAATATTCAGTATTTCACATTTCAGCTGAAAGGTGCATTAAAAGCAGGAAGTATGTGAAAGCACAGACAGGGTACATCGTGGTTTTTTGTTTGTTTTTCAGTTTTCTGTCATCACTCGTAGGTTTTGGGGAAGGCTGCATGAGGGAAGAATGGGATGGGCATGGCACTATTTCTGAGAGCTAAAAATCTTGAGGAGATATTTCTGCATCCATCAGCTGAAAATACTCATTCAGGTGTTCTCGTCTGGTAATAGCTAATGAAGTAGTAGGCTTTGCATGCCAGTAAAACAGTCTTAAACTGAAAGAGGGCAGATTTAGCTAGATGTTAGAAGGAAATTCATCACTCAGAGGGTGGAGAGGCGCTGAACAGGCTGCCCAGAGCAGCTGTGGGTGCCCCATCCCTGACAGGGTTGGATGGGGCTTTGGGCAGCCTGGGCAGCTGGGAGGTGTCCCTGCCCGTGGCAGGGTTGGAGCGGGGTGGTCTGTAAGGTCCTTCCCAGCACGAGCCGTTCTCTGGTTCTAGGAAAACCAAAAAGCACACACCCTTTTGCATTCAAGCAATGACTTGGGGAAGACTGCCTGTGAGATTCTCCTATGTATTTCAGCTGATTTACGCTTAGTGAGAGTTCTTTTGGCCATGCTGCTGCTGGAACAGAGCTTGATCTAGTTGGAAAATTACTGGGCTGGCTAAAAAGCTGCCATGCGTCTTCATTAGAGATAATTAAAACGAAACAAGACAAGGTTGTTGCAAAAGGTTGCAGACTTAGTGATTAACGTTAATTTCTCACTCTTATTTACTACCTTGCATCTTTGGCAGCCTGCCTGTTGTGCTGTGCCTCTTCTGTGTTAGTCACCTTCCCATCCCATGTTGGTTTCTTGCTCTGGGGGAGGAACCCGTACATTTCCTCTCCAGCACTGTTTTCTCCAGCCTGCTGGTTCTGTCCTGCCCTGCAGCGTCACCCTGAGTTCAGCAGCTTGACTAGGTATCGAGAAGGCTTTTTTTTTTTTTTTTTTTTCTATGAAAATGATTAGGAATAGAGAATAAATATCTGCTAATGATCCCTGCTTCAAAGAGCTGCTGTTAGGCAGTCTGCCTCTCTAGGCCAGCGACTTTTAGGCTCCCCCTTGTAGCTGAGCCTCCTTGATGAAGCTGGCCGTGATCTGTGCCATGCAATCAGCCGTTCCCTGCCCAGGGCTGGGGCTGTTCCTGCTCTCTGCAGCATGTGTTGGAAAGCGAATCCAGATCCAGCAGAGATCAGGCAGTCGTGGGCACCAGGCTGGTACCTCGGGGGAGGAATTACCGCGGGGCACCTGCAAACCTCTGCTGGAGAGCGCGGCTCTGGTGTAGCTGCAACCTCCTCCTCCCCACTGCCATGATGCAACAGTGGGGTGAAGACTGTAGATTTCTGGATAGGTGAAGCTTACCTATTTACAAAACACTTGCTAGTTTGTGTTCAACAAACCTTTAAAACAAATTTCTTCTTCTTCCATGTGCAGTAAGAATGTGTGGTGCTGCTTTGTACTGAGAAGCAGAAGGATCACGTTACGGCGGTGTCTTTTCAGACTGCAGTAGATTAATCTGATCTGACCCGACCCCTTCCCTTCCATCAGGTGTAGTGACCATGAGGAGCAAACCCCCGTCAGCTCAGAGAATTGAACTGACATCAAATGAATCTCCTATTGGGCTTGTCTGTGGAATCTGCCTGCTGATCGGACTTGCTGTGTGGCGGTGCGGGTGGTAGACCAGATGTAAGGACGACAGTGGGAATGTGTGGAGCCGTGAGCTCCGTCTGACCCAGCCCGCTCTGTGGTTGTGTGAAACGTCGGTGCTCCCTGCAGCTCATCCCCTAGGCAGAGGAATACTTCTGTCAGTCTTGGCCTGCAAAAGGACAACATCAGCTGAATTTCTGTGTGATGCTTTGTGGGTTTTGTGCAAAAGCCAAGAATTTGAGGGAGTTCGGATACTTAATTGAATTTTCTTGGTCATGGCTTTTGAGTTGTACCCGATATTCATTGGGTAACTTGCACGCAGAGGGAGAGAGTTTTCAAGTGAGCAGCGGCGCTCCTGCTGGAGCTCCCTGCAGAGCCTGGGAAGAAGGCAGAGCCCGGGCGGCTCTGGGGGCAGCTGTGGTGTGGCTGTGCAGCTCTCGGTGCTCCCCACTAAATGCTCTGCCCCTGCGAGAAAGCTTTGGCTTTGGAGTTTTTGTTGTCCAGGCTGTATTGGTGGGAAACAGGGAACCTACCGGGATTGTACAGCAGTTCTGGGAGGCTTCTCCCTTTCTGCTTGATAAATTGATCTCAGCATGGCAACCCTCTTTTTTATTTTGTGTTTTGGTGATTTAATGGGCTGTCTGAGGTCTTAAACGAAATGGTTTACCCTGGTATTGCACACTAGCCACTGTCTGAACACTTTGAGGAAATCCTTTTAGCTCCTTGTAGTGTTTCGTGATGGCACCTCTGACAGTATTTGAGCTGTACTCAAATTTATGGCTCTGGTTCTGATCTAGGGTGGTGTGGGGTATTTTTGTGGGTAACTTGCACGTTCCTGGGTTTTGGGGTTCCTTTGAGCAACCACTTTAAGCTGCTTTTAGTGAGCTTTGAGCAAGTGTGGCAGTGCGGAGAGCGGAGCTGAAGGAGTCGCCTTGTTTTGTTCACCTCCTGGCACTGCTGGGGCTTGGCAGCTCCGCTTGACTCCTCTCCTAACACTTCTGGTGGTGGAAGTTCCTTACCAGCAGCTGCATTTTCTGAAGCTGTTACCTAGCCTTGTGGGCAGGTTCTCCTATATTTAGTACGAGCAACTGCAATATAACATAGCATGCTGGCCAGTAGCATTGTGTAATATGCCAAAGCCTAGATATTGTTTTAAAACTCAACATCTATTGGAGCAGAAGCTCATTAAAGGACACAGTTCTCTGTGGGGTTGGATTTTGGTATCTCTGCAGCAGTTCCTCGCTAGTCTCCTCCCTTTGCTTGGTGCAGCCACAGTAATTACAAAAGCAAACAAAAACCTGAAGCAAAAATAATAATTATTATCGCTGTAGATCTTGTTACTTCTGCAAGGGGATGTAACTTTATTTAACCTGTGTTCTTCAGGCTGCTTCTGTTAATTTGTATTATCCTGAGTAACCTTCACCATTGTATGTAGTTTCCTATAAAATTAATTTGATGTCTTGGAGGAACAGATAAGACAAAAATCAGCCAGCAGGTGAGGGGACGTGATCCTTCCCCTGCCCAGCACCGGTGTGGGTGCACCTGGAAGCTGGGCCCACTTCTGGGCACCCTGGTACAGGAGACGTGGAGATGGGGAGGGAGCCCAGCATGGGGCTTGGGGCCGCGGGGATGCTGGAGGGCCTGGAGCCGTCAGCCTGCGGGAGGAGTGGCTCGGGGATCTAGTCCGTGTCCCTAAACACCTGCGGGGAGGCGCGGAGAGGACAGATCCAGGCTCTTTGTGGTGGTGCCCATGGCTGGCGCAGAGGCAGGGCCAATTGCATACTTTTGGGACTTGATTTGGTTGTGGTGAAGGAATTACTGCTTCTACCTGCTCGTCACCTCTCTGTATTGCATTGCTAACGCCACAGAAAATGGGGTAGGAGCTGTTCCTGGGCTTTGTGACTTGGCGAAGAAATTTTGAATTGCTGTGCCCTCTGCTCCCTCCTTTTTCTGCTTCATCCAAGAACATGCATCTGTGTTTCTCTGGGACCGGGTCCTGCTCTGATATGATGAATGACTGACCTTATTACGCATCTTCTGCAATACATCGCTTTCAATGTGGCTTTTGTTCGGTGCGTTGAGCTGCATTCTGCATCCAGAATGCCTGGCAGAACACAAAGTCCGGCCTTTGTTTGGGATAATGAGTGTTGAATGTTTTAATGAGTGTTTCTTAGTCTAGTCAGTGTCAAGTACCATTTTAGGAACAAGTGACTGAGCTAACCTCTGAGCTTTGTCCAGCAACAATCCATTTATTTATAGGATTTCACAAACTCTTACGGAGTTCCCTATCAGCCAGTAACACAGTTGAAAATAAGGCCCCTCACCAAACCTTCCACCCCCAACACGTATGTAGAAATTATTTACGGAAAACTAAAAATCTCTGTGTCAAAGGGGGGAAAAAATCATATCTCATTAAAAGGAAAAAAATCAACCTGCCTTGCCAGTTTTTTAGCAGTGATCCTATGTCCTTTCAGTAAGGAAGGTGGGAACTGCTGTTCTTTCTGTAAAGTAGCTTAAATTCACGTATGCATAGGAAATAACTTGTCCAGCTAAATTACTTAAATTTATTTCCCTGCATCCATCATGTTTGTGCTAGTTTGCTTTTTGACTACCACAGGTTTTGCACGTTATCTTAATTCTGATCCGTGCCTCCAGCTGCTCACAGGGCATGCCAGGGGCATCCTGGGGAAGCTTCCTTGGAGAGCTTCGCTGTCCTTCCCGTCTCAGAGCCTGTGGCTGCTCGCTGCCAGCTTCCCGAGCCCAGCCCATTACACCTGCACTGATAACCACACGGGTTTCTCATCTTCTAGGAGATGGCAGTCTAACTGAGAGCTTTCTAGCCCTGGAGTACAGCTTTGAATTGCAAATATTCTTTGCTACCACCAAAAGTTAAAAAATCCTTGTCAGAGGGCTGCCGTGTTTTTCCAAGTGAGTAGGAGAGGAGTGGGAGAGGTGGAGGAGCTATCAGGAGAAGAGCATCTCCTGCGGGATGAGCAAGGTGTTTCATGCACAGCGCGGTTCATTGCACAGCACATTCCCAAATTCTCTTCCGATCCCTGCTTCCTGGATACAACGCTCCAAATGGTGGGTGAGTGGACAGTGCCTCCACGTTTGGAGTGGACATCACCCCAAATCTGATCGCTGTAGATCTTCAGTCAGAATAAGCCTTCTGGGGAGGAGGTGTAATCCTGAGTGAGCCGGTGCGCTGTCTGTGCGCCCGCACACCGCGTGTCTTTGTCTTTGCAGAGGCTGTGGAGAGCTTTGTTCTGATCTTCAGAGGGGTGAATTTTTGTAGTCATGACTAAGCGTGCAGTTACATCTGCCTTCATAGGTACAGGTCGTAGCAGCCAAGGAGCTAAAAAGTGAGCAATTCGTGAGTTGGCAGCAGACCCTTCCTGCGATTTGGACCTCGGCTGCCAGATGAGATGCTCTTTTGGAGGCACCCTCCTTTTTCCCATCCTCCTAGGCTCCGGGTGCCAAGAAATGCATTTTTATAATGGCCTGAGGAGAAAGCTGGTAGTTAAAGCAGTTTCAGAAGGAGCACACGCTGCAGTGAAGATGACAAAGCAGATGGCTGAAGTTCTCCAGAGTGAGCTTTCCCATGCCCCCAGTCACCGAGGAGCTGGCTGTGCGCAGCTCCCTGCTTTCAGCCACACCTGCGTGCTGAATGGGAACAGCATCTCAGAGAATCGCTGAGGTTGGGAAAGACCTCCAAAATCATCCGGTCCAACCATTCCCCTACCATCACCCACTACCATCACCCATGTCCCTAAGCACCACATCCAACCTTTCCTTGAACACCCCCAGGGACAGTGACTTCACCTCCCTGGCAACCCATCCCAATGCCTGACTGCTCTTTCCGAGAAGAAATGTCTCCTTGTTTCCAACCTGAACCTCTCCTGAAGGGAGCTGTAGGTGGAGATTTCAGCTCGCTGCTCTTCCCAAATGCAGTGCAAACATCTTGGAAGAGTAAAACCAGGATACAAAAGCCTGAGCATTAGACTTCCATGGTTAGAGTGGATCCCTTCAGTGGATCCATCAGCTTGGTGTAGGTGCTGGTGCTGGCTTCTCTTCTGCTGATCTGGACAGAGACTGTAAAGAGGAATTCGTCCCCCAAGCCCAGAAATGCCTGGGGAGCAGAGCTAACAGCTGCATTTGCCCTTAAGGACAAGGCGGAGGTACTGCTGGGGGATAAAACTTGGTATTTAAAACAAAAACAACAGCAACAAAAAACTTGAAAATGGAGAAGAGAGGCCAAAGGAATGAGCTGCTGGGTTGACTGACAGCAGCGCTCATTGAAATGTTAATGTGTTTGAAAGAGTTCCTTCACCAGGGAAGACTGGAAACTCTTACAGTAACATTAATTATTAACTTCAGTTGAGAGCTGCAAGATCTAATTTCATTTCTTGCTGGATAATAGGATGATTCATGCAAGGCAACAAACTGTTAGAAAATGGAGTCTTTCTGTGAAAATTGGCATTCCTGCTCTCTGCTCTAGGCTGAAGTCTGCTTCAGTTGAGCTATTGCAGTGCTTCAAAAAAGTGACGGGAAAGGATCAGGCTGCGCTCAGACATCAGGCTGCCGATGTCTCCCAGGGCCTGGGGTCCATCCGTGCTCTCTGTCTCTCTCTGTATCCCCCAGCGGACACCCAGCCGTGCTGCCTCGCTTTACCCCCAGAAAGCAGAGCAGGAGGATGAGCAGCAGCACGGTGAGCAGGTGATGGGGCTGGGGCTGTGATATAGCTGTACTGAATGTGTCAGCCACTTAGGGGGCACGGATAAGTGCTGGCCACTGACCAGGTTCAGTCTGGGGGTGCTGAAGCTCGTGGTGTCGCTGCAGCAGCTCCCGGTCCTGCCTCAGGCCTCGCAGAGAGCAGAAACGTCTGTGCTGGTCCACCTTGCTCGCGGCATGCGCGTGTTCGGCAGGGATCACAGCCAGTTCTTGCTGTCGCTGCACACCATCTTGAAGCAATCTGTTCCAGTCCTCCTGTCTAGGACACTGTGGGCTGTTCCACAGACCCTCTGCAGGAGCTGCTGCCAGAATCAGCGGTGGTGAGAGCCCCGTGCTGGAGGCAAGGGGTGCCTGGGGAGCGGCTGGGCAGCATCAGCACAGGTCGTTCGGGGCCGTCTCCAGCCCGGCTCTGCCCATCTCCTGTGCTGAAGGCCCTGCAGCCCCTCCAAGCCTCTCTCCAGTCCTTAACCACCTGGTGGCATGGAAAGCCTGTCCTGTTCAGCAGGAATTTCTCTGGTGTTAACTTGAGATGGTCGCTCCTTGGCCTTTTGCTGCCCCCTCTGAGAAGGGGCCAGCTGTGCTGTCCCTGTGGGGGCTGTGGGGTGGGCAGCAGTTGCCCCCCCTTTGCCTTCTGCAGGCTGAGCGAGCCCAGCACAGCCCCTCCTGGGTGCTCCTCGCTCCAGACCCTGCACCATCGGGGCAGCCTCCAGTCAGGTCCTGCCCCCCAGTTCTGCAAGCAAGCTGGGAAGCGCAGGGACTCCTCACAGTTGATCACTTTCCCCACCTCCTTGCAGGATAAACCTCCACCACCCTGCAGCCAGGGCTGCCACTGGCCTTGCCATCAGCGGGGGGCTCCTGGCCCTGGGGACGAGGTCCTGCACAGAGCCTGCCCTGCAGGGCTCCCCGGGTGTGTGGATGCAGTGTGCTGTGCATCACCTGCATCACAGGTGCCAGGGCCTCTTAGGCTGATGAAATAGGTTTGTGTGCCTGTCTGCTACAAGGTTTATTTTTAGTTTACCATTGATTTTTTTTTTTAATATGTATGACAGAACAGTGCAGATCTGCTCACAGGGAATCAACTGGTATTTCGGTAGTGATCACACCTCTCAGAAATCCTTGGGACCCCTTCTAATGCACATTTTAAGATGGCTTTGAAGGTTAAACTTAAAGTGCACAATAAGGTAGGGTCATCATTGTGCAGAAGATGAAAGTAAGGTGTGTGCTTGGTAATCCATTGATTTTTAAAGAGTCCTAAGTGTCATCACCTGTGCGTGACTGGAAAGGTGAGGCCTCACACCTGCCTTTTTTAATTATGGGGCTGACGAGGTGGCCTCTTCCCCTTCTCCTGCCCCTGGGGTTGTTGTCCCCACCCCTTAGCTCTGGAGTGGGGGCATGGAATGGCAGCTGCGTTTGAGAGCTGGCTTCAGCTCTTGGTGCAGGGCTCTCAAAATGTTGAGACCAGAAGCTTGAATCTGGTCTGTTTTTAATCTTCATAACAGCTTTTGCAAGAATGTGGAAGAAGATGGTTTAATGCTGTGCAAAAACATTAAGAAGAAACGCAAGAGGAAAACTTGATTAAGGAGGAGGATACAGAATAGAGGAGTGCTTGTGAGTATTTTAGTCAGATCAGTAGCTAATGTTAATGGGCTTGAAAAAGGAATTGTTTGCCAGGGAAGCCTGTGGAAGCTGCTATTGCTGCCACCTAAGCAAACTGTGGGTTTCATTCTTATAGTGAGAGTAACCACATCGCATCAGGCATCTTCGTGTCTGTTGTTTTGCTTTTGTGCAGAAGTTATGGGGTGTTTATTTAAAAACAAAAACCACAATAGGTGCACTGAGAGGTAAATCTTGGGGTCATCTGTGGCTTTACTTTTTCAAGTTCTTGTTGTTGTTCCTTCAAAGTGTTTTAAAAATGTTTTAGCTAGAAGACTTTCTTAAGTAACAGTATTTGGAACCATTTCAATGGATGCAGGCTGTAATGAATTATAAAAAATGCTTTTGCAAACTACACCAAGATTTGATGAGCAAGACCTTAAAACAGATCCTGATAACATTATGATAAACCAATGCACTTGGACAAACCATATTCAACATGAAGGGCAGAATATTTGTTTTCCAACAGAAATCTTTTAAAAACCCCAGCAAGCCCATATTTTTTCTCATGTTTTTATATTAATACAGTGACTGAATGGAAGTTGGATAACAGCTCTAAAATAAATGCAAATGCTTATCAGTTTTTTTAATGTTATACATGTATATGCCTCTGTTAATTACCAGATTCCTGCTGATGTTCTTATCCCTCCTCCCTAGAAAATGAATCGTTGTCTTTCTATTGTGGTAGAATATACAGTAATTAGCATCATGTTCATTTAGCCATGTAAATGTAGAGAATACCTGCTACGCTCCAGTCATTGAACAGCACAGAAACTGGTGGAGCTCTGAGATGCATGAAGCTAGCTCTCAATCAAATTCTGGGATTATAGCCTATGTTTCATCCTTTTTACTTCTACAGTTTATCAGACTTGCTACAAACCAAGTTTCAAACAAGATCTTTTTGTAGTAAATGAATGCACTGAGCACTGAAATTGTAGAATAAGGTTTAGTGCCAGCCAAGTTCACTAATTTTTCCAGAACTGCTCTTAGAGCATTTTGGATATGGTAGCACTGTATGTTGCTCTTTAACATTTTGACTTGTTTCTCTTCTGCAGCTCAAACCAGGATGAATTAAGATTACATCATGTTAGACCTAACTGAATTTACCATCCTGTTTGTTAAGCAACAGTCTTCTATGGTTTTGTTCTCTTGGTATTCCTAAAATTGCTACTGCATGATGTGTTTGAATTACAAGAGATGTAATAATCCAGCGTTAATACTTTATAATTGGAAGGTGTAATTATTAACATTGCAATCGTACTTGATTTTTGGTTTGAGCAGAAGAGAATAATCAAACTCCTTCAAAACTTAGAGTTCTTTGTCTTTACTTTCTTTGTTCGCAATAGTTTTTTCCTTCCTCTTGGTGTAAACTGTGTGGAATCAGTCCAGCTGATGTATTTCATCTGCAGTATTTCTCTTGTGCATCTCTACAGAAGTCTTTTGAAAGCAATGCTTTTAATTTTTGCATTCCACTGTACCGAGATGAAATGTGTTGTGTGCTAAAGCAGTGTTAGATCTTCAGAACAACAGATCCTAAAAGTGACTAATACCCCTTCGCAACTATTTTGAAAATGTGCTTGATAAAATCTTTTTTTGAGGTTGAAGTGCTGCAGTACAAAGGTGTCCTTTTAGGGATATTTAAGGTTTTGGCAATGTCACTGGTATTTTCTTGTCACTTTGTGTAGATCTTCTGTTATCCATGCTTTTCAGCAAAGCCTATTTAAGAAATTCCTTGTCCTGTTCCTCATCTGCCCTGCAGTTCGTTGTCTGCATGAAACAGACAGCCCTGTGGCAGCTTTGGTCTGTGGGCACATACGGTTAAATAGATCACTGACGTTATCTTGGTTAGAAATAAGCCTCCAATTACAGTTTATTGTTGGAATTACATTTTTATTGAACGCATGTCCTGTCATTAAACAATGCAGCAGCAATAAAGCTGACTGTTTATGGTCTAAAATCTTTAAATATCTAACAAGAATATAGATTGTGGTTACACAAACATGCTTGCATGAGCAGTCAGCAACCAGTTGGGCTACTGGAATGAAGTACATCTAAACCTCCCCTGTTTGGTACGGGATCTTCTCTTGTGCACTCGGTGTGCATGGCCAGCCTTTGGAACCTGCTTTAGAGATTTGTGCCTTTAAAAATCTAAACTGACCAATGCCATGCTTCTCCATGTGTGTTTGCTGTGCATAGAACTAAGACGGCAGTGTTTGTTACCTAGAACCACTTCCTTAGCTTTTCACCGAGGAAGTGTGAGTATTAATCTAGGTCATGATGATGATCAGTGCTGGCTTTTTTAATTACAGCTGGCAATGCCCTCAGTATTTAAAGAAAGAAGGTATCAGAATTTTGATAAAACTTGTTTTAAACAATTGTTTTTTAGATTATATACGTAGGAAGCAGTTCCCACTCTGAAACAAAGACCTTGAAGTTCTTTGCGTGTGTGAGGCCAGCACGTGCACGGAGCGGGAGGAAGGCCTGGTGCTTTCCCTCCTGCCGCCCTGCGGGATGGCGGCCGGCCAGTTCGAGGCTGGGCACTCGCCCTGTGTTTGGGGAGCTGCTAAGAATTATTTTCGTGCTATCATAGGAAACAATAAAAGCTGTAAAGGTGCCCTTTGAAGTGTGTGAAGTGGCAGGAATAAAAGACAGGCCCATAACGAGCACGGCCCCAGCTTCTTCAGGCGTTAGCTCAGCTCTGAGCGGTCTGCTGGGGCCAGTGGGCAGCGGCACCAAGGCTACCGGAGGCCGGCAACCAGCAGAGCACCCCAGGGCCCAGTCCTGTCCAGCACCACCACTAACCGCCTGGACGGTGGGGCAGAGCAAGCCCTCAGTAAATTTGTGGGTGGCATGAGAGTGGGGGCTGGACTTGTTTTTTTAAGACAGTATTTGATTAGAGAGTGGCTGCTCGAGGTCGTGCTGGACTTCCTAAAAAACCTTCCTTCAGCTTTGTGTGCAGAGGTGTTGCTTTCTGCCAGAGCCTCCCCCTGGGACTGCCCGTGTGCAGTTGGGTCACAGTGTCTTAATGATGGTTACCAAGTAGAACTGTAAAAGGATTATCCTGGAGGAGCAGTTCTGAAGCCACCTCAGCGCCACGGCGTGTTAGCCCCTGTTGGTTTGCATCTGGCAGCAACTTCTTAGTGCGAGCTGTTAGCTGGGGGTCGGGGCTGTCCTTCATTGCTGGGTGAAATTGGTGGGCGTTCAGCAGCGCCTTGGATTTTTGTGTTCCTCTTTTGACTAGTAAGTTTTGAAGTACTGCTCTCTGTATGCTGTAAGTACTAGATCTGTCCGGACATTGACCCGAGGATAATGAATATCTGAAATTAAAGCAGCTGGCCTTGTTTTACTCACCATGGTTGGCAAAGCTTTTACGAGTGTCAGGGCCGGTGTAATGCAATCATCCTACTTGTAAAAAGCACCATTCCTTTATTTTATGGTAGTTCATGCTTAAAGGGCTATTTTTGCATGCCAGAAATAGATGTTTGTTGGATAAAAGCTTAAAGTTTTAAAGAATCAGCTGAATTTCTGTATCCCCCAAGGAAAACCACCACCACCAGCAATAAAGCCTTACTGACAGATTTTACTGTAGGAAACTGCTGTTTATTCTTGCAGTAAATATTCTATCTGGATGCAGAACATGTTGGTGCTGATATCTGATGCAAGATTTTTAAAATTTTTTTTTCCCTCTTAAAACTGAAGTCCATTTAGGGGGGTCACTTTCAGGTCACCAACTTCTGCAGATGTCCTGCTGGCTCCTAGTCACTGCTTTGTATGTGGTTTTTAATAGCAACGTGTCACAACTGCTTTTTAGGTTTCTTTGCTACCACCAATTAAATAGGTCTCTTGGCTTGTCCAGAGAAAAGCAGATGGAGGCTGCTTTCAGGAAGAGAAATTCCCATACTGAAAATCCGCTCCTCTGGGTGCTCCCTGAGCTGGGAAGGTGGGGGGTGGGGGGGGGCAGTAGCCTCTGGTGGTGGTAAAAACTGGGAAGAAAGCTGTTGGGTAGGAATTGTTTCCCTTTGCTGGCACAGCTGGGCTTAGAAGATGTCTGCACAGCCTGTGTGAGCCTGCTGGAGAGTTTGCTGAATTACCTGGTGCGGAAAACACTGTGTTGGTTAGAAGAATTCCTCTAGTGAGTGACATAAATAGATCTAAGCGTTAAATAAGGAAAATCAGGTCTCATACTGCAGTGCAGCAAGGCCATTCATTTCCAGTTCTGCATTCATGTAGGCATTTCCAAAGACTACAGGTGACCCAGTTCAATGTGCTTGCTGAAATTGCTCAAGTCTATCTGGCTGCATGGAGTTAAACTGATTTTTATAAAAATAGATCACCTGGAGCGTGGTTTTTTGTTTTGTTTTGTTTTCTTGTTTTTTGTTTTTTAATGTGGTAAAATACCCCGCAAACAAATTTTCATGAGCTCAGTGCTCTGTGGTTTTTGCCTGCTTGTGTTGTTGCTGTCAGAGCATTAGGCTGGGAGATTTGAGTACTGTTTGCTAATTCTGCCACTGATACGCTTTGATCTGAATACCTTGCTCCCGACGTGTGTATTTTTAACTTGCTCGCTTCAGTTTCATCAGTTGTTTTGTCCACGCGTAAGAGCAGCACGGTGATGCTTCCCTGTTAAGACCAACTTGCGCCTTCCTGAAAATTTGCCTGGTGTTTTTCCCCAGCTGTATCAGTCTAACCAAGGAATATAGGAATATATTTTGCCTCTGAGAGTCCTAAGGCCTACGAGTAATGCTGTAACTGTTGTTGTGAAACATCTGATGTTTTTGTGTTGTGTAAGCGTTAAGGTTCCCACAGTTCCACAAGCTCTGCTGCTCTCGTCCTGCCTACCGGTGTTGGCTTCATCAGCTGGGCCTCGACAAGGTATTCAGTAAAACCTAATTCAATAACTTTGTAGTGCTCTGGGATATCCAGGGCCTTGTAAGTGTAGCCTGACACAGCCTGCGGTTACGCTGCACAACCTTGGCTTTGTGCAAGCTTTCCCCGAGCTGAACGCCCCTTCCTTCCTGCCGGCCCTGCGGGCTCATGGCACAGCAGTGCGGGGAGGTCGCTAAAGTGCACCTTGTTCTGGTCTGGAAAAGAGCAGGTCCCCCTAGGCTCGGGGCTTTGTGGTGTGAGGACGAGCAGGCAGGTGCTGCTCAGCAGTATAGTCCTGCTTTCTGCGGGACAGGAGCTTGGCTCGGGCTTCGCTGCCTGCTGCACGGGCAGCCCTCCCCTCAGCCTGGTGGCTTCCTCTGGAGAAGCCCAGTCACACAGCATTCCTGCCTCTGAAAGCTGCTGTTCAATCCCTCCGATTTCAAGATCTGCCGTAGACAAAATATGTTGATCTGTTTTTGGGTGTGTTGCCTCATGCAATGTGTGTTAAGAATTCTGCAGGGAAGAAAAAGCAGGACTGCCTTTTCGGGCAATCGGCTGTAATATGGGTTGGTTTAATCCACCAACAAATCAAAGTAAAAATCAGCACGGCTCTCCTATGATCTAATTTGTCTTCTACATATCCAGTTGCTGAAAGATTTAGGATTATTCTAACGCTGTTAGTTTGGCTAAAGAAAATATTTCTTTTTTTTTTTTAAAGTAGGTTGAAAATATTCTGTTTTGTTTTGAAACTGCAAGTCCTAGTTGACTTCTCACTAATGCAGAAAACTAAAGAGCAGTTTGTTTGGGTATTTGTATATTTTTGTTATGTCCAGCACAGCGGGGGCTTTGTGTGTGTTGTTTTATTATTATTATTCAGAATAACAAAAGGGCCAAGAGTTTAAAAACAAGTTAAAGATTTGTTGTCTTTTCCATTCTGTTATATTTTGCAACCCTTTAAGTGCAATAAAAATAAAGAGGACGTGCTCAGTGGATGGAACTGAATTCACAGTCTCTGGCGTGCAGGTACATTTCCAGTATTATCTGGTTTCTTTCATTCCACTTAGTGGAAATTTACCTCGCTGACTCCTATCTTGGTTTGAAATCAAAAATGTCTGTATACAGAGGGGGAAAAAAAAAACAAACAGCATTTCACCTTAAGCTTTCTTCAGGTGAAACACTAGATTGCTGTCCTTTCACCTTGTTGCCTTGGTGACGGCAATTTATTGCCTCCACCGGAGAAACTTCCGTGTACCGATCGCTGCTGCTCAGGGCGCTCGGAGCCAGCTGGGCCTCGCTGTGCTGTGAGGAACGCCGTCCCCCTGCACGCAGAGATCCCGCACCAAGGAGACGCTGAAGTGCCTGGTGAGTTTGCCTTTCGTTCCCCGCTCCGGCACTGTGTCGGGGTGAGGTCTCAACTGTGCTCCCCAGCTGCTTGTGAGGCCTCGGAGTAGACGGAGTAGACGTGAGGAGGGCTGGGCTGCCCGAGGCTGGGGCTGCTGAGGAAATACCTGCTGCACCTCAGGCATTCGTGGCGTGTTTCTGAAAGAAACTTGTCCGGCTTGAGAGATTTGACTTGATTTTATGTGCCTTTCACTAGGTAATTGTGGAGGAACACATTAAATCTTCAGTGCGTCACTTCTCTGGTCTGCGTGGCATCTGTTCAAATACTGGCTTGCATTGATCCAAACTTTGTCTGCCTTTCACACTTGTCTGTTCATTTAAAGAAAAAAAAAAAAAGGAAAAGGCCAGGCTTCTAATTTTATACCCGTATTGATTATTATTTCAGTGCTGTTCTCTTAGTGTGTGTTCTAATCCTGTGGGATTTTCTGTCCTACAGGAAGCTGAACTCTAGTTTTTCTTTTATCGGGCTGGATTGCTGTGGATTCCTGTCTGTGTGTGTTCAGAACGTACGAATGCATTTTCCAAAATGTGTTGGAGTTGGCTCTCATAGCACAGCCATCTTGCTTTAGTTGGCGTGGACTGAGTTACCTCTGCTTGGTTATTGTCTGCAGGGGTGGGGAAGGAGCGGGCAGGCCAGGGCGCCGTGTACCTGCTTTCTGCCCTCGGTGCCGCTGACTTCTCCCTGAACTTCCCAGCTCTGGTGTATTTCATTAATCTAACAGCTGGAGGGATTTTGCTTTTCTTTTTTACATTACCGTTTTAATAGGTCTTACAAATGACTTTGCTTTTCAGAGCACCTGGAGGAAGTGCATTTAATGCAAATTTTAAAATATGAATGGTATATGTAAATGTGTGTACACAAAATCTCATGATTCTCTAAGCATACCTGTATTCCTGCCTGTTCTGGGAGGTGTGCGAGCTGTGCTGGGGTCTGTTTGTAGTTTTTGCTGTGTGGTTGGCTTTGGTTTTCGTCACAGGTGGCTGTTTATTGGCTGACTTGGTCCAATCTAAGTCAGCTTCCCTGAAATGGCAAAGTGAATTACAGCTGAGAACCCAGTCTGTGCAAAGAGTATCCTTCAGCAAAGAATAAAAGTATGTAACCTCTGACATTTTCAGGGAGGCGAGAATACATAAACTTCATGTTAATCATTGGACAGAGCAGAAATAAGCATGAATGTGGTTACCCGTGGAACTCCACATTAATACCTAACCAAGCACTTTATGGTGTCCCTGCTGAAGCAGGTTGCGAGGCTAAGGTTAGAGGGGTGAGGGTGGAAAGAGCATAGGCATAAAGAGCTTTGACAAGTGAGGCTTCAAAAGCATTAGCATGTTACTGCTTAGCTGCTAACAACCCCAGTCCTGAGGCATGGGGAATTCTAGGAACAAGAAGGGAAAAATGTATTGTAGTCAATGTACCGTGAACAGCCTCGTACTGAGGTCGTCTGTGTCGCAGCTGAAGAGCCAAGCCAGGAGGAAAGCAGTTCCAGTGGGGATGCCAGTGGGGTACAGCAATAGAAACACTCCTTGCTGGGGTGGGCTGAACTCCTCTCCTAAACAGTGAATTTGAAAAAGAAGCTTAGGCTATATTCTTCTGAAAATGTATACCACTGAATCCAGTTCAGAGGAAAAGTTGCGAGTGAGGTGTCCGTCTCATCTAGCTGGCTGTTTGTCAGTGGCTAATGCTATTTCCTCTGGACAACGTGGCAGTTGTACAGAAGGGGAATACACTTTAATCTTATCACCAGACAGGCATTTCTTTGATAAATGTTTAGAACTGTGAGCAGCATCAGAAGAGTGCCTCTTAAAATGCCCACTTAGCAAGACTACCAGAAGTGATTTAAAGACGGGTACGGTAGATGAGTTGCTGCTATTAATCACTGTCAGTGTCATAGCTTTTAAATCATCCAAGGACCAGTTCTGTGTGATTACTAAATACAAAATGAAGAGGAAGGAATCCAAGTCAAAAGCTCCCATCCATGGCAATGGAGAAGTGGGGAGAGGAAGGCGGGTCTCAGATGCTCCCACGTTCCTGTCTGTTTCAGGGCAGATGCCGCTGGAAGCGGTGTGAGCAGGCAGCCAGTGTCGGGGTTGCTTCCTGCTGCCTTGGAGCAGAGCTCCAAAATGCGAAGTAACCTCGGAATGCCAGATCTTAGCTCACTTTGGATAGATTTTTAGGGTGACCCCATGGGGAAATGTGGACCATGTACCATTTCTAGAGTGCTTTTGTGGACTGCTGCCTGTTCCTGGCAGGAAATGTCAACTTGAGCAGCAAATGGCTTCTAAATTGCTCAAGACCTCCGGTAAGGACAGGGTTCCTGTTGGGTGGTCTCAGCTTTGCTGCTGTCTTCTGTCCTTTACTGTACCCCACCTCCATGGTTCTTGTCTCCTGGTCCTGGGGATGCTGGTGGAACAACGGGGCAAGGTCCTAAGTGAGCCAGCTGCTGGCTGCTTGGGTGTGTGGGGAGGGATGGAGGGAGCGTCCCAAGGTTTGTCCTTGGGCCTGACCCCTGGGTTTGGTGGTGATTGCCTCCTCTACTGACTCAGAGGGACGTCAGAGTTGCCAGAAGGTGGAAGTTTGTGTTGGGCAAAACTGCTATGAGAATGTGTCAGATGATTGATTATCTATGAAAGTCTTTCAATCAAGATAGTTAACTGCCAATAAAATCTGCTGGCTTTGTGTCTGTCAGTGATGCCTACACAGTCTAAGGTCATCTTTCTGCTCGTTGGCATATCGCTTCACATGAAGTTCTTTGTAAGGTTGATCGTTCTCAGCAAGTTAAGATTTGTAAGTGGAGTCAGTATGTTTTATTAGGCCCTTTTTATTAGAATATATTCCATTACTCTGGTTGCAGGTAGACAAGCGTTTGGGCATAGGTACCTCTTTTCAGATCAACTTTGTTAACCCCACTCTGCATGGTCCCGTTCATGTACCCAACTTGCAAACCAGGGCACCAGCTGTAAGTCCCTCCAAGTGTCCATCAGCCTCGCTGCACACCTACTTTCTCGTGCATAGGATCCCATGAAGAACCATAGCTCCCCAGTAGGTATATCGCTTCTCCTTACCCCTCCACATCTGTGTCCTCACCCAGTTCTGTACTTGTATCTGGGGTTTTCCTGCACACTGAACACAGTCAACCCGGCCTCTGCAGGATACGTCAGGCTGGGTGCTGGTGTTTGTATACATAACTATTTCCAGGTAGCCCTGGACTTTGCTGCACTGGGTTCCTGACTCAGGGTTTGTACTTTCAGAGATATCAGTCACACCATGCAGAGCATAAACAGTGAGCCCAAGAGGTCTTGGCTTCACTGAGAAGTGGTCTTGGTTTGTAGTTACCTAGTTGTGGAGTCAGCGTTAATTGTCTTTGTTTCTAAATATTAATCTGGAGATTGTATTCAGATGTCATCTAACTCACTTAAAACATTCTCTGTGCTTCTGCACAAGGACTTAAAAGGGTAGTCAGCGTTTTCTGGGTTTACTGAGTATGGCTGGGTGCTGTAGGCAGAAGTCTCACATTTCTGGTCTTGGTGCTTGGTTTGTTGGCGCGCTGCTTGTGGGCTGCTCTGCCACAAGGTGTTGACCTAGGTTCAGAAAAACCTCGGCAGGAATGGAGTGAACTGGAGGGAGAGCTGTTTAAGTTGGCACTTTCCACTGAAAGAAATGTATGTGTAAACATGCAGGTAATATCAACAAGCCAAAGTGCTCCTTAGCTAAAGATTAGCCCAGGCTCAAAGCTGAGGAGGGATCGCTTCATCTGGGCTTCACATCCCGGACTTTCTGTCTCCGAATTTTTCCATGTGCAGCGATCTTGTCCTGGCTGCTGCGGCATTCAGTGTTCCCTGGATTTGCAAGAAACCAAACCAAAACCCCAGTTTTCTTTTTCTTGCCCAGCCTTTCAGAGAAGGGGGAGTGGAAACCTGTCAGGTAGCTGATGGTGTTTCAAGTCTCCTGTTGTGCCTAGCTAAGCAATCCTTTATCTGACTTGTGATGGACGCTCTCTATTGCTGTGAAAATTTAACTCCTTCCTCTACCTAGATGCAGGGTACTTGCAGATAAATAAAAGGGACACAAGAATCAAAGAGAAGAATATGAAAAGCTTACTTTTCCTGCCTTTCAGTCTTACTATTCCCCCCCAGCATTGCCAGCTGAGGAAGTGGAGATCAGTGGAGATAGAAACTGGAGGTGTCCACCTGGGAAGCTGGGAGATGCTCCTGCTGCTGGTACCCACTGCTACCAGCGGCGAAGGCTGAGCAAGCTCAATGTGGGCACCTCTCAGCTGTGTAATTTGAGGCTTTGGGCAGTCAAGTGACACGGAATAGTCTGTTGTATTTCTGGTGTATGCATCCATGTGCACGTGCTGGTGTTGGTACACTGCTTTTGGGAGTACTTTAACAAAAACTGATAGAAGTTCAGTGCATTACAAGAGAATCGTTTAGCAGACGAGCTATCTGAGCAGCTCCTCGTGTGCTTCAGACCAGTGCATAATTAGCATCATACAGAACAATCTGCTGCCATCCAAAATATACCTTGCTCATTACATACAATAGCTGTTAGGAGAGTATTGTGCTGACCAAAGGAAAAAACTGAGTGTAGGTAGATGAAGCCTTGTTACCACTTGAGATGTTTTAATTATGCTTGAAGTATTACATTTATTTCATGCATATGAAAACTTGAACATATACGTGCAGAAGCACTGTCTTTCCTGCTTGGAAAAACGGAATATTTAGCAGAGGCTGAGAGCATGCATGTGGGGTGGGAGCAGGGTCATACCTTTGTGCACTTTATTTTAAGCATGAAGTGAGACTTAGGAGATGTTTTTGAAAATCTGTTTCAGTTGTCTGGAGGATCATCTTTTGTGTCTTGTGGACCCCGAATTAGGGATTCTCCACTATTTGGCCATCCTCTGGTTCTGTGATTTTATTATTATTATTTAAGCATACAGCATTTGATTCAATTAATACGCTGAGGTGATGTTAGTGCAGCAATAAGATGCCACTCCAGCAGAGTTGATGGTTGACTTCATGGGAGGAAATCTGAGTAGCATTTGTGACATAGTTACTGCTAGAAATCCCTGTTGTGGTCCCTCTTCACTTAATATTACAAATTCTTATCCTTCATTTCTTCAGTAAGTTCAGACTTGTCTGCGTTTCTGACAGTTTTTCTATCCTGCTTCCTCATAAGGAATTTTCTTGATCCTAATTTTCAAGTTCATTGCCTTTTGTCCATTAAAACCACTCCTGAAGATCATAAAATCATGTATGTTCTGTAATGCCTCGAAGATAACTTTGTACAACCCATCAGTGCCACTACTGAAATTATGAAAAAGTGCATTCATTTTGCTGTCCACTAACAGAACTCCACTGAATGGTAGTGATATATGATATCTGGTAAGTCTTAGGGCTGTTTTGGGCCCAAAAGAACCTATTTTCCCAATTTGGAAGCCGGACAGTGTAAGTCCTTCCAGAAAAGATACCAGCAAACAAATTTGCAGAAAAGATTTAAAGCCTTGAATTCATGTTTCAAGGCAACAGAGTGACGTGGCAGGGTGTGTGTTAGGATGGGACTCTCTGCTGATGGGTTGAACAGGACCAGCCTCGGTGTTTCTTTCATTTGCTCCTGGGGTGTTTCTGACCTCCCTAATAATCTCCAAAATCTCAGGTATGGCTAACGAGTCCATGTCTTTTAGCTATCTAAGGCAAATAGAGTAGGTGTAGCATGGTCATGCCAGGATAAACCTGTGGGAAAACGGCGTTGTTTCCTGAACAAGCTTCAAGGAACGGAGTCTCAGATTACTGTAACTGAATCTGGTATCTTGCAGCTCTGGAATGCTTATCAGTGGAGAAAAAGGTGGATAGCTGATACGTGTGGCTGCAAAACCTGTTTCCATAGGATCTTTTCCAGATTTAATTCTAGTGGCCTTTGTGTAACAAAAGTAAATGGGCCAAACTGGGTGAAAAAAAAGATGCTGTTGATACCAGCGTTCCTCAGGAGCTGAACATAACAAGGTGATAAACTGAGTGTCAGGTCGATGCCCACCAGGACATCAGCTGTCCTACAATGTATGCATATATAAGCAAGACAATAGACAACATGCATCTTCTGAAACTGCAGCTTGTCTCTAAAAGCTATTTTTTTACTGAGGTGATGACACAGGCTTGAACAACTCCATATTAAGAATTTAATTTTAATCTTGTATCTTTTTTAAACCCTGGACATCTTTCAGCTGGGATTATTAGCATTATTGGACAAAACCTTTACAAATACTTTCTCTCATTTCAAATACCCCCTCGTTTTGAAGAGACAGATTTAGAGTCTATGCAGAATGAATTTCTGTGGAGTATGGATTGATTAAGGTTTGAAATGGCACTGCTCAGCAAGTTATCTTCTACCTTTGCTATTAATATTTTATAGCATTATTACTACTATGTTGTTATTAGAATCTACTGTTATTCTGCTTTTATTTAACTCTTAAGAACTGCTGTAGTCGGATGTTCTTCATGTTTGTTATTCTTCGGCAGATAAGATGTGTATCTCCCTCCTAGGAGAGGCTTTTTTTCCAAAATCCTACGTAAGGAAGACTCATGTTATCTAAAGGTTGTGAGCATTCATTCACAGGTTAACCTCTTGTGAACTGGTGATCTTCAAAATCAATTACAGAATACATATTAAACCTGTTTTCTTTTCTTTTTTTTTGTTAACAGGAGGAGTCTCGTATCCTCAGGGTAAAGGTGGTTTCTGGCATTGACCTAGCAAAAAAAGACATCTTTGGAGCCAGGTAAGTGTTCTGCTTTGACTATTTTATGCTTTTAAACAGAGTAAGTGTAGCAGCACAAGGATACTTTATCATTCATTGTTAATAAACATGATGAGAAATCCTATTACTTGCTTACAACCAGCGCAAACTGTGTGATGTCTGCTGGCAAGACAGCTATTAATCACAGCAGTGACTCTGTGCCCTCCTGTGCCCCTGGAGATCCACCAGCTTAGCTCCTTAGCTCACCAGCTGCCTTTGCTCTGTGTGTGTGAGGAGCAGCTCAGACTCAGGCAGTATGTGGCAATATTTAACATTACTCCCAACTATCTCCCCATGCGCCCCACATAACGTAGGAAAGACCAAAAGCCAGCAGCACCCTCTGTCCTGCTTTGCTAGAGCTCCACTTTCCCTACTGGTTTTTAGGACTCTGGTGCCAAGTGTTGAAGTCCGGATGAACAGACAGACTGTGAATTTTCTTGAACTCTTAGATGTGTTCAGGTGCCACTGCTGCAGTTCTTAAGTATGGTACCTTAAAAGAAAAAGGCAATAAAAACATATTTACCTGTTGAGCCTATGCCACAAGAAGGCTAGTCGTAAGTGCTAATTTAGAAAAGAGTTCAGCATGAACTGTGCTGACCTGGTGCTTTTCTGTTAGGCTGTGGCAGGCCTGGGTTTTATTTCCAGTTGAGTCTTGAATCATCTTGAGTTTTAAACTGGGGACTTCAGGGACAAGGTAAGCTTTTGGAGTACATAAGGCAGGCTCATATGATCGTTTCCCTGTTCATCTTTGTATCCAAAGATGGAGCAAACAGTGGTCTTCGGCCAAAATAACCGCTGTCAAACAAGAAAACTGGCTTTAAATGGTAGTGTGGAAAGATACAAATACAGACACTGTGTGTGTTTTCAAGACTTTTATTTTAAAAGAATTGGTCACAGGTTTAAAAATAAGCTTTTTCCAAATCTAGGCTTGTTGTACAAATAATGATCTAAAGAATCCAATCAGGTAGTAGTAATTGAGAGAGAAGCTGGTTCTGAAGCCAGAAATGATCAGTAAACATTTGTTTTCTGAAGGCTAATAGAGGTTTGACATTCTGTCTCCCCCAGCTGTGAGGAAATTCTTTAATGCAAATGCTCCAACCTATTTACATTTTTTTAAAATTGGTTTGAAATCAATGGTATCCAATTTAGCTCTTATTGAAATTACTCTAATTTCTTAATGTATAAACAAGCCTCCCTGTGGGCTTTCCTGTATCTCTTGAATGATGCTTACAAATTGTTCATTAGCTTGCATATCTAGCTTGAAACTACGTGAAAGCAGCAATTAAAAGTTTAATCAACTTTAATTTTTTGTGAAATTTCCAACAAACGTTCCATTGGTAGCTGTGTGCAGAATATGGTAAGACAAAGCTTTATTTCTTCCCCTAAATGTGCTGTTTAGAAGATCACATTGATAAGGTGACCACAAGCAACAAGAGATGCAGCTCGTGTGTAGATGTACTTGGGCACGCAGTGCTTGCTAAGCAGAGCCTAGGTAGTCCTGCTGGTAGCGGGGCTGGGTCGCACTATCAGAGTACTGCTGCTTGCTCACGGCGTTAGTGTATCCCTTGTGCAATTCCCGTTTGCCACCTACGCCCGCAGTTGGCATTGAGATGCTGCAGTACCAAAGGGAAGGAGAGGAGGAGCAAATCCCAGAGAAGAGATAAGGCTAAGGCACAGAAAAAGCAGGTTTTTTATTATCAATACTAAGCCTAGAATTGTCTTGTGTGCATACTAACTTTGCTTTTTCTTTACCTCGTGTAATTTGGCCTAATAATACTGTTACAGATTGTTCATACTATTGTCAGGTGTCATTCAAAAGAACTCCTAATATTTGCTTAGGTACTGATAAATTGAACTAATATCTTTCAAAATGCAAAACCTTAAAACTAAGTGAAATGTGAACCGAGTCCTGTTTATGTGGCCCTTAATATTTAAGTAGATTAGTCTCAAGCCAGTAGCATTTCCATAAAAGTGAGGAGTTAAAAACGTAAGTTGGGAATATATTTTTAGCTTTGTTTTAAGCAGTTCTCTAGTAAAAGTGAAACTAACGGCGTCACAGCCGTAAGCTTGGTGAAATGCTCGCACTGCTGTGCTGACAAGTGTTCAGGAAGCTTTGTTCTCGGCTAGCATTTCAGTTTGACTTTTCTGTTTGTTTTACTGGCCTTGCATACCTTGCTGAGATACTAACGTTTCATGCTGCTTGAATCTTAAGTACGGTGTAAGTTTCTCCAGGTAGTATCATTCTAACGCAGCTGTCAGGAGCGTGCTGTGGCTAACTGGCCCAGTAACGGGTTTGCTGGGAATCACCTGGAGTTGCTGGTTGACTTTTTGTTTGGGGGAGCTGCAGAAGCATACATAAACGTTTAAACTCGGCAGGAGGATGCAGGAAATTACCAGACATTACAGCCTCACCAAATATTTATTTCCTGTGTACTGTCTGTTTGGGATCCCTGGAAAACAGCAGCGACTGGTGCTAGCTGGGTTTTCTTTGTTGCTGCAGATGCAACCCTCTCCCATCAGTAATTTTCATGAGTACCAAAAGTCAGTTTGAAGGCAATGTGTGACAGTGCAACTCCTGGAACACAGCCACTGGCTAGCTGGTATCTTAGGGGAAAGCAAGCCTCGTGAATTCGTAAGGGCAGAGCGTGCTGCTTGCTGTCGTTGAGGCCTCTGTTAGCAGACTTGGCGAAGGATGAAATAACCGAGAGGGATGTGCTTGGGGCTGCTCTTGTTGGGTGCAAAGAGCCTTGGGGACCAGTTGTGCAGCGGGGTGGAGCAGGGAACAGGGAGAGGGTTTGTCACTTTCTCTCCTGGAAGGCCTCCTGGGGCCCTGGGCTGTGCAGAGGCAGCCGGGGAGGTGCGGGAATGAAGTTCAGAGGCAGCTCCGCGTGGATGAACAGGCTGGGCACTTGAAAATGAGGAGGTAAATTGACCTTCCTTGGGGAACACAGAACCCTTACGGGGAGAGGAAAATGCCTTGTGGTTCCTCCAACCGCAGGTTTGGATGGGGTTGCATTATGCATTCGTCATTGATTTAGCAAAGGGAAAAGTTGTCAGCACCAAAACACACAGCACTATGGCTGGTCGAGGACTTCAGCGCATGCACGTTGCAGCCTGTGCTGTGCCCTGTGGTGGGAGACGCTGGGTTTCTGTGCTGTTCCTGTCCAGCACGTCTGCCTGCAGGCACGTTCTGGGTCATGGACAAACATGGGTTTGGTTTTTTGGGCTCTTTTCATACGTGACACCAAGCTTTAAGGACAAATTCCTGGTCCTGGTAAACACTCTTTTGGGGAGAAAGAAGGCCAAGTGCCTGTGCTAAATATTTTGGATAGTTGCAAACTTCAGAATGAGATTATCCTAAAATCATTTGAAAATGTGTTAAAATTGCAAAGGTGCAGCCCCAGCAGTCAATTGCCTCCGTGTAGTTGTGCAGTCGTTTGCACTGGGGCAGAATGATGAGTTACCGCGTAGCTGTGAAAGATGAACCACAAGGCATACGCTGTGCCCTGCCTTTCAGTAGGCTTTCCTTACAGTTTTTAATCAACTTTACCATTAGAAAACGCCAGCTGTAGGCTTGCAGTCTGAAAGCCATTTCTTGCCTGATTAAATCCAAGGAAAGTCTTACCAGTGTAGAGTGCTAGGGGAAAGTGTTTTTCTTCTGAAACTGCTCTTGGCTTATGAAATCATTTTGATAGTAAATAATGATACATGAAAGTTCAGAAATTCATAGAACCATGATTATCGTTCACAATATATAGTAAATGTTGAATGAAATAGCTGCTGAGTAACCCAAGGTGGTGGTTAAATGAGATGAATTTTATCTAGAGATCTAGTTGATGTAGGCATAAGTGGCTAGTTGGTGTGGATATAACTGGCTTGTTTTATAACCCGTTTGCATTTTGCCCTGCAAAATTGTAAGACTTAGTCTTTGATATATGCCAATGGCTATAGGAATTACAAACTGGAATTTTGTGAATGCTTTGCATGCTTAACTCTGAAAAAAACACTATGCTCTGTGTTGTTCTCTAGTGCATTTGCAAGTATGTATACGTATTTACCACCTGTCATGACTGTATTACATAATTTTATATTTATTTCCTCTTAATTCCCTCTCTAAACTTCTTAAATGCTATGTCTTAATGAATTCAGCTAGTATTTGTATTCTTGTATGCAATTAAGTAACACAAATTATAATGTAATTAATCTTAATTACAGAACATGCTTAACAGATTATTTTCTTTTTACTTGCATACTAGAATGATGCCTTGAGTACTATTGTGACTGAGGCTGCTCTGTGCATTTCACTGCACACAACTACAGTTACTGCCTAGAGAAATTTGTAAAATAAAATGAAATTTCCTCTCCTGAATGCTGCATATGTTTGCATTTTTCTGGAATCTAGCACATTCTTGAGTGACTCAGGCTGACTGCTGAGCACAGTCTGCCCGAGTGGACAACATACATCTCATCTGAAGGTACTTCCAGTGTGGGCTTGGGTTTTGATTGTGGGGTTTACTCAGAATTATAGGAGAGGAATACTATTAATTATAGGCAAGGAGGTGGTCTTTTTCTGCTTTTAGCATGGATTTATGATTCCTAGAAGGTCTGGAGAGCAGCCCCTCGTGTCACTGTATTGAGTAAATAACTTTGTGTTAGGTGGTGGAATAGATCATGGCTATTCATTATCACCAGAGTTTGACCAATCTACTGAATATAATTACTTTTTAGCATTGTTTTTACACTGTGTTAAAACAACATAAGATAAATTATTGCATCACTATGTACTATATATCTTAAATTTAGAATTCATCCACTCCAAAATAAACAAAGAAGAAACACAGTAGTATTGAAAGCAGCACTGGGTTATTTGGCACAGTTGTGGCATGCTTTTTATAAATGCAGTTTCTTCATATACACACACAAATGCTTTCATAGGTAATAAAGGTGAATGCATATGTATAAATAAGAAAAAATGTCTTCTGATTATTATTAATAATTATAGAATTCATACAATTCTGTGGTTGTTGGTTGTGTGAAGTAAGACCCCATGGTGTGGATGTTCTTATTCAACTAAAAGGTTTGGAAGTAAAAAGGGTTGTGTGTATATGGGAAAGGGTATATCTGAATGTGTTACTTGCTGCTGCCTTCTGAATCATGAAGTAAATGAGAACTGGGGCTGTCGGGAAGTTGAGGAAAGTGAAGTGCTTCTCCAATAAAATTAAGAACATTTTTCATTAAGAGGAAGCTGCACTTCTAATGACGTGATAGCCTGTTAAGAGTCCCTCTGGGTTAATTGCTTTTACCTGCTCTTCTCTGAAAAGCCTGCAGCCTGGAAAACACAGGCAAGATGCAAGCCTTTTTCCTTTTCATTTTACCTGGGCCTAGGGTCAGTGATTTAACTAACAGCATTAGCGCTAGGCCCCGCAGGCTCCAGGCACGTGGTGAGCTGTGTTAAATCACATCGTGTGTCCCTATTGAGAAGTCTACCTGAAATGGGGCTGAACTCTAGTTCGTGTGCGTGCTGTTACTGGGGTTTGCGATGAATGTGGAGCACACGTGTCTGTGCCTTGCAGATGATACAGCCAGCAGATGGCTACCTTCTAGCCTGTCCGCTACCGCTATTTCCAGTCCAATGGAGGTTATGCTCTTCTAGCTAATGGGAAGATTCCTGTCACAGCTATGCCCCTGGAGGTCCTAGCAAGTCTGCTACGTTGGATTGAGTTTTAAAAACAGCCTATTTTCTGCCTCTTATTTCTACTCTAGCAGGAGATAAATCAATTGAAGTGAGTTGCTCTCAAAAATTAACCAAGCTTTTTTTTTTTTTTTAAATAACCTGGCTCCTCTTGAGCTGACTCCTTAGTGCACAGTCATACAGCCCTTCCCAGCCATTATCCTAGTATGCAGCAAAGCTCCCTCTGGTGGCTAGTTTAATAAACAGCTTAAAAAGAAATCTTAACTCTTATTTTCTTTAAAGTGATCTACTCTATGTAAACATAGATGAAATTTGAACTCTTAAATTGATTTTGTGTAGGGCTTAAAATATTATTTTGGCATCAACCATTAGTCAGAAATTTTACCCAGTAAAATGTGAAATTAGCCAGATTCATAGAAGTAGCTTTTGGAGGAATGTTTCAGAAGCACAAGATGGCATGTGCCAAAGTGAAAGTACGGGGTACGTGCTCTCAAGGCGTTCCTGGGGATGAAGCAAAGCAAAGGAGTTTTGTGCTGCAAACTTTTCAAATGCCTGAATTCAACAAAGCCACTTGACTAGGTGGCAGTTGCTCAAGTAGGATAGAGTTCAGAGTGCATTTCTTTCCTTTTTCTAATTGGGGGAAAAGAAAAAAAGTACAGAAAACCACTTTCCTTCTGCTGGTGTAATGCACTGAGAAATGTGATGTTCAGAGCAGCACAAGTCTTCCACTTGAGTTTTGTGCAGTGCCGTTGATCAGTAAAAGTCTTTAGTCTTACCCAACGAGTGCTATGCTTGCTCTGTACCATTGCTTTGTGCACAGTGCAGCTATTTAATTTTCTCACTTGCTACATTTCAATGGAGCACCAGGCAATTCAGGTTGAATTTCACTGGAAAATCTCCGTGTTTTGGTACTTAACGAAAATAAGCATCAAATGAGACTTCTTATTGTTGTGAACTCAAAATGAGTGCTTCAGCAGGCATGGGGATGAAACTGATGATTTCCTGTCAGCACTGTCTTTTCTTATTTTTTTTTTTTTAATGACAAATGATTCAACACTTCTGAATCACTGTGCCTGCTAGGGTATTGTGTGGGGCAAGGAGGGAGGAAGAGTTTGCTGGCATTACTTTCATTGGTATGGAGCTGTCACTCAGAAAAACTGTAAGCACTTCTAGTGTCGTGGAAATAAACATGTTATTTACCAGGCAGGGGAAGGGAAAGAAAGCAGTTGAGAGCCTCACCAAATCTAGGCCAAGCTGTGCTTTGGAGCGCAAAGGAATAAAACCGAATAAGTTAATTCAGAGGCTGACGGTAAAGCACTAGATGGTGAGGGTGTCCTGAAGGAAGAAGCACCTTTGACAAGATAGCATCTGTACTAGTTAACTGAAGTAAGATTTGGTCACCAATTTTTATTTCTTAAACAAAGCTGCACAGAAATGTTTTTTCCTAGGGGTGTGTAGGTGGACATTCAGCAGAGCTGATGTCTGCAATGCTGATAGTCTAAGGCTGCTGTCTGACACCTCTTGAAAGCAGGACGACTGCTCCAGGTGCCAAGCAGAACAGCAATGATTGTTGGGGAAGAGGTAAATCATTAAATTTGTTAGAATACGTGTGAAAAGCAGGCTAAAACGTGAAGAATTGTCTGAGTCTTCTCTATTTTCCATCAGAGGAGGTGGCAAAGTCCAACAAAAGAATTAAGGTTGGGAGTGGGGGCACGTGGTTTATCGGTGTATTTATTAAATTGGCTCAGTGGCTTTTGGTTTACAGGGGGAGGCTTCCCACAGCAGGGATGTGCGGTGTGCCAGGGCAGGTGGGTGTTGTGCTGTAGCTGGCCTCTGTGTGAAGGTTGAGAAAAGTGTGCGAGGAGCAGGCCACGTCGCATCTGGCTGATTTCTTGCTAGCTGGCAGCAGAGGGCACCAGAGAATTTCCTCAACTTTTACCACTAGCTGGTACTCTGGGTTTAGTGGAAATTTGGCTTCCCTGTTTTTTTCACCCACATCAGCTCTTGGATCTACTGGCACTCCTGCCAGTATTTGGTCCAACGATTCCTTGTGACACCTAACTCTGGGTCCTTGGAAATTGCTGGGGGCAGTGTGTGCTAAAGATGCACCACGTGAGAGAAGTAGCAAAGAGGATTTATTCTGCAGAGTTTTTGTTGCTGTTTATAAAGTAGAAAACATGACTTGTGTGAACTGTTATAAAACACCCTTTATTTGTGGGTGGCAAATTATATTTGTTTACAGAGCAACTTGTTTTTCTTTTCCTTCACATTCCTTCAGCAGGAATGTGTGCTGGACAGAAATAGATTATGGATGCAGTAACTCATTAAGAACATTGGAATTGTAAAATAAAAATAGCATTACTGATTCCAGTTTTTTGGAAGGCTTATTAAAACAAGCATAAATAATAATTTGTAAAGTTCTTACAAGTCGATTCTCATGGCTTATTTTCCACTTGATTCTGCAAGTGCCTCTGAAGATGGTTGCAGCTTTGGGCAGGTACAGATATAATCACTGTCGTGTCTGCATCACATCATGTATCGAGTAAAATGTGTAATAGGAAATGGGAATGACATCACTTTCAGTAGACAGATTGTCAATAGGTGGACGTTACTTGGCAGTAAGCTTTGGCTGAGAAATTACAGTGTAAGCTGATAACTGTTCCACTTAGATGCTCTATCTTTGTGTGAGGTGTTTAGACCTCACTTTGATTAAGCTTGGCGTAAGCTCTTTGTGCATGAAAAGAGTTGCTAGAGAACAGGTAAATGCTGCAATTTTGCCTCTTTGCTCTTTGTCCAATAATTGCCATCTGTCTGTGCCTAAGCCTGTGGAGTGTCACTGAGTGCAAACTCAGGACAGTTTCAGTAGTGGCTGCTGTGGCCCCATTTCCTGATGGTTGTGCCCTCATGGTGACAGCATCTGCTCGCTTGTGGAAGGGCCACAGCACTGTGTCTTGGTTCGGGGAGGCAGTTTGGTTGAAAATGAGCCTATGATTAAAGCTGTGTGGTAGCTTGCAGATACAGAACATGCTGTGGCTGCAGGAAGAAGAGGAGAACCATGGCCTGCAGCTGCGTGCGGAGATGTGTAGCTGTGGGTGAGGAGGTGAGCTGATGTTGGTTATTGGGAGCCGGCATCTCGCACAGATGGACAATTGGAGACATCCTGCAGTATTGTGCTGGCTGTCAGAGTGCCCCTTGGTGGGGCAACCGCTGCCTTCCTGCACCCACTGCATGGCAGACTCATAGCACCCTGCCCGGGGCCAGGCAGCGACTGCTGGAGTCAGGAGAGTGGGCTGGGGGCAGGCAGCCCCTGGGGAACACGGCTCGGCCAGGGTTGGGGCTGTGCTAAAGGCAGGGGAGCTGCTCAGGTAGAAGTACATAAGATGTTAGGGGCAGCGTGGGCCCTTGCAGTGTAGGCTGATGTGGAGAGAAGAAAGCAGAGAGGAATACAGGCACTTGCAAAAATAGCACTAGCATTATTTCAGATTTCTTTGTAAGTAACTGGAGCAGGTATAACTTGGTGGTTTGTTTGTATTATGCAATTTTGCTGCTGGCTAACACAGTTTCTATTGCTGTAAGTGCTTCTGGTGCACGGTAAAATACAGCAAATTCTACATGCATTTGTCCTTGTTAGTGAACTAAAGAACTGAGGAGTTTCCCTCTGCACTTCCACATTGGAAGTCCTGATGCAGGCTTAAGATTTGCAGAGGATGGACTTCAGTCAAGACAACTTCATACAGAAAGCTTCGTGTATCCCAGTTTCTTTTAAGGCATTAAAAAAAAAAAAAGGATGTAAATGCATCTCAGCCTGTGCTAACTTGTGAGCTCTGTTTTTGGACTAGTTTTTAAAATAATACCTTAATGAGCTTATGTATGTGTGACATGCAATTCATTGTTTCATGCCTGCCAGTGCTACCTGAGACAAGGAAAAGCCTCTGTCCACGTGTTAGGAGGTAATAAATCATGGACTAGTCTTCTGCATTGATTTATTTGCTGAAGGTTTAGCCAGGATGCTGTTACTACTTACTCATTTCACTGTTTCTGCCTTGGAAGGCTCCTGGGCTGCAGCTTTGGTGTTGGGGCACAGAAGGCAGCCCCTTGCTGCTCTCTTTGCACGGGCAGGGGCTGGAGGTACTGAGGGCAGTGGGTGCCAGCACACAGACCAGCAGGGAAACTGCAGCTAGCTGTAGCTGCCTGCTTTCATGAAGATGAGCCCTGGCTTGCGGCTCTGTGAGAGGCTGTGGGCCCAGCCCTCCCTTAGCCCAAGTAACCGTGCCGTGTTTCCTAATGCCAGTGAGCGTGCATGGTTGCTGCTTGTGTGTTTGCTTTTGGGTGTTGCTTGAGTGGCACAGCTGCTGCTCCATCTTGCTTTGAAGCCTGTTCATTTATTTTTTTTTCCTTAGGGCAATCATGTATTATTACTTACTCTGTAGATACTGTTCCAGTACTGGGGGGGGAAGAAAGAGATGTGCTCTCTCAGCCAGAAGCTTTATTTTGGACACACTGCCAAGAAACAGCTAGTCTGTCTGTATTCTTAGGGCTTTGCTATGAAATCATTGTTGGGTAAGTTAGGGACAGGGTGGCAGCCGTAACTTTCAGTTCCCTTTTTTAGTTCTTATTAGAGCCACAAAGTGTGTGAGTGTGCCTGCGCAGAGCCCTCGTGACTGGGTATAGCACTCATACCTAAGGAGGGGGTGGGAAAGCATGGGAAAAGTACAGCTTCCTTTTTCTTTTCCCTACCCTAGCTAAAATAAAACTATCCTGGGTTAGATGTTGGTTGTCTTTTCTAAGTGGCTGTTCTATGGGATTACTGCTTTCTGGGCCACAGAAATGCAATGTGCTGGTGTTCTTGTTCTGGGAAGTAGATAGAAAATGCCCTTGAGCTGTTTTACCATTAAAAGGTAAATTAGAAGATGATTCAATAACATCTGTCAAGAAACTTAGTACTAAATTTTCAGCTGTATAGCAGAAGTAAAAGATCCTGAGTGGGTAAGGGAGGTTTGGTTTTCCTATGCTGTTTGGTACCTCTCCAAACTGTATGAAGACGTTTGCAATTTTGGGATCCTCAGTAAAGAGCCTTGAAACAGATACATAAAAAGCGTTGCTCTAGAACTATTATTTTGTGAATAGATATATAATATTCTATTTTAATTGAAAATGAATGAATAAACTGTTGTGGAAATAGATCAATAAATAATACAATGCAATTAAGCATTACTTTTTTTTTCTTTAAGTCAGTGGTAGTATTAAAGTGTTGCTGGCATTTCTGGTAAGGCTTCATATCTTATATCTGTGCTTGTATATTTCACCAAAGAAATGAGCATAGGCTAAAGCACAAAGAATTTCCTTAGAGTTTAACTGGGCTTCAATTTCAGTTAGAAGCTTGTTTCCCTTAACTTTGGTTTTGAAGAACCCACTTCCTATTTTACAACCCAGGGCCAAGGCTGGTTTTCAGGAGCCGTGACTAGGTCACTAACTGGCAGAAAGCTACCTGCGTGCTTTTGGGGTGCTAGATAGGCAAGAAGACTTGTTCTGTTGAGTGTGGCACATGGGGCCAGCTCGTGGTGGCGTCTGCCAGCTGCCGGAGCTGACACAAACTAGAGTTTGCATCTGTGCAGCTTGGAGTGCAGAAACAGTTTACATCTGTCTGCAAAAGCAACATGAATATAGCCATAAAATGCTGTGGAATACAAAGTACTCTACAAAAGCTGTATTTTGAACATGTCCGTGCATTGGTGCCCATGCATGGGCAGCGGGACTGCAGGGGCCTGCGTGAGGGAGGCCGGGCCTGCCCCGGGCCTGTTCTGGCCCCCCCAGCGGCACGGAGCTGAGCCCGGCAGCCAGGCCGCTGGGTCTGAGGGGCAGAAATGCTGGATGGGCAGAAGGCTGAGGAGAAAAGTGTGAGAGGGAGGTCTGCAAGTACCAAGGTCAGAGGAGAAGCACAGAAAATCACTGTTTTCTATCAGTGTCTTGGTTAGCTAATTGCAAAATGTGGAAAAATACCAGCCTTCGGTTTCCATGGGTGTTGGGGGAGGGCAGGATTAATGCTTGTGAAATACTCGGATACCATGGAAATTGGAGCCTGAGAAAAGGCTACGGGGAAATTAATTGTCTAGCCTCCAGAACAGGGCTAAACATCACATAAAATGAGCTGCTGGGGTGAGATAGAAAACGTGGCTTCGTGTCACACACAAAGGCGCAGGAGCCACGCGGCCTGGCCGTACTGAGGCGTGAGGGAGCGCGGAGCTGCGCGGGCAGCAGTTGGGGTTCAGCTGCTTTGTGGGCATAGCAGCACGTTTACTGCAGCTTCTGGTTCCTTTCTGTGGTAAAAGGAAGAGAGTTCTGATCTGTTTTTAACTGGACTGCTCGTCAGAAATGCATGTCTGAAAATGAAGGTGAGGGTTTGCAGCCTAAACTGGGCCCACCTGGGACAGGCAGACCTTGCAGGCTGCTGGGAAGGCACTGTTAGTGTTTTGCACTCCCCATTCTTACTACTTTTCTACAGTGTGTGATTTTTTTCTTTTATTTTAAAATTGACTTGAGGGTTGGAGATGTGCAGCCCTGATTTTAGTTGAAGCAGAAGTAGGCTAGTGCTTGGGAAAGACTTTGGAAATGCTTTTCTTACAGGCTGAGGTTGTCGACCCGACTTGCTCTAGTACAGGTGTCCCTTGCTGAAGCTGAAGGTCTTGGGCTCAGGTTTGACAAAAGCAATGCACGTGGCTATGGTAAGGGTACCAGTGGTCGGGCATCTCACCTGGCAGAGCTCCTGGTCACAAGACCTTGCAGTTTGGCTGGCAGGTGTAATGCAAGGGCAACTGGAACTGCAATCAAAGCCGCTCATTTGAATAAGGAATTTCTCATTTATGCAGGTGATGTCAGTTACTGGGTGCCCCTTCCTGGCTGACCTGTGCTGTGGTCTGTGTAGGGCTTGCTCTGTGGTGGAAATGCAGCTTCATGTGGTGGACTGGAGCTGGCTACCCTCCTCTGAGTATTGAGGGAGGCTGTGGAAAGTGAGGCAGGCTTGTGGTGTGGGTCTGAGGGAAGGATGGTCCTAACGCAGTTGTTAGGGCTGGGTTGTACTGAGTTCCACAGGCATGGTAGTCAGGGTTGCACTCAGTTGTTTAGCAGTTAATTCCTTTTTAATTAAGTAGATTGCCTTTGGTGCCCACAAATACTGGTTTCTGGGAACTTTTGGCAACTTATGGATCCTGTCCACTCTAGATGTAGAAAACAATTTAATTGAACTGCAGTCTGAAAGGCAATTTAATTAAACTGCAGTCTTGCGAGCCATCTTCTGAGCAAATGCATCAGATAGATAGCAAATGCATGCTGTCTTCAAGTCATAGCTGTGTCTGCACCAGGACAAAAAAAAAAAATCTTCAGATAGGGATAAGTTCTGTTCAAGAGCGTTTGTCTCCTGTATTACAGAGAGAAAGCCCTTAGGAAGCAGCTGCTCAGTCAGTCAGAAGTTCAGACTTATCTCATACTGTTGGGTGAGGAGTAATGTGGCATTTCTTAGCAGTAATGAATGAAATTTTGTTGCTCAACAATTAGCACGTGACATGTGTCTTCAGGTGGGTGGGGGCTTTTATGCCATTGTAGAGACACATCCTTCAAAATTCATTGTAGGCGAGCCTACAGTAGTGACCAGGAGAACGTGCTGACCCTGGTGATGACCAAGTCTTGAAATGTCACATGGAAGAAAATGAATTCAGGTGTTTCAAGGAGAAACAACAGAGTTAGACATCTACATATCAGCTGAGAGAAGGGATGTGGGGGGAGCCCTTTTGGATAACGTTCATGGTGTGTAGATCTGGCCTTCTGCTTACAAACAGCTTTAGAAGTTTGTGGTGTTCAATGAACGTGTGGTGTGACTGAGCAAGGCTGGCCAGCGCCAGCAGAGGCTGTGCCTGCATGTCACTGCCTAACCTGTAGGATGTCGGTGACCACAGCTCACTGGAAACAATGGAGGCAAGTTGCCTGCTCTGAGTTAGCATTGCCTGCATTTTTCATGCAATTGTTGACAGAGTAATCATCGGGGAATTTGATTCATTAAACCCAACCCTTGTCGCCAAGTCCCCCTCCTGTTGTAAAGGTCAATGGTTCAAGACTGTTAATGTTAGTGCTTTTGTACAGAGCTTGCCATCTCCTGTACGTGGGATAAATAGTGAGAAACTTTTACCTCTGCCACTTTCCTTACAATTTAACTATAATGGAAATGTCATTTATTTTGTGAATTCTTAGCTTACATCTCCATCTATGACCTCTGTGGCTGTTGAAAGTCAAGGTTTAGAATGTGTTGTGTGTTGTATAGTGTAGAGAACTATTTTTTTTTCTCCTGTATTACACTGTCGTTTGTCCAGTATTCATAGAATCATTCAGCATGCTACATCTGACAGCTCTGATTTGTTAGTAATTTGCCTCCTTTGATTGTCTTGAATGTTTTATCTTATTTCACATTCTAATGATTTGGCTTATACCATGATTCTGTAGAGTAATACTGTTTTGTTTAACACTGTGAGGGACAGCAACTCCAGGCTGATTAGCAGCTTCAGCACAGTTGATCTTTTCGTTGACACTATTCTACAAGGAGAACTGTGTTGTGGAAGGAAAATAATTGCTTCTCCAACCTCTTATTTTCTTTTATTAACCAAGAAATGTATTAGTTGTGTCAGCTGGGAGTGGGCTGAAGGGGAGAGTAATGGATCTGTCTGAGGACGGGCGATGTGAGCCCATTGTTCGTTGTTGTTGGGTAAATTCCGCACATATTCAAGTAGCTGCTTGGCGCTGGGAGTGTCCTGGAAACGTGACAGCAGGAGGATTCACCGCAGAGGTGGCACCGTGGAGGTGATGATGAACAGGCACGGTGAGGTGTACCAAGATACCTGAGGCAGCATAGAAGAATTACAGGTTTGTAAACGTATGTGTTTGTGCGAGAGACTAGCAGACCTCTCCTGTTGGAATTCAGAGGAGCTCACCCCTTTCTGTAACTTCTGTGGTAAATGTTTGTAGCTATGGTGGCTGTGCTGGCAGGCACCAGTCGGGGTGTGAAGTGCGGCGTGTTGCTGGTCCCTTAAGTCTGTTGTAGCATTAGGGTAGCTCAGCAGCCTGCTGGCCCCTGCACCTTCTGATCAGAGATCTTTTAGGAAAGAAGCTGGCAAGCATGTCTGGCCTGTAGCAAGCATGTGGTAGCACTTTGAGACGGTGTAGGACATTGTGGCAGTGCGTGGTGCTTTTACTTTTCTAGACTGTTAACTGTATCCTGTTTTCACTAAACATAGCCTGCTGTGGGGCATTCAAAAAGTGGCTTTCTTCATCAGCAAGCTTCGTATTGCTTCCATCTATACAAAACAAAAAACACCTGAGAGTTACGTAGGGCTCTCCAGGCAGAAGCATGTGGTGCACTGAGATGGGACTGTGGCACATCGTCTGGATAAGCAATTTCCTGTGTTGTTTTCTTCTTTCTTTAACCTCTGATACTGTTTCCCAGACAGTGTACTAGGTTTGAATGGTGCTGAAAAAGAGGAACAGTCACTGAAACCTGTTTGCTCTTGGCAAAGCCTTTGTTCTCCATCCCCTTCCCATACAAAAAAAAAAAAAAAAAAAAGCTGGAAGAGAGCCCTGTCACCTTCACTGCATGTCTTCCTCCATGCCTGTGAGGGCATTGCTTCTTTCCTAGTGGCGTGTTGCAGGATAAGGCTCACTGAATGTACTTAGATAAAAGCCAGCTCCATATTTTTCCCTGGAAACCTCATGCTGACAGCCTATCCTGAGATTCCGATTATTATGTTAAGTCTGTGAATTTTGTTTTTTCATCTGAGGTGGTTGAAAGTCTGGCTTTTACAGTGGTGTCTCTGAGCTAGTTCAACCTGCGTTAGCAAGAAAATAACGTGCTTCTCAGAGGCTGCAATTTTATCTCTAACTAGAGATTAACATCAGACTTCAGGCGAGAGGATTCCGAAGTTTTTGAAGTAATTAGCCGATTACTGTTATTATCCACATGACCAACTTGGTCCCTTTTGAACCTGTCTAATTCCCTAACCCGCAGCGAATCCCACAGGCTAATTACGTGCTTCCTGTGCTTTCTGGCTTTTACTTTCATCCAACGTCATTCTGCTCCATGTCGGGTTCACGAGATCTGCTTGCAGCAGCCAAGGGCACGGGGCTTGTGAGGCTGATGGAAGAGCTGACGACCTCGTGGGTGAGCCTGGCTTTCTGGTTGTTAGAAGCCAATTTATGTTTACGTGAGATGACGATTTACATTTACAGTTGCTTCTCTTGAAGAGTGTTCACTGTTGTATATGGCATGACGTATGCAGTTTTTCTGACCTATTTGAAGACTTGAATCTTCAAAGGTGTCCTGTTCTTGCTCATACCACTCTTTCTGCTGCTGAGCAGAAAGCCTGGTGAAGACAGCGAACAATCCTCTTCAGTTTGGTCCTGCAAAACGCCTCATCTTGTCCCATCCAACACAATGGGGTGGTGGCAGTGGGACTGCATGGGCTGGTAAGGCGAGACCAGCAGTTCTGAGCCCTGCACAACACGCTGAGGATACACGTCCAGCCTTCCTCTGCCCTAGCTCACTGCTTGCTCCTTTCTGCTGGCCAGCACAGGTATTTCTGAGGCTCTGTGGTGAACTGCATGAAGGACCTAATCTGGGTTTACAACAGCCTGGACTGAGGGACAGAAAGCTTTAACCCACATTTCTCTCCGTCTGTTCCATCTCTGTGATGTTCCTGTTTGTTGACAGAAGAGGAGATGGCACAGGGCTGGGAACATGCCATGGGAGGAGCCAGCCTCCTCTAGCAGCAGCACTCAATTAGGTCATTTAAAGTGGCTCCGAAATTGTGGCCTCTCTTGTCCGGTTGTGTAAAGCCAGAAAAGCCTGTTCCTCAGCACTACCAGCGTGTGCTATTCGCTGCTACAGATGCTGCCTAGAATTCCTGTGAACTTCTCTTTTCCAAAAGCCGGGTGCTACTGAATTTATTTTTTTCTGCTGGATTTTTGGACTTGGTGAGATGTTTTGGTGGGGTGGAACATCATAGGAAGAATTCAGATCAAGACTGAGGTATGCAGGCTCTCCCTTAGAGCATTCATTTACCTTTGGCTTGCAATTATGAAAAATGGCCTCAAGGAAAAGGAAGAAATACATGTGTTTACGCTTCTATCTTTTTTACAAGGCCAAAAGATACATTTTTTGAGATGTGTTTAGAAAACTCAACTCATGCTCTGGGAGTTTTTCAGTTCAGGAAAAATGCAAAATGAATCTGGTCTTGTTACTCTTTACCAGAACACAGCATTCTCAAGTAACGTCCAGGGAAGGTGGAGACACTGTAGGTGGAGTTTGCTATACAGTTTTAACTCCCTTTTTCACCCACAGGCACTTCTTTGCAGCTGTCTATGATGTGAGTCATCATTATCTCTAGCAGCTCTTTGAATAAAGCCTTGCTAAATTTCTTGTAGTGCCAGATGAGGTGTCAGCCTTTCTTTGGAAAATAATAATAATAACATAAAAAAGGAAAGATGTGAGGCCTATAAAATGACTCTGGGATTTAGTACGAAGAGGTGAGATTTTTAGGATGTTTGGACACAATGGATTGCAAGTTTGTCTCTTTGGTGAAAGATAAGGTAAGGATTTCTGTTCCTTCTGAAAAACATTTCTTTATTTTAGTGCAAGTAGTCACTTCTGGCTTTGCTTTAGTCACAGTACATGTGAACATTGTGTGACTGTGAGGGGGAAAAGCTGCTTCATTTCTCTTTTAGAAGAACTCTTAATACATTTTAAATGGTATGGACAGGAAGACAAACCCCTAAAAGCTCATCCTAAAGGAAAAAAAAAAAAAAAAAAACAGACAATACACTCTGAAACATTCTAGTTATTTTCTGTATGGTTTTATTGTATTTCTCACTTAAAGTGACAAGAATAGGGAAACTTGTCAATGGTTATTGAGATAAAAATAATAGAGACTGTAAAAGTTATTTGTCTTGTAACATTCAGTTTTTACTACTCTTCATAAAACTTTGTTAGAAGTATTTATTTCCTATCTTAACCTTAATAATGCATATTTTGAACTTTGTTTCCATCATCCCTTTGAAACACCAGGCAAAACTTTAATCTTTTAAAATCAGTGATTACTTTCTAACCTGCACTAAGTGCTTGTGTGCACAGAGTTGTCTCTTAAGTATTTTTAATGATTTTGTAAAACATTTTTCAAGGAACTTCCTCTTGCCAAATACAATCTGCATTCTGTCCTGCTGTTAATTACTGTTCATTACTCCCATAAGCTTATGGAGACTCACTGAGATGGATAGTTTTGAAGAGTGTATTTTGCTGACCTGAATTTGTAAATTATTTCTGAAGGTATATTGGCCGTACAAGTGTATCTCTAATAGTACATGTAGACTGCAATCTACAAAAAAATCTCAGTATGAAACTCAGTCCAAAGTTTGCTTTCCCCTGAGTAACTGGGCTGATTGTTTTTATGCTGGTACTCACATTTTCTAGAGTTTACAAAATCCCGGTGAAAATGAATATCACCCCTTTTTGAAGACTGGGCAGACAGATAAGTATGTAAAACCAAATGAAAACAACAGCAGAACCTGACAGGTGAGTTCTTGCAGGTTTAGTTGTGCTGGCGTCCCTTCCCCATACCTGGACGTTTGGCCTGGCCTGTCTTTACTCCATCATGCCTGGAAAGTGGCAGACTGGCTCTGTTGCTCCACTTAGGGAGGGGATAAGCACAGCAGACTGCAGAGCTCTCCAGTTGTGGTGCAATAGTATAGGATATTAACCGTTTCAAATGCATTCTGCTTTTGCTTTTTCTTTCAAATTTGGCAGAGGTCAAGTTAAATTGGGCTTCTGTCCCCAGTGTCCCTCAGGTGGGGTATGGTCAGGCGTGCTTTGTGGAGCCAGAGGTTGCGGTGGCTGCCCTGCTGCAGCAGAGAGGCTGCCCGAGGGCTTTTGAGGCTACAGCCAGCTGCAGGCAGGCAGGGTGATGGCCGCTTCCTTCTCCCTGCAGAAGGGGTGCGAGTGATTCTTTTGTAGAGTCTCGAAGTTAAAGCTAAACGGTGGAAGCAGATCTGCCTCCTGCATGTCAATTGTTAGACCTTGTGCTATGGGAAGGTGATGAGCTGAAGCCCGCAGATGTACTCAGTATAAATCTAAAGTCAATAGTTTTGGGAATGTTAAAACATTCAGCTTGGCATTAGACAGGAACAGAGTGGCATGTGCCTTAAGTGGCTCACAAAGGGTTTTATGGTATCCCTCCACCACGGGGCACTAGGGACAGTACAGGTAGGTTAGATTGGGTAAATGGGGAGGAGGAAAGGTTGGATGAAAGCTGACCAATAGCCAGGTGGAGGTTCCCTTAAAATTATGGAAATAATTGAATTTGGATATGGCTTCAAGAAAAAGCATTCTCTGCCTTCATGTTTGAAGATGTTAGTACTTTTCTAGACAGAATCATGTCAGCTGTTGATTAGTTCCTTTCGTGTGTGTGAAACAGAGGTGGGAAAGGGTTGCCCCAGTAGGAATGCATATGCATTTCTCACAGAAGCAAAATTGTCATTTCAGGCAAGACTTGTCTCCTTTGAAGTAATACAGCTGTTCTGAAATGTGAAGTTTGCCTTCATGTGAGAAGCTTGGCGTGCATGCACTTGCATAACAAGTGGTACTAAATCTTGTACTTTGGGAGGCGTTTTCATATGTAAAAATAAAAATGGAGCAGTGCAGGGCTTAGTTGTTTCATTGTTCTTCCACGTATGCGTGTGCTCTCTACCCCCTTCTTTTATGGCTTAAAATAAATAAATAATAAATTGGATCATTGTCAGAGGATGCTTTAAGACCTGCTTTCAAATCTGGTTCAAGAATATATAGTAAATATAATTCCAGACTCAAGTAAACAAATAAGAAACTGTTTATGGGCTCCAGTATTACAGTACTCTGAAATAACATAGTTTTTAAAAAGGTGTAGGTCTGTTTGCTCTTTTATTGCAGAGATTTTTTTTTTTAACAAATCAGTGCTTTGTTGTCCTCCCCAATAAGAAGAGCTGTAAGGTTGCCTTTTGAAGCTGCAGATCTAATGAAGGCTCTAGAATTGCTTAAGCTTTAAGAAAATAATAAATACTGAGTTGGTAAAAAGATGACAAGTGGGTAATTCTGAATATGTGAGGCATTTCAGAAGGTCAGGAAAAGGATTTATTAAGACCTCAAAGTTTTTATGGCTGTTGTTCTGCCAAACCCACTTTGCGCTGCCTTGTGATTATGATTAGCGGAACGTTTCTTATTAACAGAACTCTCTTAGGATTCCAGTTTATTCTCCAAAGAACTGTGATCAGCTCCACAGTGCTGCTAATCTGGGCAGGTATTGATGTTTTCTGTAGGTTTGGGCAAATCATGTCAAGATGGCTAAGATTGTAATTAATGAGTTTGGGATTTTGTAAGGAGGAGCGTTATAGATAGGTGTTCAAGAAATCAACTCCCATTCATCTCCCGTCACTAGTGAGATAATGACTGGGCTCAGTTCTCTCAGCTCTCTCTCAAAAAATTGCTTCTCCCATGTCAAGAAGCATCCTCGCGGACACAGAGGGTATCACAGCACTACTTTGTTCCGTTAATCGTAGCTTTATTATGCCCAGCTGCTACAATCGGGTCATCTCTGTGATGGCAGCCTCCTGGTCACAGTGACCTTGCATTGTGTGGCTTTCTGTGTCAGCCTGCCACCTTCCTTTGTTGGCGTCCCTGGCGTTGCGCTCCTGTCTGACAGCCAGCCAGTGTCGGGGCAGCAGGGGCAGGCCGTGAGGAACTGCCATCTGCGTCGTCCCTGGGCTCCAGGCTTCTGTCCTGGTTCCTATATCCACTTTCAGTTATTACAGTAATGCTACTAGAATGCTGCTGTACGTTTTCACTTACATATCAGCTGCTTTAACAGCTTTCCAGAAGTCCATGATTTTTTTCTATTTATCACATGGCAGGCTTCGTTACGATTGCCTTCTTAATACCAGCACTGCTTTAGATAAAAACTCATGCAGGTTAAGTTCTCGGCTTGTAGTTTTCTACCTGAATTATTTTGCTGAGCTTCTGCATTTGATGTTCTGCCCTCTTCTCAACACAAAACCAGTACTTTGGCTGAAAACTGTTTCTATGGCAAGTTTTCTAAGCAAATTGCAAAACTATTATTAGTTCAAACATTTGTCAGGTACATGATGTCATCTGCACGATTTAAAGGGCTTAATTCTACTCACCCAGTGTCATGCTCTTAAATTTATCTAGCACTCAGTTTTAAAACCTGATGCAAATCAGCAGTGATTCAAGCCGGAGACTGATGCTGACAAGGAACTGTGGAATGACTTGCCTCATTTGCTACTTATTTTTAGAGCACAATAAAAGTACTCATAAATCACTTCTTATAACTGTGGTTACCAGGAGTGCCATATAGGTTTTTTACATAATGCTTTCTTCAGGAATGAACTTTTCTCCCTTATAAAAGTCAAGAAAATAATACTCTGTCTTAATGCCCCCACCTCCCCTCCTTTTTATCCATCAGTTTCAGGGTGAAGAGATCTGCTGAGGACAACTTGAAACTGATCAAAGTCTGCTTTCTGTGCACAGAAGCTTCCTATAACCTACTTTGTTGGTTTTCCTCAGTAATCTTAGCAGGTGTCTTTATTTTTGACTCTTCTGTGATCTGGATCGTCAGGATTTCCCTTCTTTAACACTTCTACAAATTCTGCTGTTAAACAGATGCCTGGTATTTCCTCTTGTCTTCACATATATTTCATTCCACTTCATTGATACAGTATCTGATCTGTACAAAGGTGCTGTGAAAAGTATTTGTCCTTGTGCAGATTTTCCTTGAACAGTTTTATAGATCTTCATGCTATTACCTAATAAATCCATTGGTTTGCCTTGCACTTTGCCATTGTAAAGCTCCTTCAGTGCTTGCTTCTACTACGCCTTTGACATGTAGTGTCTGTTCTCTGGGATACGTTTTCATATTTCATTTTGTTATTGTAGCTGTGTTACTAATTATGGATCTGCTTCTTTCCTTGTCCTCCCATCCTTCGGTATCATCACCTGTTTGCTCAGTGTGTACTTCTATTATGCCGGCTCTCCAAGAAGTCTCAACCAGTCTGTCTCCTTTTACTTTGCGTGTTTAGTGTTTCCTGGTAGAGGTACTGCTCTCAGGAAGTTCTGTTGTGCTACTTCCATGCATGTCTCTCATCTGCTCTGTGATAAGATTTATTAATAATCAGGAATAAGAGACCAACATCATTCTGTAGGTATTAACCTGTGTCCCTCTATTTGGGACACACTGTTTTTAGCTGCCTGAGGCCTGGTGTGGCTGAATGTGCTCGTGGTGGCTGAGGAAACCTGCTGGTACTACCTGGCAGCTGTAGAGATAAGGAGCAGCAGACTGCATTTTACTGATGCAGACAGTTGGTTTGGTTTTGCTTGACACCCTGCCAAATTCCATCTGGTTCCAGGCGTGTCTTTGTCACCAAGGGCCACGAGTGCTGAGAAGCGCAGGGAAAAGAGGCATGCAAGAGGTGAGGTAAAGCAGACTCAGGGTGAGTTACAAAATCTTGGGCAGGCACCCTTATTACAGGGCCACTACTGGTCTAGTCAGTGTCTTTTCCACATCCCTGTTTTTGGGGCTGGACACAGCCCAGGCATGCGTGCAGAGCACATGTGGGCACATCATCACTTCCTTACTGAGTACCAGAAGCTTCTGGTGCATGAGCACAGATTATTGTAGAAAAGACAGCTCTGAGGTTTAATTATGCAATGGATTAATTATGCAACAGAAGCTCGGGGCGTGTGTTGTGTGTTTTTTTTTTAGGGTTTTTGTTTGTTTGTTTTACTAAGTGGAGGTCTTCCTAATGAACATTAACGATTTGAGTCACTTCTGACTTTTCCTGGTTGAACAGATTCTAATGCCAGGAAGAGAGATGCAAACTACAACTTATTGGCAGGGACTACGTTTAACATTATTATGCAGCAAACCCCGCGGAACGCTTGAAGGTAGTGGAATGAATGGTTTCCTCCTTTCCCACTGTAGCTGAATACAGTAAGTGCTCTCTAGTAACGGTTTTGTTGTATAACAAATGCAGAGTTATTAGAAATTTAACAAGACGTTGTTGAATAATAAGCACTTTTCTTGGCCACAAGAATAGAAAAGTAGTGTGTTTGTCAAACATTTAAAAATGTGTGTTTTTTCCCTGGAATTTAATTTTTCAAGATGGAATCGGGTGATTGACAATGAAAAGGCAGATTATAATATAAATTACTTTTGATGGATTTTATTTGAATGTTATACAAGCACAGGTTTCCTGGCAGGTAGTCTCTAGTTTTCTGTAACCCTTTGGGTATGATTAATGTTGAATCCTATAGGGCTGTGTAAGTGTCCTTGCTCTGATAACAGAGCTCTAATTCTGCAGGCATTTCAGGCAAATGAGACTTTTAGTTTGTGGATGTGAAACCCGTGTATTTCGTCAGGATCTTCTGAATTACAGGCAGTTAAAAATTAGACTGCTTATTTGTTTGTTGCAATCTGAGCCAGACTCTAAGTAACAAGTTTCTTAAAAGCTTGACTTTGTAACTTATTTATAGACTTCCAAACACCAGAAGTTTAATATTAGTCAGATATATTCTAGTCAACAAGAGTTTATGTAACTGCGATGTAAAGAATTGCCTGATTATATTTATGACTGTTGGAAACTCTGTTGTGTTACTTGGGAAATTTGTCGAAGAATGCTCCCAGTGCCGCACGGTTGGCTTGCTGAAACACGTGCTGCTGAGGAGCCAAATGTAATAAAGTGCTTGGAAACCGGGGAGTGGCACCAACACGGCAAGGAGGAGAAGAAAGGGGTTAAATCTGCTGGATTAAGGAATAAATTGCAGTATAATTACTCAGACTACACAATAATATTTTTTCAATTTTAAAAACAAAGCTAGTCCATTGAGCACCTGTACCCTTTAAAATATTGAATATTGAAGTGTTTTAACATTTTCTGTGTAGATGTTGATCTAAATTAACAAGCAGTGTGCAGTCTGATCTGGAATTTTACAGCTGGGGCAGGGACTTTGCTAATTTCAGCTCTGGCTGAAATAGGCTGGGTACAGAGCCCTTAAACCATCGGTGGGAGGGAACAAGCATGAACTGTGCACATGTGTTTTTAAAAACTGGCTGGGATCGGCGAGTCCTGATGCTTTTATTTGGGTATGACTGTAAGACCGGAGGGAGCCTTAGAAGGTCTCTGGTCCAGCCTTGCCCCCAGAGCAGGGTTAGCTCTGGGATCACACCAGGTTGCTCAGGGCTTTCTCTAGTCAAGACCTCCAAAGACGCAGGCTTTACAGTTGCCCTGAGCCCCCGTGACACTGCTGGAGTCCTCTCTATGAAGTAGTGTCCCCGTATATCCAGCCTGCATCTCTCTGCGTTGGTGCCCCCTGGATAGCAGCCCCGTGCTTCAGCAAAAGGCCTGCCCCCTGCTTTGGGTACCAGCACGTGGGCTGCTTGAACAGTGCGGTGCTGTGGGAGCTCGAGGGAGCAGCGCTCTGCAGAGTGAGCAGTGCGCCTTGTTTGCTTGACCCACTGTCACATCATGCGCCCGAACGTGCCAGCTGATGTGCGCACAAAAGCGTGTTTCAGGGCTTTGTGTTGAGAGGCCTGCTGCCTAAAAGCATTAGCAGATCACTGTGGAGAATTACAAGTGTGTGGGAAACAATAAATGACAAGCTTTTATTGTGTGTGCTTGACCACTTGAGTTGGCTTAATCCTGGTCATGGTGACTGCCTTGGAAAGCCTGCATGGGTTGCTTTGTGTCCGTGCTGCCTGTTGGCATGAAAAGTGGGCCTGGTAAAGTCACAGGGAAAAGGGCCAGAACGATGCACTGCGGGCTTAATGACATGGAAATGACCAACGTGCAGTGTTCTCAGCATCTTGGGATTCACGTTCTTGTCTCAAGTGCATGCCCTGTCCAGGTGTATTCAGGATCTCTACCGACCAGAACTGAATGGATAAACTGAAATTGCAAAACAAAGAGTTTTTAGTTGGGACAGAGATGTGAACACCACATTGGGTTTGGGGGCAATTCTGTTTCAGTGGAATCTGTAGGAATCTGAGGCAGCTCCAAATCTTCATATGAAGCTGGGCAATTACATGCGGGTGCCGCAGCCCTGGCCCAGGCTGCCCAGAGAGGGGCTGGGGGCTGCTTTTTTTTTTTTTTTTTTTTTTTTTTTTGCTTATAAAAGATTTTGGTTTAGTTTGCTTTTCATCTTGTTCAGTATCTGAGAACAGGTGTTCTAGCGCTGAGTCCATATGGTTGTGTTTTCACGACCAGAGTATTTGCATAGGTTTTGCCAGCAGTTACTTTTTGAAAATAGTGCCACAGCCTCGTGTGTTTTCATTATGGAGTCGTTTAAGTACCCCTGATATCCTCTGCCCAGAAATACTTCTTTTTTTTTTTTCTTTTTTCCCTAGTTTTGGCAGGCAGCCTTAGAGTTCAATAGAAAGAGCCTTCATTTATGATGAACAGGAGTTTAAATGGTATGTTATAGGAGTACACCAACATGTTGATATTGAATATTGAAAAAAGTTAATGCACAGGAGTCTTGATCCTTGTTTTCTGTGGATGCAGAAGACACCCACGGCCATGGTTTGGGAGGTACGTCTGTTCTGTGAGCTCCCGGCTCAGCGTGACTGCCCCGGTGTAGCAGCAGCAGGCAGGGTTGAGGTGATCTGCTGCACGCTGGGGCTGAGTTAGCTGGAGCTGCCACGTGGTGGGAGAAGCAGAATAGGCTGCAACGTTTCTTATCGGCAGCTACTTCTAAGTGGAGAAATGAAGTGGTTATAAACTCAGTGCTCTTTGGTATCTCTTACTTACGTCCTCCTATTTTCTGATGGAGCAAGCAGAAGTGAGCGTGGCAGTTATTCGGGTAGCCAAATCCTTCTGGGAGACTTTGGCTGGGAAGCTGCAGTCTGTGCCTGGGATGCTGTCCGTGCCGCTGTTGCTCGGTGAGTTTGGTGCTCTTATCCTCACTTCCAGTGCCACAAAAAGCTTTCCTTACACAGGAAGCTTCATGGTTCTTTAGGACAGATGATGGGTTCAAAGGAGAGGAAAAAAATGTCAACTGTCAGATCTGTTGAGGCAGCTGCAGCTTCCCAGGCTGTGAATGAAGTGCTCGATTTAGCAGCAGGTAACGCAGGCAGCGTGACTGAGGCCGCTTCCTCTGTAAGCTGTCAGCAAATCCCATCAGTCACAGCCTCTGGATAAGAAACTTGTGGTGGATCTCAGCTCTTTCATCCTTTACTTTTTATTTGTGTCCTTATGCTCTTTTTAAGTTTGCTTGTTTATTTTTAAATGCTTGTTATTATTTTTTTTTTAAAAAAAAAAAAAGCTTAAAGACCAAAACCAAGCTGGCTCTGCATTTCATGTGGCTTAGAGATGTCTCTACCAAGGGCTGTTTTCTATCTGTTTGCAATGTTTAATTTGACAAAGTCAGTCAGGTAGACTTTAGAAAACATTAAGATGACTTTAGAAAAGGGAAGGGCAAGGAAAGGGGAAGAAACTCCTCTGCCCTTCCTCTTGATGCTCTTTCCCACCTCTGCTGTGCCTTCTGTCTCTCCTGAAGCAGCAGCTACTAGCATGCCTCCACTGGACCGAGCCACAGTGCTGACTGGGCTGAGAGGTGACCTCCTTCTCCTTTCCCCCCAACAGCTGCTTTTGACTCGAATTCTTCCTCTCACCTATACCCGTGGGTAGCTCCACCCGGAGGTGTTCCCCACTGAAGATGGGGGCAGCACAAGGGCCAGAACAAGGAGCTGGGGCAGAGCTGGGTGCACTGCTGGGCAGGCTCACAGCACTTCGGCATCTGTCAGGCTACGTGCTTTTTTTAAGAAGTGATTGCCCATGAGTAAATAGCTGTAAAGATCTAAGCGTTCAGATAAACTCCCAGCTCGCATTCAGGAGTGGAAACTTGTACAGTTCATTGGCTGTTTTAGAGCAGGCTGAGGGGTCAATAGTTCAGGAAAGGCTAAATTTTCTTACTCAGTTTTGTAAGAAACCTGTTTTTCCCTTGTTAAACAAACAAAAGTCTTGCAAAAAAAAATCTGTAGTAGAAGTTGGATATTTTGAAGAAATGGTGTTAACTCTGGTCTATCAAAGCTGAAAAGCGTATGATTTACTTCGATGAACGTCTGGTTTCTGCTGCTTCTTGTAATAGGGTATTTCTCAGTAAATATAGGTGGCATGGTACATTAAGCAATTCCGAGTGGTGGTAGCATTTCTTTTTAATCACCGTGATGCTTTGTTTCCTGTCAGACCTTGGCGCTCAATGATGAATTTAATTGCAGTTTAAGTAGGTGCATTTATGTGCATCAACAGATACGATAAACCTGCACAACATCTTGTTTATTCGTATGTTATTTTCACTCTGCAGTGTTATTTTCCAAGTAAATTGAACTCCTAGTATAATGAACACTCAAATGCTGATTATTCTTTAGTAATACTGACAAAAAATTATTTTTCAGTTTTATGAAGTATCAGAGATGTATTTGAGAGAGTCTCTGCAAGTCTGAATGAATTAGTTGGTAATCTCAGCGTCTGCTGCCTATCCTTTCTTCAAAAGCTTTAGATTGCTGCATCCTTGAACTCCCCCTTCTTCTAGAATGCTCTTCCTTGCGGGAAGAGAAGGTGCTAGGAGGCTGTACCGTGCAAGAGGTTACTGCTCTGTGGTAGTAGTGCTACTACCCTATACTGGCAGCTACTGTCTCCCTGCTGAGAGAAATTAGGAAATGCAGATTTGGAGGACAGCAAACCTGCAGCACAGTGACAGGGATGAGCAGCTTGGTGAAGGCAGTGACTTCCTTTAGTGCCACAGCCTATGTCTGAAAGACATCTGACATACAGAGCTGTATGGCCTCTGGAATATGCACGTCTCATTCCTTAATTCCTTCTCCTTCAGATAAGAGGAAGGGAGCGGGGGGGAAGAAAATATGAAGCCAGACTCATCTGTGCTAGCTGCTACAATGCTGTGGACAAGACCCGTCCCCAAATAAATTTCAACAGGATTAGCTGTAGCGGTGGTTCTGCTTGCTGCTCTGCAAAGCTTAGAATACCCCATGGCTGCAAATTTGATGGTCACTATGCTTCATCGTGTTTAGAAACAGTATTTGAAGGGAGACTGAATCATTTGCTAGTGCTGGTGGGCAGAACTTGTGGACAAACAGCACGTGCTTGCATACAGCAATGGGAGAAAGTTGCAAGTTAATGCTGTGGTCAGTATGGAAGTCAGCATATTCAAACACATCTTTTAAGTGTTTCCGTAGCTTGTTACAGTAAATTGGTTTCAGTAAAAACACTTCCTCAAACTATTTAGCTGTTATTGTTATCCCATTAAATGACAAACTTACATTGAAATTACATTTGGCTGTGAAATTCCCATTAAATGTGACCTCTTCTTTTGCAGTGACCCCTACGTGAAACTTTCCTTGTATGTAGCAGATGAGAACAGAGAACTTGCCCTGGTGCAGACAAAAACTATTAAAAAGGTATGTATATACTTCTTTATTTCATTGTTTTGGAGACACTAAGAACACCTGAACCTGTTTCTGTAATGTGATACAACACTTAACTTGTCACGTACATGTATAGAAACCCAATAACCCATTCTTCTTTCAAACCAGAATGAGAAAACAAAGGCATGCGAGTTCAGTGCGTGTGATCTGTTGTTGTTTCATAATAGCATTTTTGCATATATTCTTTCTGTAAAATACCTTCTTTATAGCCTGTCTAGCTTAGTTTTGCGTAAAGTTTGTGAGAAAAACACTAATTTTTCTGAAAAGCAGTACCAAGTTAGCTGGTGTAGTAACAACATGGATTGTGACATTTTTTGTTTCCTTAAATAAGTTCAAGATTTATAGCCACTTCTATGTAAGTATGTGGGAGGTTTTCTTATGATTCCCATACCTCATTTTTGTAGAAGGCAGGGCATGCTGTCATGCCCTTTTGTGGGACACGTTTGCACAGGCCTGCCTCCTGGTCCTGGAGTCATATCAATGGAAAACACGTAGGCTAGATAGGTCGCTTGCAGGCTGCATAATACCTGGCTATAATTGTGCTATAATATCAAATGGTGTGTTCTCTCTGAAGTGTGGGATTGATTTTGTTTTATTATGGAACATCAGTATTCATAAGAAACCGTTACATCAGTATCTGTGTACTGAAAAATCTTTCTTACATTGCAAAGGTTACACCCTACTGACAGCCTGTGCATTAGCTTTTGGGGGCTTGTTTGAAAATGGATGCTTCAGCATTCCTGAAAAATGATGGCTTTCATCCTGTCACAGCCAAGTCCGGTCCTTGTAGCACTTGTTTGTTCTCCTAAAATAGCATGGCAACTTCTGCTAGCTGGCAAATGCCTGTAGGTGGGAGAAAGATTCTGATCTTTCACCTTTCGCTTGAGTGGAAGGAAAGACTTTGAACACGAGGTGGTGTGAATTGCGATGGGCTGGATGACCTCCAGAGGTCCCTTCTGACTTCAGCTGTTTTGTGACTTTGGATGAAATGCAGGACTGTTGTGATGGCAGAGGGGATGTGGGACAGGTCATGGAGGTGCAAGGGTCCTTTGGCTTGGGGGAGAGATGCTTTGTAGCAAGTCCATGCAATAGGGGTGGGGAGGTGAGGAAGTGTGGCATGGATAAGGCTTTTTTTTTCCCCTGGCTTTGTAGGAAAAGATGGTGATCACATCCAGAGCTTTATTAAATGTCTCATTTCTTCCAGTAGCAGTGCACTTTTTCTTGGGGTGTTACAGTCAAAGCAGATTGCCTTATGTTTTTTTTTTTTTCTTACTCGGATACCATTGCCTGTATTTGGAAGGGTGTTGCTAGTGTAAAAGCATGAGTACTAAAGAGATGGCATATTTGGCTCCTAAATGCCTGAAAATTGGTGGCTATAGAAGTGTAGTGCAAAAGTTACAAGCAGTTGAAATAAGAGCATTGGCTTGGAAATAAGGTTATAATGTTATTGCTGAAATGATAATTACCACCTTTGGATGTGTGTGACAGGTAGGAGAATAAGAGCTTCTGAGAAGGCTACCATAAATAAAAGCTGTAGTGAAGTTGCAAAAGCATTGTGTTGTTTCTCTGAGGGAAGGTGGTAAACTCAGGGATCCTTGTGCTGCCCTAGGAAGGAGAAAAAGGACAGTGTTTGCCTGCACTTGGACTTCTGTGCAGAAGGCTGAGGGCGAGATGATGATGATGTACTCTTAGGATTGCATCTGCCTTCTTTCACTGTTTCTTGTAACTGTCACTTAGTCTGGACTCTCCCGGTTGTTTCCGTAATAGTAATGTTAACTCATCCTTGGAAACTTCTCGTCAGTCATTTCATTATTGAATTGTTGAATTTCATCTTGTCTGCCCTCTGAGCAGTTTTCTTCCTATGCAACATACAACTTGTGTGTTTATTTCATGAATAGCAAACGTGTAGGTCGTCTTCATTTTGAGTTGCATTTATTAAGGAAAAAATATTGAACAAAGTCACTCCCAGGAGTGATTTTGAAACACACTGCTGATTATCTCCTACTCTGCAGCTTTTAATGTGATGGCATCTAACCCTTCACCTCTTCCTTATTTTTCTACTCATTGTTGTCTTCCTCACTCGAACAGGTAAATTTCTGTGTGCACTGGCTTGCAGGAGTGCTTATAAGAAGGCATAAGGGACTGCAGTTTCCCCTTTTTATTCTTCTTTTAAATTACCAGCGCAGTTATCTGATAGGTGTCCTGCTGTACAGCTGGGCCTAGCCTCCTGAAGTGCTTAGTTACAGCCAAGCAGGATTAAACCTACAATGTTTCCTTACTCCGCAGAAATAAAGTTACCAGGGAAGAGTTTTGGATGCATCTGTCGTGATGTAGGGATGTTGAATTTCTGAGGCTGTTTGTTTTGGTTTACCTCCCTCCACACGTCTAGTTAGTCCAGCTGTGGCGTTTGAAAGCCTTGCGTTTCCTTTTGGAGCTTTGTTTTGAATGACTCTCTAGAAGTGCTCTTTTGCTCTCCTTCTGTAGTAAAAGAACTCTTTGCCATTTTTAAGCTGCTCAGTATGACCTCTTCAAAATTTTTGCTACTACTCAGCGTGTGATTTCACATGTCAGTTCTTTCAAAAGTCCAGATGAAGACTATTCAGTTTCCTTGATTTGACTGTGTTGAGCTTTGAAGACTCCAATTCTACTTCAGTTGTGACACCAGTGTCTTCCTACTGAGCCCTGTTAGCTTTCTGCCTTTACCATAGTGTTAAACACACAATTTCCTACATCTAAAAGTGTTGGGTCTCCCCTGAGAGCTTCATTGCTTAGTAGCATCTCTTCTTTCTTTTCTTGTTCTCTTTTTATTTATATGGTTGAAGAACTTTCTTTGTGTTTGTTCTAATATCCTGTGGAAGATCTAACTCAGCTTGACTCTTGGCAGTTCTTTATCTCCACAATACTTGCCCTTTTTAGGATATAGCTCTTTTTGCTGATGAGTCTTTTTGTTGTTGTTTCCCTGCTAATATCCTTTCTGAAGTGGTTATTCATCCATTTATTTCTGGAGACTTTCTTTACAAGTGGTTTTCTCCTTTGCTGTGATTCTAGTGTTTGCGCTTTCTGACTTGACCTATCAGTTGTTGTATTTGTAAAGGTGGTAACAGTCACCAGTTCATTTACTAAAGCTTGTGCTTCCTAATACATCACACGTTCCCTGAAATTTGTAATTGTGGTTAAGTGGCATTCAAAATCATTGCATTATTGATCGGTAGTAGTGCCCTCAAATTTAGTTGCTAAATTACATGCAAAGGCTCTGTTGCCAAGAGCAGCCACAGTGAATGAATACAAATATTTGAAACATAACATTTTCCTATATTGCTTCATCGTTTGAGTGAATACATCTTTGCCCATATAGTACAAAAAAGAAAAATAAAAAGCTGAAAGTGTCTCTGCCCCCTATTCCACCACTGTGATCGCTGGTTGTTTCTTTTGTGAAATGTTTTCCTGCCCCAAATCAGAGAGTTGTTCAGGATCCACATCTAACGTGAGTACAAACCTTAACCACCTGCATAACCACTTATAAAGGTTTAGAGGTTGAAAATTTTTATTACATCTTTCTTTTTGTAGAGTTATTTCACTTTCTCTTTCTATAGTTCTTAAATCTTCTGGAACAAGGTTTTTAAGCTTCAGTATTTGATTATCAGTTGTACAATATGTGTATATGTGTGTCGGGTTGAGATCCAGCCCACGCTGACAGGGGAAGGGGCTTTATGAGAGTCAGCATTGCGTGGCACCCGAGCGCATGCTGAGCTGTGCACTGACTCACGTTTCCTTAGCGCACAGAAGTGCGTGAGCCACTGTGTCCTGGACGTGATAGATCTATTGCGTCTATATCGAGCAGTTCGAGAGAAACAACCAAGATTGTCCTTCTGCTCTAATAAAATTTTGGTGGGTGTAGAGCCAACTCCTACCATCAGCTCTTCTGGTAAATCTCTGCTGTGTGAGAGAATGAGGGAATGGTTTGGCAAGAAAACAAAGCCATTGGACATATCGTACTAGATTTTAAATTTATCCAAATCTGAAGTGCACAAATTGTTAATGTTTGTAGTTCTAGATTTTTAAACTTCAATTTATGATTTCATGCTTGAGCTCCGTTCAGATTGCAAATGAAACACATTTTATTCTGAATGTCTTATTCAAATGATTAAATTGAAACTATAATCCTCCAGTCTTGGAGGAGATTAAGAAGAGTACAGTACCTGTTCAAAGGACACAACCTTTCCTTTTGTTCTCTTTCTTTTTAATCTATATAATGTGACTGCCCTTATCTTTGCAATACTAATGTTGACCTTGTGTTTAAAAAATGCGTATTTTTTGTCTTGATGTAAATAAATGTGGAGAATGAAATATCTGAAGGTTTTGTTTCTGTAGATTTCCAGTGATTTCCCTTTTACTCACAGAACAGCATTTATGCTTAATATCTATTTTCGGATCATCTGACTCAAATATCCTCCCACATGTGGTTTACTCAGTAGAGAAGTTCTAAATCATTTGACAGCAATATTTTTATTTGCATTATTTTGTTATGACATGCTATTTTCTCTCCTTGTTTTTTTCCTAGAAAATTGTGATTTGCATGCACATTTCAATAATTGCTAAAGTGCAAACCTTAGGAGATCTTAGTGTGTTAATGTTAATTTCTTTTACAGACACTGAATCCAAAATGGAATGAAGAATTTTATTTTAGAGTAAGTTTCCCTTTACTTGCAGTTATTATAACGTGTATGATTTATCACGTGGTGTTTTATAAGGTTGGGAAGAAGCTTGTTGTCGTTGTGCATGTTTTCTTAAAAAAAAAAAATAATAAAAAAAAATGCTTGTCCTGATCTTTGCTGTGGTCTTAAAATGTTAGTGTGGTGGCAAATTATCAGAAATATTTTAGGGAACTGTAGGAAATTCAAGCTATCATGGCTAAAAATAATGAAATACAAATGTAGAGAAGGAATACTGAAAAAGTAATTTATCGTGACCTTCATATTACTTGCCAAAATAAATCAAAATATGCTTTTTTCTTGTAGTTTACTTCTATCTATTTAGATCTTTCTTAAAATGAGTTAAGTTTGTTTCACCAAAAACTGTACGATACAGTTTCCTTAGTAGGTGAGTTCTCATCAGAAGAAAAAACAACTTCATATTTGAAAATGAGAAAGGAGGGGGTTAAAATTGTTATTATCAGAACCAACATAGTATAAATGAGAAGGATGATAACTTTATTTACTTGCTGAAAGTATTTTTCTGAGGAAGAATGGCTTAATTTTACTGCAGCTGTAGCTTTCACAAAAGGAGGTTAGGTAAAATTTCAGTGGTTTAACATCTAATCTTAAACAGCTGCTTGAGAACAGATGTTGTCATTGTAGATTGTTAGAAATGGGTATCCTGTCAAACTTTGTTTATAGCCCTAGCACTTGACTGTCCTGCTAATAAGATCATTTAAATAGTTCCCACCAATATTATTGCTAATACACATTTTTTTGAGGTTTGAACAGAATTTTGACTTTTAAACATGTACCGAGTAGTTTTTCTAGATTGTAACTGGTTAATAAATATTTAAATCTCTGAAAATTGTCTTTATCTAATGTTTCCATTTGTGTAATAACTCATGAGTGGGAAATACGGACTCAGAGTTGCTTCTTTAAGCTGTGCAGAGTCAATAGGAACTGTCTTGACACTAAGTTCATTTTGACTGCCTGGAGGCTTTCCATCTTCATCCCAGTGGTCCTTGATAGTTGCATCCCCTCCTTGCAGAGGTGACCCCAGCAGCTGCCCGCAGTGCAGCTGGGCTTCAATACTGTCATTTTACCACAAAGTTGCTACCTTAAGAGAGCCTTCTATGGCAGGGTTCAAATGCATTGCCCATAGCATAGAGGACAAATTACATAGAGATGACCATTATGGCGATTGCACAGGGAAGGGGAGAGAAAGGAAGCTCTGCAGGTGTTGTGGATGAGGCGAGCTGTGCCGCTGTGCTCGCCACCGAGGTCCCTGCGTGCGGCACAGACTGAGGTATACCTGAGGGGGAAGCTGCTGGGGTGCTGCCCTGGGACATCTCCAGACTGCTGTCAGCCTGCGTGCAGCTTGGCCTCTCTTCAGAGCTGTCTGTAGACAGAGAGGCGTGGTAGCTGTCCTGCACTGAGCACAGTAAATAAGAGCCTTGAATATTCCCTGGTAGGCTGGGTCTAATTGCCGTAGGGTTTAGAAACAAATTGTTTGAGTGCTCCAGTTTAAGTAAAACTAAAAAATTCCCTAAGACCTGTTAGTCCTGTTCTGTTTGCCTTGGTTTAATCGTTGTATGAACTAGCACCCATATAGTGTTGTTATCAAGTGAATAAACCTAAAGTGATATTTTAATTTTCTCACAGGTAAACCCAACCAATCATCGTCTCCTGTTTGAAGTGTTCGATGAAAACAGACTGGTGAGTGCTCCTTCATTGTTTCACTGATCACAGCTGTGTAACGTGAATGGCAAGAACACAGCACATCCTAATGGGGTATTTTTGTCTGTACATTGGTGTGCTGGGCAATACAGGTTAAAGCATAAAAAATGTCTGTTTTATGGACAAATGGAACATTACACACAGGAGTACTCTGCTGGCTCAGAACACTCTTAAGCCATATTCTGACAGTGGAAGCCACATCGGATTCTTCCCTAGGCTTCTCTAATGTAAACTGATAAGCAGTCCCAGCTCTTTTAGTCACTTACAAAGCAGCTGCTTCATCCTCTGATCATTTTAGTGTCTATTTCTTGTACCTTTTAATACTTCTTAATCCTTTTTTGGGATGTGGTAACCAGAGCACCACTTAAGACTCAAGAAGCGGGTGCATGAAGGCTCTAGGAACTGGTAAAATAATGAATGCTCTGAATTTTGCATTCAGTTCTGTCCTCAGTGACACCTGACATATTTTCAGGGTTTTTAGCCTTGAAATTCATTTTGCTGATGCAATAGTTGTTCTAGAGAAGTCTCCCCAAATGTTACTTCTTGTTCCTTCTGCTAGCTTTGTCTTCTGAAAATTGTAGCACAATTGTTTTTGTTTATGAGATGAGGTATTACATTTCTTGGTTGGGAGCAGTACGATCTCTACTAAAATTGGTTGCCTTATGAAGATAAGGATCAGTGTTGTGAAGGTCTTTTTACTCTAAACAAACATAATATGGAAATATCAATCTCCAAAAATATGTTCTTTTTCTCTGTATTCCTATTAAATATAGAGCAAAGAAAAATAAAAGTTAAAATATTCTGGGGGAAAAAAGGACTCAGTGAAACAATACTATTTTGTATTTTCACCCCTTTAGGGTGAAGTAAACTGACAAAATGTAATAATAAATCTGTGACAGCATGTATGTAGACTGGGCTGACTGAGTGTATTTCTGCAATGATGATCATAATGAACATTTGCACTATCAAAACTCCTATGCCTTTTGAAGTTAAAGGAGATCACCGGTCAGTTCTTCGTGGCTTTAAGGCACCGTGCTGCCAGCGGATGCAAACAACACTGAAGCAGCAATCCTGTAACCATAACTGCGCGCAGGGTATGTAAGCCTGGGCTCAGGACTGCGCTGACATTCCCGCGTGGCTTGCGTGTGCCCTGGAGGATGGTTGGAATAAGTTTGTGTTGGCGTAGAGGGCAAACCTGAAACTCGTGGAAGAGGCTTCGTTCTAGCCTGCAGAGGGCAGTGGCATGTGTGGGGATGTCCATGTGTGACAGTAAAGGGGTGACAGTTCAGAAGAAATTCCAGTGTGGCTGCACAGTGACAGCTGACAAATAACAGTTCTGGTATACTCATTTCAGATACACGTTGCTTAGGATTTCCAAGTTTCTTGTATGTGGTACTGGCCTTATACTGGTACTTTCAGTACTATTTTATACTTAAACCATTTTCTGGCTGTTCTTTCTGTGATCTTGCTTCTGTAGACAGCCTTCCCTTAGGCTGTAGCCCTGGGTTTAGGAGCCATTGCTTGCCTTTCAGGTGTTCCGAACATTTGGCAAAGGAAAGCAAGTACAGTGGGATTTTTAGAGTAGCAATTTTCCATCTTATGTTTACAGAATGAGAAGCATTGAACAGATTATTTTGGCTTTTGTGTGAAATACTCATTGTGAATACTTGCATGGTTTTGGCCCCCATAAGAACTCTTTCTTCATGTCCCCAAATTATCAAAGCACTTTGTCTTTGCAGTATGTCCTTTCCTTTCTTTTCCCCAGTCAAGACAAAGAACGTATGATGCAAGCTTCATCTTCAGTGCAAAGAGACACTGTCCTTGCGTAATGTTTTACCTGGAAAATAATAATAAAAAGAAGTCAACACCTGTGCTTGCACAAGGCAATTCCGCAGAACTGTTGCTGTGTACAAGCTATTCATGGTTTTCTTCTTATTGGCTCGTAGTCTGCTTAAAACAATAGTGGATTGTGCTGTCTCTTGGCAGTTAAATCATTCTAAGCTTCCATTTCTCTTGTGATTGGTCGTTTTCTGTCTTTTGAAAGCAAGCTGCTCGCGTACAGAGGTTTAAATGTCTAGAGAGAGTATTGACCCGCCACCTACAAATTTTCAGAGCTGTTGACAAAACTGTAAAGCTTTCGAGTTCTCCCAGGGAGCAGATGTCCATGTATTTAATTGAAGATACACTGTCTCTTTTTTGTAGGTAGGCTTTTTGCTAAACACTTTCTTTTCTAGTATGTGCTAACAAGTGCTGTGCCGTGTGCATCAAATGTGAGTATCCTCAGATCACTGATTTTCTGCATGTAGGGTGTTTGTTTTGCGTTTTGGTGTATCCTGTCTGTCTGTTGTTCTTCTGAGGTCTTTTGGCTCTCAGAGAGCGTAACTGTATTCCATGCTGGCAGTCACACTCGTGGTAATATTGCTAACTTTCTCACTGGAGGCTGGCCAGCAATGGGCAGAGTTTCTGTACGGTGTTTAAGACAAATCAGTACAAAACGACATGCAACACCCGTCTCCGGTTTTCACTCGTCTTTACTGCCTGGTAAAACTAAAAAGAAACTTTATTTTCTGTCACTTTGCACATTTCTGCTGTTTTTAATGTGTGAGAAGTCTTTGGGTATGTAGGGTTGCTTTGTTTGTTGTGGATTTTTAATTATTAAAAGGGACTGAGCAGGCTAGTATAGGCTATATGACGTCCACAGGGACAATGCAAAAGCCGTGGCTTTTTAAAGGCAAGAAGTTTGTTACTAATCACGTTATGAGCACAGTTAAAATTGAAAGCATAACCGTGCTATATTTATTCATGTTCTGCCATGATAGCCGAATGCTGTAACGCACACCCAAATGTTAAGCTTGAAATATTTTTTCTTATTTGCATGTGGAGTTGACTTGCTTTTAACACTAAATCCAAGTGTTTCTGTTGCAGTTAACTTTTTGTGTGCTTTATACAAATGTGCTGTATGAATACGATGTGGTTTAGATTTATAGCAGTGCCGAGTGTGTTTGCTGCCTTAGTCAGCTGTGAGAGCTCTCCCGCTGGGGCCGGGGCCGCTCCTCTCTGATGGAAAAGGAGCAGCTGTGAAGGTGCTGTTTCAGGCTCTTGCTGGCATTAAAAAACAAAAAAAACAAAAAACAAAACCCCCACTAGCTTAGATTGGAGAGGGGGAACCAGGCCACGTGACTCCCACCATCCTACCCTATGTCACAGTGTGTAGGAGCGCTGATTGCTCTTACCCAATCATGCCTGGAATGCTGCTTGCCACTTGGGCTATTTCTGCTATCTGTCGCTATCAGTGCTGCAGTGCTAACAGTTTGGCAGATGGGACACTTTTTCTTGGAGTTTATGTCTTTGGTTTTTAACTTCTGGCAGTGCCTGAATTGTTGCTGTTCTCCCTCTCCTTTTCTTCTTTCTGTAAAACCATGGCCCATCGGCTGCGGTTTCATTTTGGCTCTGGGCGAAGCAACACAGCCCCTGAATCGGAGATCCTCGACCGGGAAAGAGAAGATGACTTTTTCATGGCATTCCACACTTTGCCAAGAAGAAACAGTCCTCACGCTTTCTCCCGACACGGAGCAGATTATGGTGGGGGCAGCGATTTTCAGGAAGTGGGCTCCTTAAAAAGGAGCACATCCATGTTTATTCCCCAGCTGCTGAACAGTATTGACGTGCGTCCGACGAGAAGCTCGTCGATGCAGATCTCTCTTCAGCGCAAAGCTGCGAGCGACTGTGCGGATGAGAGTGCAACCCTGGAATCTCCCGAGGAGACGCTTCCCTGTAAGTTCCCAGACTTCAGGGAGCATTTTGCACCCCCTGTTGAAAACCAGTCTTCCTCTCTGGGCAGTCCAGAGGTGACTCCTGAGAATTCTCCACCCAGGCTGACGGAAGAGTTAGGGCAACAGCTTAATGGAACTCTTTGCTGTAATCAGAGGATATTCTGTACTATTCCCTCCAATAACCAGAGCGAAGATGCTCCATCTACTGCCCAAGAGGATGAGACAAATGAAGCAGCTTCAGGTTTAAACATAAGCGGTGTGAGGATTCAGCATCGTGCTTCCAGTGTAGATGTGCCTCAGGTTACTCTATTACCCTTTGGATCTGAGGCTCAAAATAATGCCCCCACCCCTGAGCCCCGGCGTTGGTCTCTGCAACATGTGCCAGATATGTCAGCAAATTCAGGGAAAAAGTTCTTTGTTCTCCAGTTACAGCAACCGCAGGCAAGTGGGACCGGTGGCGAATATAACTTTGGTTTTACTGGGACAAAAGGGGACAGGTTGGTCAGGTATCCTCGGATACGGCTAGAAAGGAGTACCTCCTACCCTGTCCAGCCACGACCAGAAGAAATTAGCCCCACAGATGATGGAGTGAATTCAGAACTGCACGGAAATGGAAGGAACGGGTCAGAAATATCTAGAAGCAATTCAGTAGAGAGGATTCCTCAAGGGCAGGGATGTTTGTTTAAAATCAGACCAGATCAAAATACGAGGCAACAGCACTTCAGAATCCTTGTCACCCGTAATCCTGAAGAACAAAATCAGGTTGTTGGTAAAGATGGTCGTGGCACCCCTGGCCCTACACCAGCAAGCACCACGGTAAGTATGATGCTGAATGTACTGTGCTGGTAAAATACAGAATTGCCATACAAAGGTTTCTGAAATTGAAGCAACTGAAGGGCTTCTGTTGTTAGTGCTAGAACGTTCTGCGTTTCTCTGGAACGAGCTGCAAATCATCTCTATTTCTAATCCAACTTAACTTTGCTCTCAGTTACGATTGCATCCCATGTAATATTTTGAGATTCTAATGTCACACATTACTCAGGTCAGTGTTACATCAATTGAAAGATTTTTAAAATCAGGACATTCAAATGGCAAATTGTTTGTGTTAATTTCGCTGTCTGAGACCCTGACGCATAAAGAATTCTTCATGTGCTTTGCTTTAAAAAACAAATACTTGGATAACTTCTAAGGATAGCGTACCCATGCGTATCTCTGTTTGACTTAAAAATGTGCCCTGTAACGCTATAGGAACTAAGACTAGAAATTTTATAATTCCGATAACAATAATGACTTAGAGGTTAGAAAAATAAATATATCTTTTTTTTCTTGCTTTTGGCCTTCTGCAAATTACAAACGTGTCCTGTTTATGGTATGCCACAAGTCCTGCTCAAAGTACTATACAAGTAGCTTGGCACAACTCAGGAACTGTACTGTCATTTGTATTTGCTTTATTTTGCTTTAAGATGTCAAAATTCATCCGCTGCTTTTTTATTTTTTTTTGGTTATAATGGACAAAAACTGAAGTTTTGTGGTTTTAAGCCGTTCTTAAAAGACCAAGGCAGGAATGAAATTCAAGGGTTTAGATTAGTCATTTGCTTAAATTGCTTTACTGTGCAATTTAACACTGCCCACTTGAGTTCCTAAGCTCAGTGATGCTGTATATAGAATAGTAAGTACTCTATCTCCAGCTGTGAAAACAGATTCACTAGAGGAGATTTTGGTCTTCACTGCTTGTGTGTTCTCATTCTCCTGCGCTTTCTTTCAGTGAAATGTAGTACAGAAAGACAGCTGCTCACTGCAGAGAGGCCATATGATGACTCTGCAGCTTTCTTATAAAAAAGCTGATCATCTCAAAGCTATTCCAGTGTAACCTTTTTTAGCTCTTCAGTCACTATTATGCGTAGAAATTCACTATTATTCATATTTATGCACAGAATATTCCTAAGCATTCATTAAAAATAAATGTTAAAAATTCTCTTGCCAAAGAAATACAGGTTTCATTTCAGTTTGTTAGCTAGCAGTGTTGTTAAGTAGTGCATAGTGTCTTTTCTGCCAGCCTGAGAATGTTTCAGCAGGAAAATTTGGAATGCATGATCTCTGCTGGTTTTTCTTCATTTGAATTTCATGTATGCAATACATCAAGAGTTCTGTCTCATCCTAGAAATGTATGCCTGATTTTCCATTTCCTATTATCCAACAATAGCTGTTCACAGAGAACCACCGTAACCAATGATATAAGTAGCTGTAGTAGGTCCAACCTGGTACAAAAGTGTCAGAGATTTACAGATTTGTGCAACTCGCAGAGATGTGCCCTGTGTCTTCAGCCCATGCCTCTGCTGTGCTTCTCGTTTTCCTAAAGGACATACCCCCACAGTCACTTCTTTGATCCTCACTGTCGTAGCAATTCACATACCAAAGATGTACTTCAGTGTTTCCAGAAGAGAATTAAGAAATTTGTTCCTGCATGCTCTTAGCTTTAGTTACCATGTGAAATCAATTTAGCCTGCCATGAAGCGTGGCAGTCACGGAGGCACTCGGTCCAAACAGAGCGTGCATTCTTTAGTGCAAAACATTTCAAAAATGAAGAATTAATTGAAACATAAAGCTTCTTTGTGGTGTTTTCTCATATTTCGAGTAAGCCCAGAAGTGTTGTGGGTCGAGGTGATTGGCCAGGCAAGTTGCCATAGGAAGTGTGGGCAATGAAAACGTCTTGCTGAAAGTCTTGCTTTAGTTTGTCTAGGTATAAAACATTCCTCGGTACGGTGCGATTTCTGAGCTATCCCACAGAAGTTTGGGGATCTCTGATGCTAAGGAAGGGTGTGCCTGAAGTGTTTGTTCCGTGAAGCTGAGGGGAAAAGCCGCCATGTCCTATGGTTGTTACAGAAGGAAAAAAAAAAATCTGGACTCTTCCAGTTAAACAAGTTTGTGTGTATTTGATTGATATAGGGCCTGGGCCTGGGGCTGTACGCAGCAGCTGCTACAGCCTTATTTATCTTGAGTGAAAACATTCATGCGGGCGTCTGCAGTCCTACTGCTACCAAGTGTTTATGACCTTTCAAATATCTTGTTTTAGACAGAAGTGTTTTTGGGCAAGCAGGATGTATTTCATTACAAGTTGTTATAAAATATTAACTAAAATATGAGCTTGTGCCCAACTGTGAACATTTTTATTTGGAGGCATAGTTGGAAACTCTTTTGGCTACCGTGGTATTTTATATGTAATACAATAGACTACTGCTAAGCGTGTCTATATGCCATGGCATGTAACAAATACTAACGTTGTTTTTAATTTGGGGTCTGAGTGCATATTTGTATCTTCAAAAATCCCATATATTGGACAACTGTGTTAGAGCTCCGACAAAGGCGTCTTTGTTGTGATGAAAAAATGCAAAGCTCCCTGGCAAAATGTTGTAGTTGTAGTATTGAATTATACGTAGCTGACAAACAGAAATGGCATCTCTTGGCTCTGCTGGTCTGCATTTCGCAAGTCAGCTTTTTATTTTCCTTCCTACCTTCCTTAAAAATAATTTGAGAGTAAATTTTGTTGTGAAAGTACAGAGAATCTAATTATGCTCCTAAGAGATCAGCTGGGACTGCGGCATCTAAACCTAAAAGAGCAGCTTAGAATAAACACAGCTCAGCCAACACAAGGGGCTGAAATTCTGCAGAGTGCCCAGAAGACTTGGACGTGGGCACCTAAAGACACAGGTCCCGCTCGGGCTGATGCTGCGTGGCAATCTGGTGGTTAAGTGCCTAAAGTCTAGCTGAGATTTCCTTTTTAAAGGCAGGATTTCCTTTCTAGAAAGTGGAAGCAGTGTTGGGTGAATATACGCAGTGCACGTGGTGGCTTTCATACAGGCTCTGTGTGAAGTGGCTAAAAAGTTCATGTTCGGTATGTGGGACACGATGGAGTCAAGGAGCTGGGACTGCTGCTCCTCTGCTGATGCCTCTCCAGAGGCTTGGAGCATCCACTTCCCTGCCTTGTTCTGCACGTGCTCCTTGGCTGTTCAAAACCTCGTGCTTCTGTTGATACCCTGGATGCTGGTGATTGGTTTAATGAAAATATTTTTGTGTGAGGCCTCTGCCCATCGTTGGGACAGCGGATTTCAGACGTGTCAGTGGTGAGTTCTGTGCTGGATCAGGTGTAATTCTCATCACCTAGAGCAGAGCCAGCTCCTGTGTGTAAAGCTGTATGGGGGAAGGCAGGGCTAGTTACTAGAACCCTTCTACAAAATTAGTAATTAGCAATTAACAATTGCATGACTGCAGTGCTGGTGCAGGTGAGGACAGACTTACACAGAATTGTTTTACGCTGTATTTTAATGCATTATTATACTATGACCTAGCACAATGGCTTTTGACAGTAGTTTCCTCCACAGAGGGGATGTGAGCATCTCTGAGCTGTTTTGTTCTGCTGGCCATTTTTCTTACTTTCAGTGTAAGTGCTTGCTGGTAACCTCCTCTTCCCAGAGAGATCTTCTGTGAATTTAAATACAGTTATAAGAGGGCAAAATTTTTGCAAAGATAGCAATCCATGCAATAAATTGCTACTATTACTCAAGCTTAGAACCTTGTACCATCTTCATTTAATTTCTATCCCACTAGTAGAGCTGAGTCAAATCTCTTTAATTAATCGTATTGGGGATTGCTTATTTGTGTTTGACATTACAGGAAATATGTCAATGGGATTGCAGAGTGAAGTAGTAATTGGTCTCCACGCTCCCAGTGAAAATCTGCTGGTGTTCAGCTCTGTTACTAGAACAGTATCTAATGCTAAATTAAGGATGTAAAAAAGAAGCACATTTCTGCTCTACCTAGGATTAGAAATGTATATCAAAAGAATGCAACACTTGTAGTAACCTTTCTCACAGCGAAGTCCTGCAAAAATATTTCTGCCTTAGATGGGCTTGAAATTAATATCAGATATAAAAGAACTTATGCTCAGAAATGCATACAAGTTCCTCATGCAAAGTATGAACAGATGACCCCTCAGAAGCATGGATTGACAGCAGTTTGTTGGAAAAGGGATTGCAATCATGATGTACTATATCATGTATTATCAAATAAAAGGAAGGGGGAAATGCCAATTTCCCCCTTCCTTTTGATGTTTATTATTACCCTATTCTTGGTCTTGCTCTTGATGCACAGTGCTCTAAGATGTTTATAGCCCATGATATGGAAGTCTTGGGATGTTTTAATTCGGCTCAAAAGCAAATAGGGGAAATGCAGTTTTTATTTACTTTTACACATTTTAACAGAACCTTTAAATAAAAAATAGACTCTTAAAGGGAAACAAGCCTGTGCTTTTTTAGCTTGAACATTTGCTTTGCAGTCAGTCTCAAAAGCTATGTAGTTTTCAGTAGCAAGGTTCTGCTTTAGTGCTCTTGTCCTGTCTTTACATTCTTATATATCGTTGCCTCGTTGGTGTAAACTATGGTCAGGTCTGCAAGTCTCTTTCCTGAGATGGTATTGAGCCAATAAATGGATTATATACTGGTGATCCTCACGTGAAAAACTGGTGGGGATTATTTAAAGATAAAATGAAAAAAGCATTTCCACCCTCCCACTCCTCTACCCTCACTCAAATAACCATTGCAAGAGATTTTGTTTTAGGCTAGCTAAGCCAGTCTGCTGAGAGAGGGGGAAATCCTGATTTTCCTTTTAGCATGGCACTTCTTGCCAGTTCTTGAGCCCATTCACCGGCCTGTCCTAAATGTGGTTTTCAGCACATTCAACATTTGTTGTCTTTAACTAGCCCCCCTCGGATGCTTTTTCAGGACCTGAGTACAGTGGTGCTTTTGGTTTGGAGAAGAGGTTTAGTTGCTTCTTGCAATTGTTGAGCCAAGTCTGCCCAAAAAATCCAAAGAATAAACAGATAAAAATGGGACAGATCCTGTTCCTAAGAACATGTCTGTAACTGCTGACCTGCCTCTCCTGTTTTCACCTGGGTGGTGAAGTACATCGGAGCTGGCACTCTAATCCAGGACGGGATGTGAGGAGCAGGCAAGCGCTTGGTCTTGGGGTCTGTCTGCCCCTGTGCCCACCCCTGTGCCCGGTGAGCCTTACGGGGCTCTCCCTGCCGCTCCTGCAGCACTTACTGAGTGCACCTCTGCTTTCAATGCTACAAAGCAAGCCGCTAACAATTTGTCTTTTCTTATGTGCTATTCTTGGTTATACTAGTTGCATATTGAGGGCTTAGAGATTTTTCTAAAACAGAAAGGTGAAGGCTGGATCAGCGGTATTTCTTTCCAAGCTTCTTTAGAGAGAAGACATCGGTAGACAAGTGCCGTGAGAAGTGTTGTGCACCTTGAGAGGCTGCCTTGCCTTCCAGTGCTACACAGAGCTAATACTGCACCCAGCAGTTAGTATCTCTTATATTGCACTTGTTCAAGGTTGGAGACCTACTTCAGGGACTGCTATCTGGACTCTAATAGGCATCTCTAGAGCAAAATTCATGCTGCCCATAGCTAGGTGCTTAAAATACCTCAAAGGAAGAGTGCTGTGAAATTTGTGTTTCTCTGCGTGCTGCACAAGGGGTGCAGATGGCTGTCTAATGGCCTCAGTGCTGTGCAGGTGGGGACTTGGCTCACATCTGCCTGGGGGGGTGGAGGATGCTATCCCTTGATGGTCACAAATACCCTAATAATTTAGTTAGTTGAAAACTACTTCAAGCGTGGATTTATTCACATATAGATATCTAGGTATCTCTCCTTGTCAAGTTTTCAGAGTGAAGAATTGGCAATACTGTCTTTACCTTATCCCTGTCCATCCCCAGAGTTCCCTGGTAAAGTATTCTGATTTTATTAGACTTTGTTGTTGGGCATTTTTCTTGCTGGAAGCTGAATCTTGGTATTTCTCTGTAAGGAAACCAAAATAAAACCTTGAACAAAAGAATTGGAAATAACATTTTGATTTAAAAGCAGTAATAAACTATTTGCTCCTACATGGAAAAATTGTGTGCTGAGTCTCAGTACACGGTGATCTCTTTAAAGCTGAGTTTATAAGGCCCTCGATTTACAATGGAAATGCTGACACAGTCTTAACACCGAAGGTGCCAGCCAGAGCAGCTTCAGTAGAGCACTAGCCACAGAGAACTGCACGTAATAAAACAGATACAGAGCGTTCATGGCTTCTTGCACTATTCAGCTGTTTGAGAAAGGTGATCAAGTAGCGAAGAACTTAGGAACATGTATGTTTTGTGACCATTCTTGTTCAAAAAAGCTCTTCTAAATCCAAATATATCCTGTTAACTTAGTTTCTGGATCACATCCCATTGTAAAATGTACTGCTGCGTACATTCGTCTAAAATCTGGTGCTTTTGTTGTTTTTCATTTAGCAAGATGGCATTGGTAGCTTCCAAATACAGCAATTATGTACAGAAAAAGACGTTAATATCAGCAGTATGACTGGGCTGGTTTCTGTTGCCAAAAAGAGGAAAAAAATCACCGTCGCTGTCTTTAAATCCTCTGATACCATCTATCCAGCCAAACACGGGGCTGTGTCGTGTGTGTGGAAGAAGCAGATTCTGAAGTTAAAGGCTCAGGCATATTACCAAAGCACTATTCCTGTTTCCAGGTTCGTGATGTGCCCGCTGCTCGGGCCTGGGGCGGGGAGGGGCCGACACGTGCGCTATTCGGGAAGCAAAAGGCAGAAGGAAAATCTGTTTCTAATTAGATCAGTTGTGCAAATGAAACATGTACTGCAAAGTGTACTGTGGGGTGAATTCAGATGGTTTTTCAATTGCTTTGGTAAAAGCTTCGTCTTCCCTTTCAGCCTTGGTTGGCAAGAATTACCCTCCCTGGTCAGCCGCGTTCCCAGGCGGCAGTTTGTGTAGGCTGGAGAAGAACGAGAGGCCGTAAGGTGGGAGTTCTGTCCTCAGCGCAAGGGACATTCAGCAGTGAGCTTGTATGAGCTTGCTAGCCTTCTTTGCAGTTACTTGTTGAAGTCTTACATCCTTAATCCTACTACTAAAAGAAATTTATAGTGGTAAAGATTATTTAAGCAGTGTTTATAATGAAGAGAAGCAAGGCAACAGGAGCCTACTTTTAAACATCAGTTTTAGCATTCAGCAGATTGCTGGAAAGACAGAAATAAAACTCTGGAGTAAGTTATTTGGAATTCTTTTATTACAGAAAGCAAGCCACTTCAAAACTAAACAGTTATTCTTCAAGCAGTGAAAATCCTTTAAAACAAGCTATTGGAGGCTGACTAGTATCCTCCTTGACAAAGTTAGAGCCTAAGTTTTACCAAGTTAACATTAAAAACAGTTGGTGTATTTTGTTCCAAAAATAAATTTTCTGCTTTGAGCTGCTTTTAATTTTATTTCTACTTAATGTCCTGTAAGTAAAGAGCATAGCATATCCACACGTGTGGATAGCAATATTATTTTAAAGGGATTATGTCAAATCACAATTATTTAAAGCATTTTCCTATTGCTAAATAAAATTTGAAGCATTATTATTAAAGCTTAGAATTATATTTGTTACATTCTACACATCTCCCTGCTTCCAGTGTAAGCTTTGTGCATTTTAACAGTAATATAATTATGTTTTAGTCCATCTGCACTGTAAAGACTTTGGGTTACAAATATGCTAATCATTTAGTTACTTGAAATCTGCTTCAAGCAGGGTGTTATATTACCAGAAGACAATTATTTGCTTCAAATTCTATAAAAGTGGAAATAAACGTTATTGTTGAAAAGTTAGCAGAATCTCCTTCCCTTTACGTGCACAGAATCTTGCGTTCTCTCCAAAGATCTGGAAGTGGAGGCTGCTGTAGTTGCTGTATTACTAACACTTCAGTATTTTTAGAAACTCTATCAGAGCGTGCCTGCCAGCACACTGAATTATTATAAACACAAGTGAACTATACTTGTTGGGAAATGATTGCAATATATTTGGTGATGCAGCTTGCAGTTATTTAGCGGTGTTTACTAACTTCTTTCCAGAATTCAGTAATCCGTAATGCAGGTTTCTGATCCTGGACAGAACGTCTTTTTGAATGTTTGAAGTGTGAGATTCACACGGTTTTCATATTTTTCTCTCTCTTAAAAATAATAATAAAAAGAAATAAATATGCTAATGCCCAAAAGCGTTGCTGAAAGTTGTAGATCACCGCCTTAATCCAGAAAGACAGCATTTCTTTTGCGGTTCAGAAAGCTTCAGATGGCAAGTTGTGACCTTTTAATGATTTTTTTTAAATGAATGATATGAAGCGCAACACTAAAATGTCCTTGGACATGAATTATTTGCATTAGCAGCGTATCTATTTGATATATCTGGTTAAGCACAGGTTGTTGGTATTCTTTTATTTTACAACAAAGGAGATTTTTTTTTTTTTAACATATTTCTCCCTTAAGCAGTAAATATGCTGTTATGTGGTGAATTTCTGGCCTAATGCATTAGCATGTCTTACAGAAGCTGTCTGTTGTCCAAATGTAAGCAATCTGTGTAATTTGCAAAAATGAAGTCTGATGAATGGGGCTAATGGATTTATCCATATATATTCTATCATAGAAAAATGGGGATTTATAAACTATTTGCTAGAATGTGATCTGCATGATTTGCAATATGATTTGTGCTTTTATCAAACCTATGAAGTTAGTCTGTCATAGTTGTCAAGAGTAGCTCTGGTTTAAGCAAGCAGGAGGATTTTCTGTCTTGAAATTTCCTGACTTGTGACTTGGGCAGGTTGGGGAACACAGAGGAGTGTTAGGGGCCTTGCATTGCTTCACAAGTCTTCTCAACACCTCTGAAAAGCCAAAATCTGCTTGAATCCACATCCCAAAAATGGGATTCATCATTTCTTTATGGATAGAAGAAAGGTTTGCCTGCAGTTCAGTGATTTTAGGCCTTTTGTGTTGGATGAGGAACATCCAATTAACTAGCTTGAGAACGCTAGTGCTGCAGAACTGATGGACGAAGAGAATGCCAGCGAAATGGGTGGGAGGCAGAGGAGGTCAGACAGATCTGAGGGCTCCTTGTTTTGTCACAACGTCGTGTGGCCAGCCAACAGTTCTACGCTGTTATGTTGGACTTAGTGATTATTTCTGGCAGATCTCCTTTGACAATTTATTGCATGTTTTCTACCTTACTATGTCAGGTTTTTGTTCGTCTGCGTTCATCTACAGCAGACAATACCACAAAGGGGTCTAAGGTTTTTGCAGGTGTTAGAACCAGTGTCCCGTTTTCAGATACTTCCAAAATTTTGTTAAACAAGCCCCTTCAGACCTTAATATGAACTATGTCTTTGAGGGAAAGTTGTCCACTGTTGAGATGCATTTTTTTTTTTTTACAGTGCACTCAGAGCATATCTCCTGACTTGTAAAAATCAGTTTGCCATTGGAGCTGCTGGTTTTCAGGTGTTCTACACCAAATGTGTACCAATATGTACATGGAGATTGTTAGCTGCTGAAAAGAAAAGAAAATACAAGTTGTAAGGTCAATTTTAAAGAATGGGATACTGAGAGAGAAAGTTAACTTTCAAGTAGTCTCTTTTGCCATAAAAGAAGTATATGTAAATAATAAATTCATCAGTTACAAGGTGTAGGATTGCAATAGATGCTCTACAAGGCATACTAATCAAGCCATAGAGTAACTCTGGAAGGTTTGTTTTATATAGACGTGTATATATATATATATTTTACAGTACTTGTGACATTATCAGCTTTCCCCATTCACGTCCAGCCTCAAGTAAATGCAAACTGTACTTTATACTCATTGGGAAAAATGAAAAATAAAACCTGTACATGTGCAGTGTCTTACTACTGCCGTCCCCACAGAAAACCTTGTAGTGGTTTTATCTTAATGAATTAGCGTTGTGTTATGCTAGTTTTCATATTTAGTTTTCTCTTAAGAGAAATAAAAAACAGTGGGGTAAAGAAAGGTTTACGTAGAGAAATTTCTTGTTTTCCCTGTATAAACTTGTAAATACTGTGAATTTGGATCAATTAATTGCCCGAATTTTCAGGCTATATCTGTACACAGAAGAATTTCCTGTTAAATAGATGGATCTTTATCCCGCAGTAGGACCAGATAGCTTTGGAGTTCAGCAATACAGCTATGTTTTTCCTGATACTAAAAAACTGGTGTTATTTCAATACACAGTTTGTTACTTAGAATTGCGGCAGGGAAAACTTCATAACCTTACCTTAAGCACTTTGTCTCTCGTACCCATGGTAGCCTGTGGAAAGGGGAGGCAGTTTAACTGTTGGGGTTTGCAGCCAGGCAGTTCTCCGTTTCCAGAGGTGTGAGGGAGGGAGAACCTCGGCTCCTGAGGTGCAGGAGGTCCCGAGGCGCTGCGTCGGGTTCACAAAGTGTGCTCAGTCGCTGGGAGTTGGCGTGCTCTGCTCTCTGCAAAGGAGCTTAAAACGCTTGCTGCTTTATTTTTTACATCTGTTTTGGTCAGCGTGTGTTTGTACTGTGACCTGTCACTCTGCCCTGATGCTGCTCACAAAAAAGCTCAAAACCAGTTGGGAATCTGGGAGGTGACAGGGCAGCAATCTGGGGTGGAGGAAGCAGTAACTGGCAAGTCGAAGCGCCGCTGCTCCAGGCAGCAGTTCAGCGTGATCTCCCTCTCCTGTCCCCAGATTGCTGAGCTGTCTGCCTGCTTTTCAGATTTGTTTTTGTCTTGAGCAGTGAATCACAGCAGTGCTCGCCTGGGCAGGTGACATCAGTTGGATTTCTTGTGCCGGATGCCAGCCAAAACAGATGCGGGAAGAGGAGGGAGAAAAGAATTTGGAGTCTTCAGTTTGCAGCGCCAGCTCCATTCTCCATGGAGCTGATGTGTGTGTTTTCCTTGTGCTGTGTGCCTTTCCACAGCCAATGCTGTCTCCTTCTCTCAAGTTTCTGAGAGCTCGGAGCTGGAGAGCACTCTTTGCTGCCTTTTGTTAGGTCCCTGAATTTTATGGGAATTAGCTTTCTGACCAAACATTTGCAGCAAATATTTTTGCAGTCTCTGCCCTTCCTGTTTGTTTTTATTTTGTTTTGTTATAATCAAAAGTAAATATGTAAGCATCAACTCACTGTGCAGGATACAAACAAAATAGATTGGTCACTGGTTTAAAAAAGTAATACACCGTACAAACTTTTACTTATGTTCTTTAATTTTCACACAGAGAAATTGTATCACCAAATACACTGTTGTTTGACCGCAACCTAAGTGAGTAATTACCCACCGAAAAGACCTTACAGGAAATATTTTTGACTGAGCTAAATGGACTTGTAAAAATGGACTTGTAACTATCTTTTTCTTAAAGAATTAAATAAACCAAAGTCACCTCATCCCAGGGCACTTCTAATTTCTCTCTGGTCAGTGCCTGGCAGTTTCTCCTCAGTGCCCAAAGAAATAGCAGGTATTGTGTTCTCGGGTCAGATACACGTGGCATTCAGAATTCTTACAAGGTATTTGCTGCATTTTCTCTTACCGTTAGGAAAATCATTAAAGCAAAAATATTACTTCGAATACTGCCAAGTGTAATGCCTTCTCGAACATAAGCACTACTGGGATCAGACTGTTGAAAGAACTTACTTAGTAGCTTTGGAAAATTTTGCCTGAATAAATGTCAGCATGCTTTCTGTGCTGCCGTTACTGCTATCTCATTTCTCTGCCTCCTGATACTTTCCCCATTCTTTTCGTTGTCGCTGTTCTCTTTTGTTTAACCTCGGTCTACGGTTCTTCCATCAGCTGCATACCTAAAGGACTGCATCATGGTCCAAGATAAACATGTTGATGGCTACTAATGTAATATAACTGAATACTTGGGGAAGGTGCTTAATGTGACTTCTGATCCCTTTCATCCCTGGCAATTTATAGGACACTCACACATCATTCAGGAGGAATAGGGTTTTGAAAATGTCGCTGGAGCTCTGGTATGCAGTCTTTAAACAAAAGCTTGACTCTACGATTTTACTGGGGCTTGTTTAAATTGCAGTTTTCTAGAATGTTGCTACGGAAGATGCACCTTCAGCTTCTCCAGAAAGAAAGGTGACTAAGCTTTGTGGTGGAGGAGCTGTGACTCTGGTAGCTGGACACAACAGATCTGCTCTCAGTGGGAGTCGTGGCTTGTATAAATGTTAGTTGTTTGCCCCTACAGCTAAGTGTTTTTTAAGAGTTCACAAGGGGTCAGATAAACATTTAGTGGCTTTCAAAACCTGTCTCTGGTCATCTGAGTATGTTGTGTTATGTGGTCAGGTTACAGCGAATTTCAAAGCACTGTGGGGATTACTGGTCTTTCATACTGCCTTGAACTGTTTATAGTGGCTTTATGCCCAGGTCTATAGCATGCTTAAAGAGAGTACCAAAGAGCAGGAATGAGTCTGTAGAATGGAAAACTGGGGACTTTTCTATCTCCTTGAGTTCTATTGTTATATCTTACTGCTACTCTGACGTTGGTACACGGCGGCGCACGTATTCAGGAGAACAAGTTGAGGAATGGTACTCAGGGATAAAGGAATCCTACATCAGCACAACGAAAGGAGCTCTGTGTGTGACGGGTGACTGAAGGCATGCTTATTTGTGAAGGGCTGGTTTTTCACTACTGAAATGATTCTTTAGCCACAGATCCCTACTTGCACATTACTTTTTATTAACAAGTAGAAAGTCAGCAAGTGAAGGAGGAAGAGCTGCAGAGTGAAAAATCAGTGGTTAGACAATGTACAAAGAATGCCATCTTGTTTGCTTGCGTGTATGCATGCAGAATATATATATATACACATTATGCCTTATGATAACAATGTCCAACTAATCCTTCTATTTTCTGAGCTCCTTATTAAAATAGCAGCTCTATTCTTGATAGATTTTTGAGCGAAATATTTCTAAAATAGAAGAGAAAATATTTGAAATAATTAATTATGACTTAAGGATTTTCTCAGGTTTGTCCACATTCAGTTCCCATAGAAGTAAAGTATTCTTGGTGTTTTTCAAAGGCAGCTGCATTCCAACATGCTCTAAACCTATCATTGTCTTCCTCCAGTTAAATCTTAGCATACAGTCAAGACAACATAGGAAAAAAAGACTGCTGTCATACTTTTCAGCTGTTTTTTCCAAGAATAAGCAGAAAAAGCTAAAATTTTAGGAGGAGACTGTATCAATTTTTAACTTTATTTGCTACCCTCTTGGTAATTTTTCAGCATGGTTGCAAGAGTTATACTTGCATGTTGCTTCCTGAGCTCTTGTATCTCAATTGCTGCAGTTGTCCAGGATGTTATAGGGTTATAAACAGTGGAGTTTGTTGCAGTGAGAACATGAATCCCTCCAGCACACTGGAGCATTTATACTCGTACAATGTTTGGCTTTTCTGTGGGTATATTTCTTAAGTGCTTTCTGCCAAGAAAGAACATGCATGCCAAAAAAAAATTGGTCATGGAAGGACAGGTGTATACTGAAACCCAAAAGGCTGGATAGAAGGCAAGACTGTTATTGGTAAGGAAAAGAAACAGGAAGGGAAAAGTAGGACTTCTTAAGCAAAAGGTAGAATAAGGAGATTAGCGAAGAGGGGAAAAGGAGTGGTAATAGAGAAAGAAGGTAAAAGATCTGTGCCATTTGAACGGTTCGTATTGTCTGCAACACAAGGCAGCATTAATGAACAATTTGCCAGCTAATTATACTCTTTATAATCGGCTTAATCTGTGCACCACTGCAGAGTTCCCCAAGCCTGCCTCTCGTGATTACCATTATTAGCAGTTCCCAGCTACAGTTGTGCTTCATTTCAGAAATCCCCTCACCATGGCTCTGTGAATTACTGGTTTCTGAAGGGGAGTTATCTGAGCAGCAGTCCTGCACAGTGAATAATTTTGAAAGGAAAAAATACAAACGCTTGCTAGAACGCAAGGGCTGAGTTTAAATAAAATAGGCAGTTCTGTGGGGACCATCACAGAATTCTTGTCTTGAGAGTGCCAAGTCCTGCATTTATGCCAGCTAACTTTAGGCACCTAGCTGACAGAAACGCAGTCCTTGGAGGCTTTTGTTTGTCATCGTTAGAGGTCTGCCCAGATGAAAAAGTTCATTAATCCAACTGAGCTGCTTCTCCTTGCTGACAGAGGGAGCTGAAGGCAGCTGCCCTTCTGTGCTGGACATCCATCAGCTGGAATGAAACTTGACCTGGGTTCTCATTCTTCTAGATCTTTGGCAGTCTGCATATCTGAAAGAAAAAAAGCATTTCCCTGGCCCTTAATTGGAGCACATTGCAATCCCCAGTTGTGGAATCTGATACTTTGTATTTTATTTTATTTTATTTTACACATTTTTGTGAAATGTCATAACTGTTTAGTCTTTTTTCTTCACACAATCTCAGCAGAAGTTGTTGGTGTTTTCTCTGTCCTGTGCTGCATTTGTTCACCATCACTTTTCAGCAACATAGCTTGGAACATCAGAGTCCCGCTGCATGTACATTACTAGGTGTAAGGTGAGGAATACCTATTGGTCAGTCGTGTGTGGGGTCTGCTGCACGAGAGCTGTGTGCTTGAGGTATGCTTCCATGCATCCTCTCCCTGGCAAGAAACAATTAAAAAAAAATATATATATATATGAGTCTGAGCAAATGAAGAATTTTGGAGCCTCTGAGAAAGCTCCAAGCAGTGAAGTCCAGTTGTTTGGGCTTTGGAGAGAGACCAGCATCTCTTCCTTGTAACAACCCTTCTGCTGTAAACCTGGCTGGATTTTGCTCTGACTTTACCAAAGTTAGCTTCCTATCTAAAATGTAACTGTTTTCTAAATTCAGTACTTTTTTTTTTTTTTTTAATACACAAGAATATAGAATTTGAATAATTTTTTCTCTGTTGGATATGAGGGATTGTGATTCCCTACTGAATCCTGTGCAGTCTCAAACATGCATAGTGTGAAAAATGTTTTGGTCCCTTTTTTGTACCAGTGGCAATACATATTTAATTTCAAGAGCACAACAGACACTCAACTTTAGTGGCTCTAAAAAATTGTCCTGAGTGACCTAATCCTTTTTGGTCTTAGAGTACTAATGGATAGGATGGTGGTAAATTGCTGAGTTATAGTGAAGCTTCGTAGTAAGATGACTTCATTTTTTTTTTTCATTTTTTTTTCATCTGTTCCTTCATTTTTTATGGAACAAGGGACAGGGTCTGTCCTATTGCATTCAGTTTCTTTGAGACTTTCTGCCCATCCTTCCCCTTAAGCACAGCAACTCTGCTCCTCTTTCCCCAACCCTCACCTGGCTCAGGCCTGTGCTGAGCATCTCTCAGGCACGGGCTCTGCTCGCGCCAACCCACAGAGCTGCCTGTCCCCATGCAGAGCTGCCTCTTCCCGGAGGCTGCGAGCACCGGGTACCAGCAGGTTCCCCTCAGCTCATGTGCCACAGGTAGAGAGAGCTCTGGGAGCCCTTGTAGAGGGAGGCAACAGGAGCCTGTTTTAGCACTCCTCTGTCATACGCTTAACTACAGGAGGGATCTAACAAGGAAGCTGTTTCAGTGTAATGTAGAATACATCTTGAACTTGCTGTCTTTTCTCTGGCATTGTCCAGAGTTTTGGGGTGGGTGTTACTCATATTTCAGTAATGTATCAGATTTTGGTGTAAGTGCTTGATGGCTTTGAGTGGGTTTAAATAAGCAGTGGCAACAGAAGACAAATATTTTAAAATTTAAATATTTTATGCTTATGTACTGCAGCTTACTTAATCCATTTCATTAAGGATCTAGTTGTCAGGGTTGTCCGTGCTCCCTAGGAAATAGGCTTTTCTCGCTCAGCTGTGACTGTTAGGGAGCACTGCTGCCTCCTCTCTGAAACTGTGACTCTGTGTCTTTTATTTCTAGCTTAATCTGTGAAGGGCCTCTGTCTGGGTGTTACGCATTATCATCTTGCCAGAGATAAGACTTAGCCTTGAGCAGGCGTGCCCAAGTGTGTGTAATATCCTGGGAACCGATTGTGCGGTGTCTTCTCATTAACTATTCCTAATGGGTGGAAACGATACCAGAGGGGTTACAGTAATGAAGTCGTAATGTGATAGATCGGGCTGAATGAGAATAAATTCATTCTGATGTGCAGCAGTATTCCAGGGGGTATCATTAGTGCATACAGAATAATACATAGAAACCTACTGGTTCGCCCTGTGTTTTTTAATTTACTGTTTCCCAGTAACTCCTTAAAAACCCAACCTGCGATTTAAAGGCATGATTCAGGTCAACGTGTCGCCACAACAGACAGGAGTTTGCAGTGAGAAAGAAAATATTCTGGAAACTAAAATATAACTAACCGAAATGGCTGTTCTAGTATTAAATTTGTGTGAGGGCTGCTAGAGGAACAGTGAATATTCTTTCATTACTGCACAAATGAGTGTCAAGATAATTGTTTAGGAAATGCGTGAAGTTCTGGTCTTTCTGTAGTACCTTCCCTTTAAGACAGGTTTGGAATAGGAAAAAGCATAGCCACTAGAATGCCTTCTGTTTTTTTCTGTGGTTCATTTTATGCATTGCAGTATTGTATGCCTTGAACACAAACACTGAACTAACTTTATATTATTGTTAGGTAGTAAATTCTGATTCCAAATCAAAATTTCATGTAGACCCTTCTTCAACAGAGCTATTTAAAAATAAATAAACAGTGCATTCCCGTTTAACAACAAAACTTAAGTCTGCGATGTAAAATATTGTTTCCTGAGCTACTTTGCTATGTACAAAGCATTACTGAAATGTCTTCAAATTTTTAAAAACACTGAATGAGTTATGCTACAGAAGATATAGTGCAAAAAAGAGGTAGATTAAAAACAAAAAATGCACCTTTCAGATGTTAGGTGAAAAATAGGATAGTATTGCATATTTAAAGAATCTAACAGATGCAACTAAATGCCTTTCCACGTGTGAAAGCAGTTCATTAGAAGTGATGTGCCTACTGCTCTGTGGTGCTTGTGCTTTTAGGAACACTAAGTTCAGATTTCCGAATGCCTATTTTGTCAGCATTTGAATACAATTGAAAATGTCACCTTCTAAATCAGAAGTTCTAATAATTTCAGTAATAGATTATAATTCTAATCTAATTATTTTAGCATTAAATATCCCTTCTCTTAATTTTAGTTCGTTCTTTGTCGTGTTTTAAACTCTAGAAATAAAGCATGAGCTGTATGTAAAAAGTGTGGACTTAGTTTTGTAACGTATTTTTAATAAATGCTTGGTACAGGAACAATTTTTACAAGTAAAGTCTTCCATTTCCTACAAAATGTAGAGTCAGTGACTGGTTTTCTTTTAGGCTTTTTTTTAATCATTATTGTGGTAGCAAGGAGAGATTGAAAATAGACAAATCATCTCATTTGACTGGTACATGAGTTTTCCTCCTTAATCGAAACCACAGTTTACGATTCTGCACTGCACGTGCATACCGTGCTTACAGCCGAGCTGAGGCTTTGCCAGCAGGACTGCTCCTGCTCCCCAGCCCTCTCCAAAGGCAAGAACCCTGAGCCTTGCCACCTCAAGTGTGTCTATGCCAGCCCACATCATCTGGGGGAGGAAAAGGGAGCTGCGTGCCCAGGCACAGGTATGATGTTGCGGGAGTTACAGTGGTGCGGTGGGAAAACAGTGGATGGCTACAAACTCCCTCTGAAAAATGGAAGGGAAGAAGAGGAGCTGGAGTTGCACTTCATGTATGAGAGATGTTTGAGCATGTGAAGGTCAGCGATGGAGACCACAAGTTCCATCAAATGGATAGAAACAGGACCTGGAAACTACAGGGCCTCAGTCCTGGGAAAGCACAGGAATGAGTCTGCCTGGAAGGTGTTCCAAGCCAAATGAAGCTGGAAACTGGGAAAAGCCAGGAGAAGTTACCAAAGGCAAGTCAGGCCTGACTTACCTGTGTCTCCTTCTGCAAAAATGTATCACTTTTCTACAAAAAATTAGAAAACCAGTACTGTTTTTGTTCATGAAGTGACAAAAGCAGGATTTCGCTTCATTGTTACAACACTGTGTAATATATTTAGTTTGTTAATTGAGGTGAAAAGAGCTCTCTGTCCAGGTAAAATATCTGATCTTGTGTAGTTTTATCTAAAGCTACTACGTGTTTTCTTCTCTTGAGTTGTTTTTTCACTTTTGGTATGTGCAACTCTATTGTATTTATGCTGTGAAGATGTAGTGCTGTAGAGGTGCAAGTCTTTAAAACTCTGGGAAGGGCTTCAGTGACACTTGGCAGTGATATATCATTTCTCAAGTGCAGGGCCCAAGTAATGCATAAGCAAAATTTGCTTAATTCTTGCTTAATTTTATACTGTTTTATAATAACTTGGCAGCTGAGTTTGCTCAATTGTGATAATCACCTCTTCACGACCTCCCTTTTTTGTCATTGGTTTAGTTTATTTTGCCAGTTTCCCCAGGCTTATACCACCTCATTAGCTGCTGACTTGTAGAAAACATCAGCTTAAAGCTTGACTGTATCTCCCCAAAGCCTCGTGTACTCCTGCACAGTGAGGGGATGATGGATGCTGACATACTGATCGTTCTTCGTGACTAAGGCTGCCACTGTTAAAATCGTCCCCTAATGATTATAGCCCCTCAGCCCTCTTTGGTTACACACCAGGGCATGTCACAGCAGTGCACTGCATTTCCCAGTCCCCCACCAGGAGCTCCTGTTCTTAGGCATGAAAGAAAGATGAGAAAATAACAACAGAAGATAAAGATCTGACCCCTTGTTTCACCAAACACGTGAGAACTGATTGAACAATGCAACTCCTCTCTTAGCTTTTCACGTAGCCCTCTGTTTGCAGCTTGCAGGTCTTGCATTCACGTTCTTCCTCTGCCACTCGGTTAAGGCAGATGAGTACTGTGCAGAAATGCACATACACCATTCTGCCGCCTTCTCCCTGCATGCACTGGTCCAGCCTGTGCACTTCTGAGGGAGAGTTTGGTCTCGGATCAGTTCAATGCCACCCAGCCTTTCTCATGGCCTGGCCCTGGAAGCGTGTCCATCACATCAGTGCCTGCACAGGTGTCCCATTCCTGCCCATGTTGTGGTCCCTCATCACTGAATTATGTTCATGTGAGCATCTTTCACACGGCTGTTCTTGTCATGTGAGGTGTCACCCTGCTAGTCTGTCAGGGATTTGAAAAGACTGGAAATAACATACCTTTCATCTATTTAGAATAGAATTCAAAGATAACGTGGGCTCTGCACATCCTCACTCTGTTTGTGCCATCAAAGTTACTACAGGGGTTGTGTCACCCAGCTCCGAAATCAAGCAATACCAGGACTGGAATGCAGCATCTGCTGAAACAGCGCACAGAAATAGTACACAACAATTTTTAAGGGGGGGAAGCTGGGAGCACCGTGATTAACTGAAAATGCCAAGGGAATTGTAGGTGGGTGGAGTGCTTCTATCCAGTGTGGGATTTGGCTAGAGAACCAGAACATCTCTGAACTTCTGAGGGACTGGTGATAACCACAGCTGATCAGGACTCACCTCCACATCACGGATGAGAATCAACATGAAGCAACATGAATTCTGCTGTATCTTTCAATTTTATTTTTTATTCATCTTTTCCCCATTTCTGTCCATTATTGAAATTTCTCGTACAGATGATGAGACCTCTGTAGTGGTTTGCAGGTGTTGCTAGTTCCCAGGCAGAGGCAATGAACGGCACAGTTTCACAAGAGCGTTCAGTGGGAACCTCTTGGTGAGCTTTCCCAACACACGCCTGTCCTGGCCCTCTCGCTCGAGTTCCTACCTCCTTGCTGTGCCATCCATTCTCCTCAGTCATTCCAGTTAAATTATTTATAGAGTCACATAGCGAACTAGATCAGGCAATTAATGTTCTGCCCTGCCCTCCCTGATGAGATCATCTGTGTTAGTGAGCAGCAGGTCCTGTAGAGAGCCTCCTCTGGTTGGAGCGTCTGTCACCTGGCTGAAGAAATTGTCTTCAAGGCATCTTCCACTTGATGCATTCTCTGACCCGGTGATAAAAGCATCTTTATGGTAGCTCAGGTGGTGTTTCAAAGAGAATTTCCATGCAGTTATCTTTTTACTAGCGTTAAATACTTATCTGCTTCGTATTTGGACCGTGAAGAGCGTTTTCCATGTGCACGAGCTGCATTTTTCTTGAATGAAAAGCTGCATAAATAGATCTAGGAATAGGTATACGTAGTTTTTTTTCTGATTAGTTGATATTGGGGTAATTGTATTGAAGTGGGATGTTGAATGTACTTGCTATTTGGCAGTAGTAAGGGAGGAACATGTTAATTCCCAAAGAGCAATACCTGTTACCAGTTATTTCTGGTAGCTGATAAGAAGGGTAATAATCAAAATTCCATAATTAAAAATACGTTAGCTGTTTTGACTTAAATTGGGAAAAGACAGGCTCCGTGGTGCAGGCACTCTTTTTGCATTGCTACGTGAGCTTATAGCACAGCAGCGTGCGTCCATGCTTTGGGGACAGTAGCACTTGATGTTCTTTGTGGCAGAAACAGCATTTTTGTTATGTTATCATATAAAATATTAATTTTAATACTAAATGTAATGCTTTGCTATGAGAAATATGTAAACTTGGCTTCAAAGGAGCAGCATGCACTTCCTGGAATTCTGTGCATAGCGTGGTTATAAATAAGCAGCAGGTTATTTGGGATTCACTAGGGCTGATATCTGGTATCGTTAACAGTATCTGGCAGAAATTGTTTTCCCTGACAGACAGTTGATTTTTGATTAATGCAATATGCTTTGTTATGAAAACCAGTATCTTAGAAGATTAATGAATACCAAGCATAAATCCGGCATGGTGACTGGCTCATAAAGCAAATACGTATATGCTATTTAATTACTTTCTATCTCATCTCTTGCCAAAATTTTATTCCTTTGGAAGCATCATAGTCAAATTTAAATCATTTTAAAATAGGACAAAAAATGGTGCTAGACATGGGTTGCAAATACAGGGTTTAATTCTGGCTTTAAAATTAATTAATTTGAAAGGGAATTATTTTTCATTTGTGCATGAGTGCATAGCACTGGAAACATGATGTATTTGTATTAAGTACGCTTTTTCAGTCTATAAGAAAGTATTCTCTTCGTTGTCCAAGTTGTTAATAAGCTGCAAGAATTGATGTTTTCTGCTTCATTGCTACTGTTTTACGAACTTATTGTTGCCTTACATGCAGTGTCCTTGTTGTAGGGCTCGGCCTCCCCATGGCGGGGACCTTGCCCCTGGTTCTCCCATCTCATCACCTGTCTGCTCGGAGCGTGTGCTTCGTTCAGCGCCACGTCCCGTGGGACAGCGCTCCAGCACGTTCTGGGGACTTGGCGCTGCCAGCGAGCTCCTGGGACACGTGGCTCTTTGAGGAGGTGCAGCACCAAGGGGCAGGAGGGAATCTCTCCGTGCGGTGCCGAACTGTGCCGCCTGTGTTCTCCTTGGTTTTATTCCTGTGTTGCCCTCTGTTACTTACCGGCAGGGAAGATCATCAGATCCACCTGTATGTGATTCAAGCAGGGAGGTGCTCGGCATTTCTGCTTTGCGTATGGGATGTGTTAAATCGGATGGAACTTACCTGACAGTTTTTAAAGAAAAATGGCCCCTGAGGTTTAGTTGAATTTGCAGCTTTGTCTGCTCTTTCGGTGAAACTGTTAATTGTAAAAACTAGTGATTTGTGAAAAAATGCTGAATTAGCTTTGAGGTGTCTCTAAACGATAAAGACAATGCCTGAGCAGTGCTTTAAGGATACAAAGTTTTTAAAGAAATCCCAGTCCAGTCAGCATGCAAATATTTTCTACTGAAAATATATCTACTGCTCTTGAATGTATTGATTGGACAGACATCTCAAGAACAGACGTTACTGTTTTGTGAGAAAATCATTGAGAGCTATTTCTTTCTAGGTTTTACTGAAGCGTGAAGTGAATGATAATGGAGCATGTTCTCCCTCTCAAAGTTTATCCTTAGTTTGTGCATCTCTGCTGCTCTGTCACGTTCCTTTCCCTCTGTCAGCCCTTGTCAGGGTGTTGCTGGAAGGGCGCTGAGAAACCTTGTGGGAATTTCTGCGCTGTCTGAAGCGGTGGGTGTGAATGGGTGACTTGGCCACTGCATATGGTCCAGTCTGAGCACCTTAAGCACCGCTGAGCATTGAAAGATGAGATAGCTAACATGAACCTTGAGACCTGGAAGTTTTCAGGTGGTTGCTGGCAGTGCTCGCTCCAAAGCCAACCTGTGCCATGGCGGGCCGGGAGGCAGCTGGGAGGCAGCTGGGATGCCTTCCTTGCCTTCCCTGGAGGCCGGCTCCCACTGCTGCCTCCCAGCAGCGCCTTTGGGCTGCTCGCTCCGAGACACAGCACCGGTCGAGCCTGCAGCAAAGAACATTGTCATGTTTTGGGCAGTTTTTGACTTCTATTTAAGTAAATATGGAAAAGTAGCAGTCATGGTCTGCATACATGTGCATGAGTATCTTGTGGTGGCACAGTGTGGCCTGAACGCTGGCGTAGCCACATCCAGGAGCCAAGCCTGAAGTGCTGCACGAGTGGTCAGCTCGGCAAGTGGGAGCGGTGGGAGTTCCCTAAGGGCTGCCTCTAGGAGATGTTCCTAACTGTTCCTTGCAAAGTCAGCGTGCTTAGTCACTGCAACAGCAGTTTCTACTTTTTTTTTTTTTTTTTTTAATACGTTCTAATACTTTGTTTTCTCTTTGATAAAATGATAATTTTTTATTTGGGGAAAAATGTTTACAATTCATGCAGTTCTCTCTTCACCGATTGGATGTCAGGCTCCCCCTCCCATACCCGTTACATGTGCATATAACGTTTTCCTTACCGTACAAGTCAAAAAGTCACCAAGCTTTGACATGAACGTTTCAACTACGTGGTGAACTGTAATTTCACTCTGCTTTTTCAAATGTGGATGGAGACTATAATTCATGCAAAGAGTGGATTATTATTATTTTGTGCTTTGAATTATACATGAGTTGGCACAGGAAACATTTGAATTTCATCAGTGCTTAACATAGATGCTGTGGACTAAGAAGGCATTTTGGAGTGTCACATAAATGCTCTGCTGAAATAGCTTAATTGTAACCACTGATAATGCGCAACAATAAAGGGGTAGAAACCAGTAATTGCAAAAATAATGGTACCAAACCATCTTTATTCTTGCTTCCTTGTCCTTGGATTACTGTTTATAAATTTTTGCTTTACTGATGTAAAAATTTTAGGAGTAAAAAGACTTCTCTCTTTTTTTTTTCTTCTATTTGACAGACTAGAGACGACTTCCTGGGTCAGGTGGATGTGCCACTTAGCCACCTCCCGGTAAGCAGTGCTTTTGTCTCTGTGTGCTCTCTTTGTCATCACCAGATATGTGAACTTGAATTTGTTTTTATTTGTATAGTTGAATGGGTTAACACAGGAATGTTGGAAGTTATTGAAAAACATTTACATCAAATTAAAGTGTCGTGAGCATTGAGTACTCATGGAGCATGAGCATTGTTATTTTTGCCTGAATTTGACCCCTTGCTATTGATGGATGTTATTACGTGAGGAAAATGGCTTTGCAGTGACTTTCACAGTGATGCTTATTTGGATATGTCTGTTATGGTTGATCTTGAGTCATAACACTGTTGTTGTTGGCTTATAAACTGCAATAGTTGAAGAATATGATGGAAGGATCAGAAATGTATTCTGATGAAAAAAGCATTATTCCATTCCCTAGCATAATAGCAACATTTTTTAGTATTATTGTGTCCGTATTTGTGTGTATACTTCCATTTACACACATGCATGTGTGCAGACATTCTCTCTCTCAAAGCAGCAGATACACAACTGTAGAGAGATTCCCCAGTGTGAAGCTGCACGTGTACTGCAGACACGGTGCTCCAAAGGAGAAAATGATGAGGGACGTATTAGTGCATGTCTATTTTGCAGTCAGGTAGCATTTTACAGTTCCTTTTTAGTAAACGTTATTTTAATAATTAAAAATCATCAGCAAGAGTTGAGGTAGAGCTAGAGGCATGTCACAGGCTGTGAGCTCTTTGGAGGAATTGGCAGCTTTCTGCTTTCCGTCAGCATTCTGTAGGCAGATGACAGCCCTACTGTCCTCTCCCCAGGGACTTGCCTCGCACTTCAGCGTGCATCTCACATTCTAGCTCTTGTTTAAACAGTGGAACGCTAAACTGACTCTTTCAAATTATTTTTAAGTCTTCTGCTGTCTTTAAATAGAAAATGCAAATTGTCTGGTTGAGCTCCTTTGCTGCCATTGAAGAATAAATTCCATTATCTAAAATGAGAAAATGTAGTCCAGAACTCCCCGCTTCCTTCCATTGAGGCTCACTACAAAGTAAATGTGAGTCCTGTACAAAATCCTTCCTCACTCTCCATATTTGCAGATAATTTGTTTAGCTCCAGAAGCAACTTTTTTTTTTTTCTCCAAAATTTCTCCTGGAAAACTTGTAATACACATCTCAGAGCTGTCATTCGTTCTGTTTCTGGCTCTAACATAGCAGTGTCTCCCATGGGCTGTTCTCACGCTCTGCGTCAGTTACTTACATCGTGCTCATCAAGGTGTGTGTACTCATTTGGTGTTCAGGGAAACATGCTATAATTCTTTACGTTCTAATCAATGTTATCCTCATTCATCCTTCCAGTATGCTCCATGAGAGATCATGGAGCAATTATTTAAAATATTTTCTTTCTCATTCTAACTGTGTTGCTGATTTGTTTGGCAAACTCCTGGCTTTCTCTGGCACTATCTAATTGCTATCTGCAATATTTGGTTAAAATAAACAACTTCTTTTTTAATGCACGTTGCATACAGATGAGAGTACTAAAAAGCAATACTTCTCAATCGTGCATTTTTTAAAGTCCTTGATTTGATTATAATCTACTATCTCACCGAGAAAATGGGAAGTCTGTCTTGCACAGATTGAGTGGAAACCTAATGCAGGAAATGCCTTGCAGGATAAGAGTTCATTCCGTGAAAGACTGTATGTTATTTGATATAAAATCTGAGATCAGGAGTTAGGCTTCATTTTGAAGTTATTACTTACTGACTTTGAAATACCACAGACAATAAAGCTTTTACTGATTAGTAATCCGGGAGGCAGGTTATTCTGTGTTTATAAAGGCTTAGTAGAGGAATGGGGCACAAAAAGTATTGTTGTTTTTAAGGATGGGGCTGGAAAGGGATTTCTAGATGTACCACCATTTCTTTTTAGTAGGTGGCAGAAAGGAGCAACATTCCTGCTACCTTGGTGCTCATTTTGAGAAAGTTTCATGGTAATCCAAGGTACTAGATCTCAGGTCTCTATTGGAGCATGTGTGGTAACGTGCTTACTTTTTCAGTGTTACACAGCTCATGCTTCCAATCTGTCAGCCCCAATGGTACAACAGGTTAATGTGCCCCAAGCAGTCCAAAGATTAGACTTGTATATGGGCCTCTGGTTCTTTTATTTACCTTCTCATTTTTAAATCTCTAGTTTTGTACCTATAAAGTGCCTGATCTCACAGACTTGATGGATGTAACTTACCTTGATAAAGAAGCTGAAATTCTTATGCAATAGAAAGTTTTTAAGATTTAAGGCTTTGTGAAACATAATTAAGTGGAAATCAGAAAATGTGATCTGTCGGCCTGATAGTATTACAAATCTGCTTCATACAGAATTTCATAATTCATATAGTCTTAACTGAAGGTTTTGAAAGTTTCAACAGTTTTGAAATAAAAAAATGAAAGCTAACTGAAGAATATTTTATTTAACAGCTTTCTAAAGTGCAGTCAAAATACTGCTTCAAGTGGATGCAGCCTTCTCTGACGATGCTGTTGGGTGACTGCATCAAGTTGGAGAGGGGTTGTTTACTGGGTCTTTCCCAGCTTTCACTGAGTTACGAACGTTTCTGTGCATTTACAAACGTTTCTGTGCACTTACAAACAAGGCTTGGTTCAGCCCGTTACTGGTATTTGCAGTGACATCTAGTGGACCTCTTCCGCAGCTATATATTAAACATCCACCCACTGTAATTATACTGTAGCAGGTCTGCCAGCTGTAACTTTGTCACTGGAACAAATCCTCCCTAGCAGTTTTAGTTGGTCTGTGATGTGAATGTTCTTTATAGATCTCTGTACTTGTTGGAAAGCCCTGTAATGTGCTATTTTCTTAAATACTTGTAGACTGAAGACCCAACCATGGAAAGGCCATACACGTTTAAGGATTTCCTTCTCAGACCAAGAAGGTGAGGGGGAAGACCTTTGTGTTTTAAAACATTTCTTACCTCGAGATTTATTATTTGCAACTATTTAAGGGCTATTGAATGAAATGCTTTTCTTTGTTTTGTAGCCACAAATCTCGTGTAAAGGGTTTCTTGAGACTGAAGATGGCTTATATGCCTAAAAATGGTGGTCAAGATGAAGAAAATGATCAAAGGGATGAATCTGAGGTAAGACACTTAATCAAGAGTTCACTAGTTGATAACCTCTTTTTGTCATTTTTATACATGTTGAGGTATTCAAATTATTAGAGATCTAAAAATATAATTATAGAAAAAGTTACATTTTTGAAATATAAAATGCTGATAACAATGTTGGTAGCAACTTACTCCCAAACACATGCACACAGGTGTGTTTTTTTTTTTTTTAGCTGTAGGGTGATGTTTTCTCTACTATTTCAAGTACATCAAAGTATTTCAAGTGGCACAATGAATTCTAAAGTTTGTCTTACTCAGTTATGGTGGTATTTTTTTCATTTTTATGAACATTCTGAAGACCTTATAAGTCATGCAAAGAGGGCAGAAGAATTCAGAAGTCTATCCAGGTAATTTATATGTGACATAAACATGATGGTCTGTATTAAATATATAAGTACCTCTTCCTGAGAAGCCATTTCAAGGTAGCCGTCAAAACGCTTTTCTTCATTTCTTGGCAGCACTGGCTTTACAGAGAATACAGCTCATGGAGGCACAGCAGGTTTAAAGATTTCTCAGCACTCTTATCAGCCATCATGCATCTTAAGAATTACTGCGTTTAGAGTTGACCAAGTGGATGTTAGCCCAAGTTTGCTTTACTAATAATGCACAACAGTTGCCTGTAACTTGAGAATAAGGGCTCTCATCCCAAGCTATATTTTTCTTCTCTGGAGGTTGCTTTTCAGAGGGTCTGCCTTGGTCATGGTACAGAGGCAGCAGAGCTGTTTCTTAGCAGTCGTTGATCTGCACATGTTAAAGCAGCCTATCAGGCTATCCAGCCTATCAGCATATCCAGCCAAAACCATGCTTTGTCTGGACCTTATGGCAGGGTGTTGAGTCTCTTATTACTATGAAGGCAGTTTACAGGTTCAAAACCATTTTTTTTCTCTCTCTCATATGAAAAAGTGAGTGTGTTCATGTATAAGTACTTTTGTATTTTGTCTATACTTTGTACGTATTGTATTATAATTTCGTATATGAATTCATATAGAATCCAAAAAGTTTTATGTGTGTCACATAAATATATAGTATGATTCAAAGATCGAAGCCGAAATTCCTTTAAGTGGTATATTCTTTATTGCAGCGCTGGATGCACGGGGGATCTCTCCACCTATCGTGCATACCCAAAGCGGAAAGCAGTCTTGAATTTATACAATCAATCTATCAATATTCTACAAGCGCCTATACATATGCATTACCTATCCCCGCCTTCCCTCGCTTCTCATGCTAATTAGCCTTTTGGCACCTTGCGCCTGCGTAGAGCCTCCCAAGAATTGTGGGCAGGGGTCTTTGGGACGTGGGCAGGGGTCTCTGGGAGGAAGACCCCGAGTCTTCCTCACAGTGTACTTTTCACCTTTGGTCAGGAATCTGCTGAATTGGCATGTTTCTTAATTGCGAGAGCTGGTTGTTGCCAATTCTTCCGTTTGTTGTATCTTTATAATGAATTCCAATGTCCAGTTTTGAGATTTATAGTCCTTACGTTTGTTTCTCTGTCCGTCTGCCGCTTCCTTATCATGAGTTTCAGTGTCTTGTTTCGAGATATACAGTCCATGTGTGGGGATTGTCCTTGCCTCCCCAATACCTCCCCAATACCTCCCTAATCAAGTATTTATATAAAATAATCAATAATCCGTATATCTGAATTGTATTCCATATATAATCCGTATTTCCTAGAAATTGCCAAATTCTAAATGTAATCTGAATTTTCTTTGATACTTCAAATAAAAAGAATCAACTTAAGTCAAGATCCTCCTGACTTATATACATAAGGTAACGCCACAAGGCTCTAGTAGTGTCCTGTGAAAACAGCATTTCAAGTAAGTCAATAGTAAAGAAATTCTTTTAGGCTTTGTTTTATCAACACACTTACAACTATTCCTTAATTTTATACTTCAGTTTTTGAGGACTAATGGGGAAGGAATATTTTTAACTATAGTTGAATTACAGTAAGGTAGCATTTTATGCCTGTTGAATCTTACATAAGTGAGGATATTTTACCTAGAAAGAATCCACAAAGGCAATTAGATTTCAGTTTGAATTCAAGTAGATTTACATATTAAAGTCTTTTGGGATATGCTTATGAAACAGGAGTAAAATATAGGGTGGTGGTGGTGGTGTAAGTGAAGTTATTGAATATGTTTAGAAATAATATTGATTTTAGGTTTGTTTATTTTCCCAGAAGAGGTATGGTTGAATGATCTGCACATCTGTATGGTGTCCTGCTTTTGCATAGCTTTTTTGCTGCTGTCAATAACTTTTAGACCATTTGGCAAGCTGCAGCTGAATTTGACAAAAGGATAGAATAGATGTGGTGAATAGAAGTTCCCATATGCTTTAAGAAAATAGCAGCTGGGAAAGAGAAAGGAAAAATGAAGGATTATGCTTCATGAAGAAAAGGTCACAGCTTGAGTTCAAAAGTTAGCAGTTGGTTCTGTTTGGCTTCATGACTGAAAATCTGCACCTGGCCACCACCAGGCAGAGTGCCTGCCCAAATAAGTCTAGGAATCCCTGTTTTAATAAACTGGTAGAATTTTAGTGGTTTTTGTTGTTGTTGTTGTTGTTTTAATCATAGAAATGTAGTGCACACTATAACCATGGAGTTTATGTGTGTATGGTTGAGATTTAAGTAATTTTTAACTTCTCTTTGGAAAAAAAATCTGAATCTGCACCCATGCAGTAATGTAAGCAACAGTAATACAACTTCTCTTTAACTCAAAGTTTATAATCTTTTTTTTTTCTTTCATTCCTAAGCATGGATGGGACGTGGTTGATTCCAATGACTCTGCATCTCAGCGTCAGGAGGAGTTACCACCTCCTCCACTGCCTCCTGGATGGGAAGAAAAGGTTGACAACCTGGGGCGGACTTACTATGTCAACCATAACAACAGAACTACTCAATGGCATCGACCAAGTTTAATGTAAGTGGCAGTGTAGATAAATGTTTTACGGGTGAGTGAAAAATTATCTGTCAGGATAGTGATTTTTTTCCAACAAACATTATTGTTTTGGATTTGAATTCCAGGTTGGAAAAAGTTTAAGCACATTTTTTACAAAGCTGTTTGTAAAGGCATGCTTTTCTTTTGAGTAACAAACTAATTTTGATTCTGGTGCTAACTGCTACCTATCTGAAACTATGAGAAAATTTTCAGGTATTCTGGTAAATTGAGAACCAAAGTTTGCAGAGCTTCAGTTAAAAATGAAACATCTTTTTTAAAGAATATAAAGAGACTTCCCCACACCAAGCAAATCAGATATACACATAAGTATTCTGGGAAAATCTAGGGAATCTGAAGGTGGAAGAGAAATTAATATGTACCTTCACATATTGGGAGATAGATGAGGAATTTTTCAGTAAGTAATTTAAAAGGAATAAATTCCTCTGCAGGGACTGTTGAAAGGGTATTAAAAACAAACAAACAAACAAACAAAAAACAACACACAAGCATTTCAAGTCTATTAAGTTTTGATTGAGTTAAACTGATTGATTTTGAAGAGATCCTCTTTACTCTTCAGTGTGTAGACTTCATTGCTTATGTACGCTTGTGCTAATGTGCAGCTCCTGTTCAAACTTTCATTACACATTGCTTATAATTAGAGTTACAGTAGTGTAGCAAGTTTACATTTTAAATAGTATGTTTTAATCAAAAATGTTAAGAGTTATACTGAAATCATGCATTATTCAAACATCTTGCATTATTTTAGAGTAGCTACTATTCTTACACTATTGCTTCTAATAAGTGATGCTTGTTCCTTCTTGAATGTTCATATTCATAGTTAAATTACGCAAATGTGTGTTGTCTGTATTTATGGCACTGTTTGTTCTTTTTGTCTGATGTGTTTATCTTAGAATTTAATTAAATTTCATTCTGAAGGTTCTGAAATATTTTTGTAAATGCTGAGCTATTTACTACGCAGCTTTTACTTTTTCATCAACTACCACTGTTCTGGTTGGTAACAGTCCGTAAGCATCTATAAAAATTTAATTTTATAAATTATTTAATTTAGGACCTCCTTGTGTTCTGATTATGTTAAATGAAACAAGGAGTACATGGCTTCACAACTTTTTAACTGACAGATAACCAATTAGTCATGGCTAGAAAGCATCATCAGATGTGTATATAAAGTGGAGGCCTCAGTGTCTGCTACTATACTTTCAAGGTCACATGCATTTGTATTTTGAGTCTGGTTATCCTGGGTCACAATGAGTAATAATGGGCTAGTATGTTAGAGTGGGGACTTAATTTTTCTGTTGTGCCAACTTTGATGTGCAAAGAATGTTAATTTCCAGTATTACATGACATTTGTGAAGTGCTTCCAGTTTTATTTTATTTAAACTAAAGGATTAAACTGTTTCCTATTTATGAAGCCTGACATATGCAAGAGTAATGGATTTTATACTATAATCAAAAGCATTAATGAGGTTTTGGAAGCAATGGATGAAGAAGTAGGTGTTTTAGTTTAATATTCATTGTTTTCTTGTACTTTTCCCCTTCCTTCTTTCTTTTCCCCACTATCCAGTGATGTGGGATCTGATTCAGATAACAACATCAGACAAATAAACCAAGAAGCAGCCCATAGACGGTTTCGCTCTCGGAGACACATTAGTGAGGATTTGGAACCAGAACCTATGGAGAGCGGAGACATTCCTGAGGTATATAAAGGTCTTGCTTTTAAGAATTTAACTAAACTTCAAGCCAGAGTGTTTCTCCTTTGTAAGCTAATTAATATACAACATGCATAATATTTTATGGAAATTGCCTGAATTAAATATTAGTGACACAGCAAAAATCCTAGACAGAGCTATACTTTCAAGGTCATACGCGTTTGTGGGTGACTGGTAGTGTATGCACTATAAATACCATGTAAGTGCAAGGACAATCATTTATAATGCCAAGCATTGCTTGTTGTATATAAGTTGATAAAAACACTTTCAATATTCTGCTTTGAATAACAATGAAATGAGTCGTAAAAAGAAGTGAAATGTGCTGAATAGAATAGATGTTTGCTTCAGTGTTCTTTAGCATCTTGATTTAGAAGAAAGTGAAGCTGTTTTTTCTACCCTAAGTGCTTTGTTCTGTTTGAAACTCTGAGATCTTAGTAATCAGCATGTTTGTTTAATTTACAGCTAGACTAACTAAATGAAGTTTCATAAATATTTGTACACCTAGGTGAGCTTTTTGTGCAAAGCTTATAATCCCATTCAACCTTGAGGAATATTTTATTATGAGAATCACAGGCAAAATTCTTTGTGAAAGTTTTGATTCACTGAATGCTCTTCAGAGCAATAAAAAGGTTGTGGAAGCTCTTACTGTGCTCATCATCCGTTAATATTTTATTTGCAGGTAGTTATGAGTATTATGCATTTTGTTCTAAATTAAAATTGAGAGTTGTTTCTTACAGGTTTTTAGTAAGAGTGCAGAATTAGTTAAATTTTGAACAAAAATTTCTAATAGATTTTATTTAGTGATAGCTGATTTTTATACATCTTTTCATTTGCATCTGTATTGAATCATAAAGCATTGTTTCATCACCACATTGAAGACAAGAAGAAAATCTTTTCCCTTTATACTGAAGATGTTTGTATGTATGTTCTATGGATTGGTTTATTTAATTAAATATTAAGGCTGATTATCACACCTGTGTTTGTCACAATCAGGTAGTCATCTGGAAGGCAAAGGAGACACTTGGTCTGTCTTTACAAACACTTAACTTAGTTCCTTTTCTTTTGTCAGCCTTGGGAAACCATTTCAGAGGAGGCAAGCGCAAGTGGAGATTCCTTAAGCTTGTCATTGCCACCACCTCCTGCATCACCAGTATCCCGTACCAGTCCTCAGGAGCTGTCTGAGGAACTGAGCAGAAGACTTCAGGTCACTCCTGATTCTAATGGGGAACAACTGAGTTCTTTGATTGTACGTGACACGCTGTTCTTTCTGAATACATCTCTATTACTGTAATCTTTTGTTAGTTCAAAGTAATCTGACTCATTTATATGGATGAGTAGTAATTGATGGTCTTAGGAAAAACTGAGCACACCGGTAAAAGTATCTTCAAAACAGCATCTTAGTTACATCATGGAACAAACTGCCTTGAAGAAAAGATTTTCTCAATTTAGGTTCAATATTTTTTTCTGTATGAGCTTAATTTAAGAGCCTGCTTCTGTTATCCTTAGTGTTTCTTTAGTTTTAGCTTTAGTGTTTCTATCCTGTTTCTTTAGTGAAGCAAAATACATCAAATAATACTAGAGAGTATCAGACTAGGCATTTACAAAGGAAAAAGGAAAGACACTGCTAATGCTGTTTCAATCATTGTCCACGTTATTATATGATAATTTTTCAAAAGTTTGCTGTACATCTTTATGTTAAAGGGTGTCTCTTCTTACATTAGGATTTTACAAACCCTTCATAGTTTACTGGCTCAGCTGTTATAACACTAACAAAGGATTACGATTGAAAGTAGGCAGTTCTGGTAAAACGCTTCATGAGCTTGTTTTGCTTTTTCTCCCTTCCCCTTTCGCTTTCTTTCCCTCTTTGGGAAGAGGAAGACTTTAAGACTTTGGGCTACTATTCATAGTAATTCAATGTGAGAAAAACAAACCCCCATGTTTTAAGACATCTTAACGTACAGACATCTTTTTTTCTTTTCTTCAGCAAAGAGATCCTTCTTCAAGATTAAGATCTTGCAGCGTAACAGATACAGTCGCTGAACAGTCTCAATTATCTTTGGTAAGCAAAAACTAAGTTTTATTTCTTTCTTCTTGTTTCAACATTATCTGATTGTAAATAGTATCTTTTCCTAGATGAGTTCTAGTCAGATCTAGTTCAGTTACCAATATGGACAAATGACTATCCCAAATCATAATGAAAACCAAATTAATATCATCACAATTAGAAAGTAAAATGAGAAAGGCCATAAGAGAGGGAAAAAAGTGTCTGAAAAAGAGAAAAAAAAATGTGTCCTGTAAATTGTTTTTACTTGGAATATAGAAATACGTGTAACATTTAACAGGCTTAGTGTTTGCCTAGCTGTAGTTAAAACAAGCCTTTTAGTGATAGTCCTTGTACAATAGAACTGAATAGAATTGCGTGTTGGAATTTTTTCATCCAAGTGATTTAAGCATCAGCTTCTGCAATTTTGTTTAAGCAAGTCATTCAAACAGGAAAAAAAAAAAAAGCAAAGATAGTTTTGAAAAGAGTAAGATTCTCCTTCACTCTATAACTATGCACACCTTCCCTCTAATTCATAGTTATACCTATTTTATACTACAACAGAAGTATGAGGTTAGTAAAGGTGGTAAGCTGTAGAGAAACAACTTAAACTAGGATTGTGCAAATTATGCGTGTGAATAAAACTGCTCCAATTATTTCAAAACAATATAATACTTTAAACATTTTATTTTTTCTGGAGTTACATGTTCCAGGATTTTTTTTTTTTTTTTACAATTTTTATTAGGAATATATTACATATGAATCCACACATAAAAAAGATTACACAAATTTGCTGTGGAAATATTGAGTAAGTAGAGCGTTATTAGTATGTTCATTTTTAAAGCTGACGTCACTCCTTTGTTGTTTTTTTCCTGTTGCTATTGGGCAGACACTTAGAGTAACCACAGTATTTTTCTCTTTAATTTTTCATGTGTTCTCAAAGATTTTTAGTGTATCTACATTTGCTGCTTATATTTGCATGTCATAGCTATTATTCAAAGAAGCATTTCTGAAGTATTATCCACCTCTCTACTTTCTCCTCCGGACCAGCAATGGTGTGGTTTCCAGTATAATTCCTTCTTATCTGTCTTCTCTCCTTTCTAGAAGTTGATTCCTAATGAAGTCTGTTCCAGAGGTGGTCTACTTCTTAATTTACTATTGCCCTATGGAGTCTGGATTTCTTTAATTGGTGTAGTCAGATTGGGCCTTGTCATGATGTATCTTTCAGCTTACTATTGTAGAACACTCATTTCTCTAGCAGATGTTCAAAACAGCAGAACTGAAATCATTGCTCTATAAGAAGGATGTTTCCTGACCTTAATCTTTACTGAACTAATGATAATTTATCTTCTAGCAACTGAATCTATAATTTCTTTCTAAGTAAAGTGCTGTTCTTCACTTGACTGCATTAATTTTTACTGAAAATGTGAAACGCCAGTTTCATATTATCAGCCTGAGTTTTTCTGTGCACTCACTGATGACCAGATGTACTATTTTCTTTTTAAATACCATATTTTTGGGTGTAACATATAAAATTTGTATCTCAAATAAGAAAGAGGAAAATTAATCATGTTAAACTTAAACTAAGTGGTCTAATTATTGATAGAAATATTGAAAAAACAGAATTGGATACTTGAAATTAGTTCTTTTGGTATGAGATTCTGACTTGGTTACCAGTGATTGATGGGTTCATTTTTTCGCTATTATCTGAAACATTATTTCAATCTACTTGCTCTCTTTTAATAAATATGGGAGTATGGATGATTCCTTTTTCCTAAAGATGTAAGAGTAATCTGTGACCTTCATCACAAAGTATACTTATGTGTAACATTAATTATCATTTAACAGCAGAGTGGCCCATCTAGGAGAGCTCGTTCTTCAACTGTCACAGGTGGTGAGGAACCAACGGTAATAATACTCTTTATCAAACACTATCTGTAAATAAAATGTGGGTAGATTTAGGTCTTGTACCGTAATGAACATTTTTTCACAGAGATGCAATGTGTTAAATACAGCCTGAATCAATAGTTATATTTTTTTTTGTTTCAGATTTTCTCAAATAATACTGCAATTTCACTCTAATTCAATACTTGTCTATTATGAATAGATGCCAGAGTATTAACAGAGTGCACTAAGAAAATACCAGAAATTTCTAAAAAATGAGAGTCAATACCTAATTCTTTAAAAGCTGATGTTGAAATAATTGATTAGAGACATCAAATCAATTTATATGTAGCTTTGTTTTTAACTTGCCTCGTTTCCTTACTCTCCATTAGACTAATTCATTTTTATTCTTAAAGTTGATCTTAATGTGAGAATGGTGGAGGTACAATGGTATATCATTACAGCTCTTAATGGTCTTATTTACTGCCAGTTTTCATTTTCCAGTATTCATTCTTCAGTCCAAGTCTGAATTTTTATTTTGCTCATCCAATAAAATTATTGAAATGTTTTTCTGAAATAATTTTTCCACATAATAAAAGGAAAACAGATTCAGTTTATATTGGACTTTGCTGATATTTTAAAATGTTGATCTGAAGCAAATTTGTTTCATAGAAATCATTTTATAGTGACTGTAATACTTGGCTTTCATGAACATTTGCATTCCTAGATAATTTGCTTCAGGGAAAGAAATGTAATTCAGACTTGGCATGTTTCCTGTTTCTATATAGTAATGTCAGACCTTAATTTGGGCGTTGATGTATCATTCTGCAATACTGTATGTATTTACTGTTTTTTGAATTTCAGAATCAAAGGAGCATACTTTTATTTTGTTCCTGCAAACAGCAGATTTTTTTAGTGTCCTTGCAGAATCTGCTTGACTAGCTCATCATTAGTTAAAATGTACACTATATTGAATTGTAATGTAAAGAGTCTTCTTTTGACAGATGATCTTGTGTTAATTATATGTTTTAGAACAAAATATTAGTATTTTCTGCTAATAGCTAAGTTCAAACTACACTGACTCCCAATTAATATGATTATATCATATTTTTTTATGTAAATTTGTTGCAACTTACTATTGGGCATAACCAGCATGATTGTTCTCAATTAGTGTTATTTTGTGTGAGTTATTACCATCAAGCCTGTGTGTCCCAGATAGCCTTGTGTCCCAGATTTCAGGCATGGCCTCTGGTCTTTCTCGGAGGGTGATGGAGATAGGAAAGAGTCTGTTGATTTGAATTGTCAAAGCAAACTCTGGGGCCTGAGGTGGCTATTAAAGGGCATATTCAGGCAAACTAGCTTCAAGTACTTGATTTTGTCCACTTGTGGGTCCGAGTCTAAGCATTTAGATAGCTCATAAGATATCAGTAATCTAAATGTATTTTTTTTAACAATGTAAAAATGTTCCATCTGCATAGCGGACTTTTTATTTAGGTCAGTGACAGAGGATGAGTAAATTTGTTACTTGAGTGTCTGCAATGAAGTAGATGTTGATGTTTGTAGATAAATTGCAGGTTTGGGTAAATATAACTAAGGTTATAAAAGCACCATGGATTTACTTTTTAATGTTTGTTTGTTTGTTTTTTGTCTCCTTACCACATTCCTCTGTGAAAGGTGCATTGTAAAAATAGGCTGAGCAAAACATTAGGTAATGCATCATATATCCCAGCATCTCTGTTCTCATGACATTTTGGCTTTAATTTCAGAGGCAGTCTCCCCATGTTGTTTATTGAAGGCACCTGTTAAAAAGCACTCTTGTTTTGGGTAAAAGGGTCTTGATAAATCTCCTAAGTTGCCATTCTACCATGTAGAATATCTTTTACATTGGTATCTAATGTATGGAAAGGAGTTTGAAGGGCAAACTTTCTGTTTTGCAGATTGTATTCTGGTTTCATTAACCCACAATGACTAGTAAGGGGAAAGACTGCTGACAGCTGGATTTATTTTTGATAGAGTGTTAAAGAGAAAGGGAAGATCAGGTGGTACAGCTAGCGCATCTTTCTAGTATTTCTGTATTCTAGTAAGTCAAAGTTGATCATTTGCAGCATGCCATCATACAGCGCATAGAATGTTTAATGTTAGAACCCAGGCTATCAGTTACCTTAATTAAATAATTTTAAACTAAAACATGATCTGTGGACTGTATTCAGACCAATACCTGTTACCTTGTTGATCACTGGTTAATTAATAGCTTTGAAACTGTTAGAACAGTCTTGGGAAGGGTAGTCAGTCTCCTGTCAGCTCTTTGAACTAAGTGGAAAAACAGCAGTATTTCCAGCACTTGACTACTCAGGAAATTAATAAATCAGTCTCATAGTTCGTTTCAATGAGTACTACTTTGTTTTCTCATCTGTTTTCCTTTGCTTCCTATTTCCTGATGTGCTCCATCAGCTTTCTGATCCATCCATTATCTTTTCTAGTTTCCATTCTTGATTATCTAGACAGTTCTCCAGCTCATTGTGTCTATTATGCCCTTCTGTTAAAAAGCAAATATATTGATTAACTTAGCAAAAGTCTTGGGAAGAGGTCTTAAGAATCAGAAGCAAGAACAAGAATTACAGTAAATTACTTTGCTGGAGCAAAGAATGTAGACTGTAGAAAAAGAATGTATCCTGAGTTTCAACAGGAGCCATTAGAAGCCTGAAGAGTTACCAAATCCTTCTGTGCAGTGCCATTCGCTTCTTTGATCTCTAGGTAGTAGTTTTCCACTGTATTAATATTTTAAATAGAAAGATCATACAGCAGAAGCCACTGTTTATTAGGACATTGAAAGAGTAATTTCTTTGGCTACTTTGTGATTAGCATGGTGAATAAACCTAAAAACCTAGAGAGACAGAGGTAGCTATCCATGTAAAGTTAGTTGTGGCTTAATGCATCCTATGGTCTTATAAGTTTTCATAGTAACTCGAAACGTGGATGATAGTTTAAGAAAAGAAAAGAAGTTGCAGAATGCATACATTTACAAATCTAAGTAAAATAAGGAAAAAACAGTGAAACTCTTACAGAATTTAAGATATTCATGAATAGATATTAAGTACCGTAGATCTTCAGAGGCTGCCTGGACTTGGTTCTGAGCAACTTGCTTGAAGTGTCCATGCTTAAGCAGAGGAGTTGGATCGTATGACCTCCAGAGGTCCCTTCCAACCTTACCCATTTTGTGTTTTTGTATTGAACTGAAAACTGGAATCATACTTAGCTGTCAGTTTTACAGGTTGATGTTGCATCTATTCTAGTAGTGCAGTTGTTAGTGATTTTTGTATATATATATTTTTTAAATCTGGCAAAATTTTTTCTTTTAAATGAATATAAATTCAACAATTAAAAATGTATTTGTGGTATTTCTTATGACTTTTAATTTCAGTCCTTTTAACCATTTATTCATCTTCCTTTTACTGTTTCATGGCTAAAAAACACATATCTTCTAGTGCATCAAACTCTGAGTTAAAGCAATTTGCTTTGCAATTTCACTTTGTTACAATTTTCTAGCTCACCACTTTCCATGTATTTCTTTAACAATACTGCCGTATATAACTTGATAGTGACTACTTCAGGTTTAAAATGAATTAAATATCAAATGTATAAAGACATAGAATAAAAATGAATGTTAACAAGCTACCAATCACAGTATTTTTTTATTATTATTGTTTTTAAAGTATCCAATATTATAGATAGTCATGTCAGATAAGAGCAAGAGCAAAAACGTATCCTGAATTTTCAGGAGACTGATCTCAATGTTTCTTTAAATGTTCAGGGCAGTAGAACGGTAAGGTAGGAGTAACACTTCCTCATCATGTGTTGGATTTTTAGTTTAATTACAAGGACTAGAAATGTTTATGTCAAAAATACTTAGTTATTTTTCCATCAAAATAATGGGCATCAGCACAGTTGTCACTTTATCAGGAAGACCCCTTTCTAAAACTAGAAAGTCTAGCAGTTGTTTTCTAACCTATGTGGAGGTATTTGGTAATCTCAAAGGCTGATTCTTCCCTTGGTTTTATTTTAAGATCATGTCAAAAAATTTTGAAGAGTCTTTTTTAAACATCTTCCATCTCTTAATAGCATGCACTGACTCATATTCCAACATCTTTTTTTTTTCCTTTGAGAGAGCTCAGTGTTTTTAAGACCTCTTCTGCAATGGTGATTTGTTCTAACATTTGCCTCCTCAGCTGCTTTACCTTTTGTAAAAAAGTTTTTGGCTTTAACTTTTTACGCAACTTGTTTTATAACAATTGGTGCCTTTGGCACCATTATATGTATGTTTTCTTTAAAACTATGTATTTGTGGTGCAACGTTTTAATTACAGAAAGCAACATCTCACTCTAAAATTTGGACTCTATTTTAGGGTATATCCTGAGTCTTCAGGACACCTGACCCTGAATGCAACATTTGTACCTAACAAAATATTTGGACTTTAGTTTTTATAGGTATAGTAGTTTGCTGCAACCAACTCAGGACAGCCTGTGATAGAGACAAGATCAGAACTTGAGAGATTTGACTAGACAGCGTGGTCACTTCAATTCTTACTTATCCACACTAATACAGGGGAAAAATTCAACCTTTCTAAGGAGGAATCATTAAAATGCAAAGTTCCTTTTCGTCAATATGTATAATGTACAAATTAAAATGTTTGAGGGCATATAAGCTTAGCTGGCTTTAGAACAAGATACTTCTAATACTTTTGCAAAAGTGAATCAAAAGATCTATTGTGAGAAAAGATGATTTGTGTCAAAGGGGCATGAAGAAGAGCTTATACTACATTAAATCTGAGGTCATGTTTTTTCATTTGTTGTTTTTTTAGAATGGTGTAAGTTAAAAAGTTCGCTTTAAAGAGCAGACATTTTTTTTGTTGTTGTTATTGAGTAACAATACGGTTATTTCTTGCTTGAACAGCCTTCAGTGGCCTATGTACATACTACACCAGGCTTACCTTCAGGCTGGGAAGAAAGAAAGGATGCAAAGGGCCGTACTTATTATGTCAATCATAACAATCGAACCACAACATGGACACGTCCCATTATGCAGGTATGAGAATCTGTTATATTGCTCAATTTAGATAGCAAACGCTTAGCATGTATTGAGTATAATTTCAGTTGAAGACTCTCTTCAGAACTTTAAAAAATAAATAAAAATCTATGCATTGTCATGACAACTCAGGATAATCATAAAAAAAAATTGCAATGCCTGGGATTTTTTTTTGTTACTTTTCTTAACTTTATTAAGGTACAGATTAAGTCGATGGCTACAATGGAAGGAATTTACAGAGAGTTACATAGTACTAATAAATAGAGGCAAACGCATTCTTAGGATTGAAATTGGAAGTTTGGTTGCTTGATTAATAATACTGTATATTGTTTGCCTTCCCAATGGAATTAAAATTAAATAATGTACTTGCTCTTTAAAATAGTATACTCAGTATTTAATAATAATAATAATAATAAATATTGATACTATATTTTAAATGTCCTAACTCTGGGTGAACCATGATCCTGACAACTAACTAACTCAGTTTTCCATCTGAACTAGCTTGCTGAAGATGGCATGGTTGGGTCAGCAGCAAGCAGCAACAACCACTTAAGCGAACCTCAGATCAGACGGCCTCGCAGCCTTAGTTCACCCACAGTAACTTTATCTGCTCCACTTGAGGTGAGAAACAGACTTATCAACAAATATCACTTCTGTGTGATTTCTCTCTCTGTGTCTTTATAACTTTCCTTTTTAGTTACTAATAGTAATTTTCCCCTATTGTTAATTTTATCATAATATGTTGCTGTTTTCTTGCAGTTTTCCATCTGGATCTTTATATTATACAATGGTATTACTTAACTTCTATTATTATTGAATGATATGAATGAATAGTCTGTCTTACATATGATAATTTGAGTTGGTCAGCTAAAACTAATTCTGTGCATTTCTGAAACATGGGCTGCTATGACTCCTCTCAAGTGCTACAGTTGTATAAGATCAGAAACATTTTTTTGAGTCAACATTTATTTTGATGGTGTTACCTTTGAAAATAATACATGCAATTTAGTTTGGATAATTTTGTAATTAAGATACTGATTCAATTTTGTATTCCTTGCCTTTCAAAAGGGTATTCAATGTATGAGTCTTTACAAATAATTTAGAATACTGTTATATGTTGTTCATTGCAACATATCAGAAGTAGAACTTACATGGCTAAGCAATCAAAGATGGTGTGTTTTTTACTTCTGAAAGTATGGTTAAACCTCACAAATCTATTAAACGTGGCAGTGTTGAGGAGAGCAAGTTCTTAAAAATTTCTTCTTTGAACTGAAAGTGTGGCACTTTATTTGTTCTTTCTCACCATCTCATTCCTAATTCTGTCTCTTTCTGACCTGGTCAAAATGTTGAAAATCTGTAATTTCAAAATGATATAAGGAGAGTAAACCTCCATTTATTTTAGGAACCTGTTTTAAGGTCATGTTTAAATGTTTTGTCTGAAATTTTAATTGAGAGATCCATTAAAAAGTGGATAATGTCACCTTAAATTTAGGATACTTTCCTGTTTAAAAATGAGATACATTGCACCGGGAAACACAAGGCAATGTTTGCATTTTTTTTCTCTGTAAAATGAAACATTGACATGTACAGGACAGCTTCAGTAAAAGATACAAACAAATGTAAATACTGCGGACATTATCATTGCCAAGAGAAGTGATAAAACATTATGTCCTTTAAAACAAAAAGCATAGTAAGTTAGAAGTAGCTAATTAAGAGGAATTTAGCTAAGTTCTAGGAAATCAATTCCAGCACTTAATTCTAGAATGAATTACATCTGGAATGAAAAAAAATTGTGCTGTGAAATACGTTTTACTCAGTTTCCTGTATTAAGTGATATTTTGCAAATCTTTTTATCTTTCATTTTCTTCAGGGTATGAAGGACTCCCCTGTGCGCAGAGCAGTGAAGGACACCCTTTCCAATCCCCAGTCTCCACAGCCCTCGCCCTACAACTCTCCTAAACCACAACACAAAGTTGCACAAAGCTTCCTTCCTCCTGGCTGGGAGATGCGAATAGCGCCCAACGGCAGGCCCTTCTTCATTGATCATAATACTAAAACTACTACATGGGTAAGGAGAATTCTAGGTAATGAATTTTAAATTGTTTGCCATCTTTTAAATGTTTTCATCTTGACCAGTCTTTTTCTTTGTCTGGCATTTGTCTTGTCTTTAAGGTTCAAGTTCCATGGGATTTGTTAGCCTAATATTTCATAAAACTGATGTGGGGATCTGACTTGAGTCCTCCATGCAATGATGTACAGTAGCAATAGTTTTTAAGTATCCAATTTCATGTCATGCTTGTAGTGGTGCTCATTTCAGAGAAAGGAAACTTACTCGTACATATCCACTGAAAATAGATTTTGGAGGATTTACATATCATGCACAATGCAATAGTGTTTTGCATTTTGTATTTGACCTTTTTATACTTGACAAACTATTGCATATCAGTCTTTCGTGACCTATTTTGCTTGCCCCTTTTTACCTCATTCATTCATAAGTGTCGTATCTGTGCATTAATCAAAATGTAAGAAGCTCATTTGCATAATTTCCCAGCCTTTTTATGATAGGCTTATTTCTCATTAAGTTTTAAGAGCCAAAAATGTGCATATGAATCTAAATACCACTTAGGGGAATGCATGCGTTTGTAGGAAGAGGGCTTTAATTTTTAACCATATCTCTGCAAATAACACACTTAATGGAGTTAAGGACTTACCCTAACTACCTCTTAATATTTAAAAAATTCAAATTAAAAAATTTGAATCTTAATAAAATATGTGATACATGCAAATGCTAAATGTGTTGTCACTTTTATCTGTCACAACTTGATCTGTTGGATTTACAGTTCCATATATCTATTACAGGAAGATCCACGACTGAAATTTCCAGTGCATTTGAGATCAAAAGCTTCTTTGAACCCTAATGATTTGGGCCCCCTTCCTGTAAGTGACAATGTGTATGTATTTGAGTATATACCTGCTATCTTATAAAAACTGATCTATTACTGTAGTCATATATTGTATATAGACACATATGTTGATCTCATTGCTTTTATGGACTTATTAAAGCAATGTTTACGGATAGCACCAAAAACTTTGTTGTTATCTGTGAATCAGTCAGGCTTTTTGAAGCCAGTCCATAGTATTCTGAAGTGATTGAACATTTATTTGCTTATCTAAAGCTTGGAGCTTTGAAGAAACTTACCTTGGTTTTACCTCCATCTGTGTGATTTTAGGTAATTAACAGTTGCTTTAGAAAAAAAGAAACAGATAGTTCAAAGTGAACTTTGTTATTGTACCAGTGTATACTGGCATTCAGAAATCTAAATAAATTTTGTTTTTGAATGAAACTCCCGTATTCTGTAGGGAAAACCATGGTACTAACCTCGAAAGTTTTGTCATATTTGTGACTGATACGTAATACTGATTTACATGCATGTCAAATACAGAGTTTTGCTTTGTTTTTAAACAGCTGTGTTCTTAATGTCAGAGGATAATGCATGAAATCTGAAACTTTTTATAAAGTGCAAATTTTTACAGCATGGTGGTTCATCCCATTGCCTTATATATATTAAATATGCTTTTGAGAAACGGTCATTGAAATTTTATTTACAACTCAGCTACTAGTTGTCACCAGTAGTCTCAGCATGTATTATGGACTTTGCAGACAGCTGTGCCATTAGAAAAGGTGACTGTCCCACTGTATAGGACGCGGCTGGTTATATTATCTTAAACAAATTGAATAATGTGTCTTTGATCCTACTGATTTTCATTGAAATGAGTTGCAGTTTACTTAGAAGAACTGCTCTGTCAGCAGACCAGAATGAGTGCTGCTTTTGGGCAACTGGTAACAAATTCTGCCTTTAATCTGGGGACAATAGCCTGTTACTGCCTATGATCAGACATCCACCTCTTAAACATCCTGAAATCTCCCTGCCCTGGTCTTGATTGGCAAAAAGTTTTGCCTTGTATTTAAATCAAGCTAGGCAACTTTTCAGGCCCAGTATCTCAAAACACTGATTACATCAAAAGCTATGTTCAGTTGAATGTATTTATTATGTTGAATGTTCTGATTACAACACAGAAGTAATGTGATTTTTCTTGAAGAAAACAGCTGTGGAAGTAGTTGTTCCTTTGTAATTTTTCAGATACATTGAGCATGCATTTATGTCCAAGGACATGCTCCTTAGATAAGGAGGTGCTGAACAGGAGAAACTTAGCCTTTTAATTGCAAGAGGTAAAATGTGCAATGAAGTCAGGGTAGCCTGACATACATCAGTGGAAGCGTATAATTAGTCACAGATTTAAACTCAATTAAACAAGCCATTTTTGACTGAGGTAAAAATCACAGAATCATTGAACGGTTTGAGTTGGAAGAGACTTGAAAGACCACCCACTTCCAACCCCCCTGCAATGAGTAGGGAAGCCTCCCACCAGACCAGGTCTCTCAAAGCCCCATCCAACCTGGCCTTGAACACCTCCAGGGATGAAGCATCCACAGCTCCTCTGGGCAACCTGTTCCACTGCCTCACCACCCTCATAGTTAAGAACTTCTTCCCAACGTCTAATCTGAATCTACCCTCTTTTAGTTTGAAATGATTACTTCTCATCCTATTGCTACACTCCCTGATAAAGAGTATCCTCCCAGCGTAATGGCTGCAGAATTTAGAAGGAGTTACTTAAAACATATTGAAATGAAATCATTTATTTTCTATATTGTATAGAAGGCTGAAGCTAGTGTATGGCAGACAGATGAAGTGAGTACTAGGTTGGACATTGTTGCATGTGCTAGCACTGTGCAATTTGTTCTCCTTTCTATACAATAATTGTATGGAAAATGTGAAAAAGAGAATGGAAAAAAAGGCAAGAATTGAGGACTAGATTAGACGTTCTTATCCCATGCTATTAGGATTTATATAACTACAGTGAGTAACCCACAGGTGTTTCAGAAGTAGAACCAGAAATTCTCAAATCTAACAGATTATGGATAATCTATTCACTGTGATCATTTCCTCATAGTAGGAAACAGGTATAAACCCTGATGCAAGATGTTTCCACTTCAAAGCTTAAAAAAATATTTACTGTATTAGATGCAGTCACCTGGGTAAACAGCCAGTTCTTTGAATCTTGCTAGGTTTTTGTCCTTGGCACAATGCATCTGGTTTTGTGTGTTCTACCTGGCAAGCACCTTTCAGACAATTTAAGCAGGCATGGATAATGTATTGCTTTGTGCTGTTTGAGAGTGGTATTATTTCATGTATTTTCTCTTTTTTTTTTTCCCAATTCCAGCCTGGCTGGGAGGAAAGAATACATTTGGACGGAAGAACATTTTACATAGATCATAGTAAGTAAGCACTCAGGTACTACAGCAATTAGACAAAGGGAGGTAATAAATATTGAAGTGAAAGCTTTATAATTTTACTCTTCATTTAGGAAGCCAGGTGTTGATATGTGGAGACATTGATACCAGAGACTTAGTGCCCTCATACGGTACTGTATATTCACTGAAAGCTTGCTTTTAATTGGCTCATCAAGCTTTGTCCCTCTCTGACTTGTGAAGCATTAACATTTCTTCTTTGTGGTTTCTTTTGTTCTTGTTGATATTTTGGATTCTTTGTTGTTGTTGTTGATGATCCCATGGCTTTTTTGCACTTTAATAAATTAAAATACACACTAGGAATAGAAAATAAGATGAGAAAAGATCATATAGCCACAACTCCATATATAGGCAGTGGAGAAATTAGCACTGATAATACTCTTTCCTCTCCCTTGAGAAGGTCTTGTGGCAGTGCTGATTCTGATCTTATTTCCTATTTATAGCATGTTATATTGCACCCAGCCCATTAATATCTATTCAGTTTTGTTAGTGAAGTTCTAGTGTAAGTGATGTTTCATTGTAGATTTGTCTTATTACAGCATCTCAGAACTACTGTGTTAGTTTTTGTCATTGTTTGAAAATAAAGCAGCCCAGAAAGGGTTTTATTCCCTCACCCCCTTTTTTTAAAGACTTAATCTGAACTTTCTAATGAGGTATTACTACAGACTGTATAAGCTTCACAGAAATAGATAATTCACAAAACAATTGGAAGAGGGTATATTTGCTACATAAAACTTACAGAATTAAAATCTTAATACTGCCAAATATGCCTTATAGTTTGTTTTTCTTTCAGTATCAGTAACAATAAATGATGTGCAAATCTGTAGTTGTATATATATAGTACGTTATTAAATCCCTATTTCTAAATCACTGTCTCCAAAAGTAATACCTATTTCAAAATCGCATACATACTTGTAAATAAAAAACAGAAATAGTGCACTCATCAACAACAAGATTAGCCTTTTTCAAATATTATTATAGAATTATTCTTTATATCTTCTGTTATTGTTTCTGCCAAGAGTTATTTGGAAACTTAAATCTGGCAAATTACGGTAAACTGCTGCCACTGAACAGTCACAGAATAGAACTGTTATTTTAAACATTTCTGTATAATTGTTGAATCTTCCTAGCTTTGAAAAGGTTTATTTATTTTGTCTCTAAAAGTAAATGGAGTGTCGAATAAATATATTTTCCAAACTAGTTTAATTTTTAGATAAAAATACATTTATTTGCACCTGAAATCTCTTTCTATTCCCTCTGTTGATTTAATTTTTCTTTCACCTTTTTAGATAGCAAACTTTATAAAAGTTTGTTGTTTTTTTTTTTTCCCCTGATGATGCTACTTGCTTCCAGCAAAAATCCTTTTTGTCTCATTGTGGTACCAAACTACTAAAATTGCCAGGGGACTCTAGAAGCAGAGGTGATGCCAGTGATATTACAGTGGACATGTTGCAGCTCCATTGTGATAAGATCGTGCTCAGTATTGAGTAAATGACTGCAATCAGCATTTGGTGTTCAGTCATTTGGCTTGAACAATCTCAATAGTAGCATTTGTTTCCACAGTTTTGGTAAGGAAGTACAATGACATTTGACCATAATGATAGGTTTATGACAGAGCCTGCTGGCTCGTAATTGTTTGATGAGAACTTGCGAACATACACTGAAATCAGCCATGCGTATGATAACTGTGCTCCCTCTAAACACGCAAGTCTCAGTAGCCCATTACTGTGACAAACTGGCCATCATTTTAGTCATTCTTAACTGAAGTGATTAGTTAAGATGCAACCGGTGTACTCAATTTCACTGTTAGAATACAATAAGAATGTTGAAAGTATGAACTGATTCAGCTACTATTAATGTCTTGGTTCTCCAGATATATTTTGTAATTCTTATGCATAATTATTTAATACTTTTGTCCTATCAAAATACAGATAAAATAATTTAGGTAGTACTTGTAACATACTAATGTGAAAACACGATACTTTTCAGATTTTAAGTGTACACAGTCCTAATTTGTCCAATAGTAAATTCCTTTATATGTATATTTATCTTTATACATATATATATATGGTCTCTAGTTCTCTGCAATTGGCCTTAGCCAGCTGAGTCAACATTATTTACCATCCATAAACAAAGTAATATTCTCTATTCACATAGCATGTTTAAACTTCTGCATTTCCTAGGAGCCTTATAGGAAATTACGATCAACCTGTCAGAAGGTATCCTAAAGAAAAACACAAAGGCTTTCCAACCATATTCAGAATAGTTACCAGTGGTTCACTGACAGAGGAATGGATATTATTTAAGGGCATTTAAGCCCTGGAATAGTGTTTATGATATGAAGTCTCTATCACTGTAATATTCTGAAAAACAACTTAGACAAAGACTTACCAGTAACAGCATATGCTCTTAAACATATGCCACGGTAGTAAGAGAGAACTGACAAACTCTCTAAGTCATTTCCAGTTCTGTCTGATTTCATAGAAAATTACCACTATAATTTGCAGCTGTCAGTTTCAAGAAGGTATAAGAAATGAACTGGCAAACATTGTAGAACGCAATTTGACTGCACAGGTTGAAACGAGATGACAAGGGCCAGCTCAGGAGTCACGCTTTTAGGGCAGGCTGTGAAGTACATGGAGCTGTGAGTCTAACAAATTTCCTCCATAATTGCCATGAGCACTAAATAGACTTAACATGTAAAGGAAAATAAAAGAGTAATTTAATATTAAATTAACTGATAGATCAAAATTTCTTGAAATGTGCTTGTCATCTTTTTGAATTTTCTTAAGTAACATTTAATGAATGTCAGCTTTCAAAATCTAGTCCATGTTAAAATTAATTTGGGATGCTCAAAACTGATGTTTTTTGTTTTTGTTTTTTTTTCCAACTGTAGAAACATGGAAAATTTCTGTTTTAAAATAAGTGGGATTGGTTGTTTGCTTTTACCCATTGTGTCCTTAAAAACAATTTTCTTGAAATTTAGTGGTTTCATTCCCAAACATACAGTAATTACAAAACTTAAAATCTTGACTACCCTTTTAATATGCAGTTCATAAATCAAAGCAGTGCATGTAACTAACAGGTGTATTATTATTACTATTCCAGTGTAGGAAATAGATGATTTGAACCTTGCCATTGGAGATGGCATTTAGTTTGGTTTTTGGAGCATTGTCTTATTGTTGCAACATCATCATTTTGTTGTGATTCTGTTGTGTTCAGAATCTTGTGAGAAACAGTTGTCTGGAGGCAGGGAGAGTTTCACCGTGGTCCTGTATAACTCACTGTATAACCATATAACGCTGCTGGTGCTCTTAAAAACTGTAGATGAAAAGAACTGAATTCTGTTGCCTTGTTGCCAAAATCTGCCTTGCCAAAACTGAACAATTTCTTATACCATAACTGTGTAATTTTTCCTCCCTTTACCAATCCTATAACCTTTTCATTAAAATAAGTGTCTAGGCCTTTTTTTCCCAAAAATAGTCGTTATTCCTTCCCCTCCAAATTTAAATTCAGACTGTTTTAAAATTATTAAACCTTGCAGAATTTGAAATAAGTAAACTTAGTTTGTCATTTGACAAAGTTTTTGGGTTCCTTTACCTTTCAGGCATGAAATCTGTGTATTCCTAATATGTGTTGAATCCAAGACCATGTTTGAATAGAACATGTTTACTACTATGGGTGTTGAAATAAAACCAGTGTAGTTACACTGGATTATGTTGTAGTTTTGCATTTTTGTATGAGTGTTTTAACTAAACGGTGTGGTGGGGTTTTGATGGAGATGCGTGAATGCAGTCTTTTCTAACCCTGAAATACTAAGTTGTGGAAATGGTAGGGAAAACATCTGTAGGGAAAACAAAACCAAAAAAACCCAACACCATAAATTCATGGTGTGATAATCGAGAAGTAATGATATAATTTCTTCTGTTATTTACAGATAACAAAATTACCCAGTGGGAAGACCCCAGACTGCAGAACCCAGCGATTACGGGTCCAGTAAGTACTGCTATGGTTCTTTTTGCATGAAATGCTGTGACTCAGGTACTGTTAAGCAACAGGTCATGCCTGTTCTCCAGATGAGCTCAGACTGTTTGTTGAACAACCAAGGGACCAACCTCTGCCTTTTCCTGAGGGACACGGGAGGCTAAAGTATCTGCTTTTGTAAGACTCCAAGGGCAGGGGAAGTTGCTGCCATGCGCCACCCTGACAAGGTTCCCCCAAACCGATGCCCCTCTGTGGACCATCTTTATTGCTCCATTGTGTTCAAATAGTATATTTTTTATTAAGCTGGGCATGAGGGGTGTCTGCTCTGATTCTTTGGTTGGAAGATTTTGTCAGTTTCAGACCAAATAGTCCGTGCTGAATTCTAGATTGTAAGGTTTTAGGAACGTATATAGGAGAACTGTTCATATTTACCATTACCTGTGTCATTACCATCAAGACAATTCTATTGAGCTGAGACACTGAGCTGTTCATTTTGCATTTCTGGAAAATAAAAAGCTGTTACCACTCGATATGGAAAAGATGTGACTACTTTGTGGATTCTGAATGCAATAAAGGCAATAATCAGGCCTATCAAATTTAAGAGTCATAAAAAATCCTGCATATGAACTAAGCTTTCAGAAAAACAACTTTAGCAAAAACGAATGTGTTTAATTCAGTAACAGTTTTTTAAAACATTAAATATATGGAATGGTTCTTTGACCTTTTTATGCTGCTTTAGGCTACTTTGTGGTATTTCAAGTGATTGGATTTCCAACCTAAAGATGTTTCCAGGTAGAAATCTGCCAATAATACTTTTTAATTTGGCGTAAATGCTCAAGGATCTCAGACAGGCCACAGCAGATGAACTACTGGATGTTGTAATCCTAGTTGCTAGTGTTTAATTCCAGTTCCTTGTGTTTATGAACAAGGTTGATAATAGTCACGTGTTTGAACGTAATTGCTGTTGTACTGATGTACCCATTTAACATGCACATAATGCTTGAGATACTAGAATTTATGTTACACATAAATTCTTCTACTTATGTTCCCAGAAACCATAAGCATAGATGAGAGAGTCTGTTTGGGGGATATTTGTTTCAAGATAATCAGGGTCAATCCTGACCAAATTAAGGAAACAACAGTATTATTTTATTTTTAAGAAAAAGCAAGATTAGATCCGTTTTGCAGTCATATACCCATTAAGTATTCATCTTAGTGCCTTTAACAGTATTTTTGGTGCTATGACAAAAACAAAGAAGTACGTAAATTGCATTTCACATTGTGTTCAAACAATGATAACATGTCAAAAGATTCTTTAATGGCTGTGGTAAAGTCATATTATCATCAGAGTAAAATGATTTAATATGTGTGGGTTTTTTTTAACTTTTCATGTCTTATCTTTCACAAGAGAAAGATTATATAGAAATATTTCTGTCTTACGCTCTCACATACATGAGTTTACTTCAAGACCAGCCCTCTCACGAAAACCCACTCTTCCCTCAGATCTGAACTTGAACCAGAGCTTTGCAGTTTGTGATTCATCTTTCAAGGAATAGAAAATGTAATTTTTAAATCCATAAATCCATATTCTTTGGTAACAACAGTTTCACGACCAGGTTAGATGAGGCCCTAAGCAACATGATCGAGTGGGCGGCATCCCTGCCCATGGCAGAGGGGTTGGAACTAGATCATCTTTGAGGTCCCTTCCAACCCAGGCCATTCTATGATTCTGCAAAAAGTAATTTTAAAAAATATAATGTGGCATGCTTATCATTTCCTAGTGAAAAGCATAGTTGGCAGCACTGCATTCTAATCTCTTTTTCTATGTGTTAAAAAATGTTTTTGTTTTTTCTGCTCCTAAAATAAGAAAAAAAATGAGGGTAAGTACTTGTTTAAAAAAATGGCTAAACGTTTTGATACCTTTTAACTGAACTTACACACTGAGAAATGGGAAGATTTTGGGTTCTGTATTTCATGCATACTGTTGGGGTTTTTTTTACATGAACTTATGGCATACGTATCTAGGTAGTCTTCAAATTTAGTTTTCATTTGTTTAAATAATATTGGAATATCAATTTGTTAAATACCTGGAATAATCTGTGTTTATGATTCTCTCTCTGATAGGCAGTTCCATATTCTAGGGAGTTCAAACAGAAATATGACTATTTCCGGAAGAAGTTAAAGAAACCCGTGAGTATAATAGCCATGCTGCTTTGTGTTGAAGCCAGTTATGTTATGTCTGGGGAGAAAAAATTAAATATCCCAAGGGTAGATACAGAATGGTGTTTCATGCTATAACAAATTTGTTGTTTTTTCTTGTTTGTCTTGTTCCTTAAAAGAGTTAAGTAGAAACCCAGAAAATGAAGAAAAGTTTGAATTTGATCGATGGATTTCTCAACAACAGCATTTACAGATCTTTAAGATTTCTAATCACTTTCTAATACGAATGGAAAGTCAGAGTGATGAGATAACAAGCGGTGATTCACTATTTTCCATTCTAACTGAGTCTAATTTTTACGTTAGTTTAAGAGACTTTAAATTGAAAATAGGCTAGAGGATTGGTATTTCCCTTTGTCTTCAACAGTAGGTTTGGAAAGACAGAGCTGGAACAAACTGGCAGAGCAGAGCCCACAGTATTACTGCATCTGGCACAAGCTTCTCACATTCATGTTCTGTAAAAATAACTTCTTTAACTTAAGAGAATGCAAGTTATTAGCATGCATGTGATATTGACTTGTAATTGACAGCAAACAGCCTTGGCAGCATCAACTCTAATATGAAGAGGGACTCACCAATGTCTTTATGGGATTGTTATAGTTCCTTGAATTTGCACCTTGAGCTTGACTTGTGACTGTACACAATAAGTACTTTAATTGTCAGGAAAAAGCAAACCTCCTGAAATGCTTGTTTCAAGTCAATTTTATCAGGAAAACTGTACCTGACTGTAAGGGTCATATTTATCTGTTCATCTTCTGCTTCTTCAAATACTTTACACAATTCTCTTCTGTCTTTTCTGAATTCGTCTCTCTGGGCTTTCATAATGGGTGTTAGTGTTCTCTTTTTTCGGACAGAAATTCTTAAATATTTTGGCAGCCCTGTTCTGCTTACATCTTGGTAATTCAATACTGTTTTATGTGTAGTACTGTTGGTGTTCTTAACGGTGAAACAGTTCTGGCCTTTACAGATATCTGAGTGAAAGGGTTGCATAAAGCTTGTGTGTTTTTTAACATGTTAAGCTAAAATGACCTTTAAATAGAGCGTGGTAATATCAACAATTCTTACTTTTGTTGTTGTTGTTGCTTTTCTTGTTGTTTTCATTATTTTATCAAATATCATAGAAATCTCTGAACCCCACTAGTGGAACTTACCCAGTTCACCATAATGTATCAACCTGTGGACTTAGAGAGCATTGGAAAACAAGAATAAAGGAAACTTGGTACACTCAGATGTCTAATCTGTCCTTTAGTTTTAAGCGTACGATCAGTAATTTCCCTGAAGACTATTTGTTGAGACTAATTGATCTCCTTTCACACAGGCCGATATACCAAATAGATTTGAGATGAAGCTACACAGAAATAATATTTTTGAGGAGTCCTACAGAAGAATCATGTCTGTGAAGAGACCTGATGTACTAAAAGCCAGGCTCTGGATTGAATTTGAGTCAGAAAAAGGACTTGACTATGGAGGCGTGGCCAGAGAATGGTTTTTTCTCTTGTCCAAGGAGATGTTCAACCCTTATTATGGTCTTTTTGAATATTCAGCAACGTAAGTATCCATTATAATATTCTCATTCGTAAGCAATATATGTTAGATTTTGAGTAAAATGGAAAGTTACATTGGAGAGTAGTTAGATCATCCTTCATGATACATGAATTTGTACTCCTCTCAGTCACATCTCTCTGTTCTGCATTATCATTTATCATTTCCTTTTCCAAGAAACTTTAAATTTGTTGTTGAAATCTCATAAAACATTCTTATTGCTAAAATAGTATTTGATGTTGCCTTGCTTGCAACAATAGTAGATTCCATTTTTGAGGCTAGCAATAGTAAGAGGATTGATGCTAGACAAGACGTTTTAATGTCCTCCCAGTGCATTGTAAAGCACCTGCCTTCCGGAATTAGTGTTCTTTGTAATTAGTTCATAAAACAGCTTCTCATTTACATTTCAGTAGTCATACAGCACTGGCTTTGCGTGAATTTAAATGTATTTTTGTCCAATTTTAAACCCCCTGAGTGTTGCATTAGTAAACGAGAGAGCAAGTCTCTTGCTTAAATTACATCTGTTTTGGTCTACTTACGTAATTCCACATTGTGCACTTAGCCACAGTAAGGATGGATTTCTTAATTGCAAGCAGCAGTTTTTATGTTTTCATGCCAATATCAAACTTGCTCCTTTCTTTAATGAGCATTGAATAAATTGTAAAGTAGATGAACAAAGGCTGTATAATGAGGGTTTTGTTGCATTTGTTTCTCAGAAAATACACGTTTTGTTTTTGGAGGAAAACATAGCTTTCAGAATATTGACTAGTTCAGAATGCCTTTGTGTTAGTAGAATTCACTGGATAAACATTTGTTTTGAAATATTACTACTGCTTATGTGATAAAAATATCACTACAATCACTTTAAAAACAACATTATTTTCATTCGAGGTTCAATTTGATGGAAAGGTATATTTTAAATTGTAAGCATTCACTCTAGAGTGAGACTTCCTATCAACGGCAAAGACAAATAAAACTTTACTAGAGACAGCCTGTTTATAGCTGATGTTTCTGGGAGTAGTATTTAATTAATTCTGGGAAATACATACACATCTGAAAATTAAACATTACCACTCATGGTTATTCATTAGCTCGTTAATACAACATTTTATAGTTTTAAGTCCCATTGATTTTATTTAGATAATCAGAATATAAAATAAGATTTAGTTGGGATTTTTAGGAATCTATTAGTGTACTAGAAAGTTTGAAATAGAAATGTCTTGGGAAACTGGAAGTTACCAGCTTGGACTTTGCACACTGTTCGTATCTTAGCGGTTGAACCTGGTTTATTCAAAGAAAATATTCTGAACAATCTGTGTTTTGGATTTAGGATGAGAATAGTACTGATAACGCACCGATGGTTTCAATCTGCTTTTTTCTTTCCCCAAAATAGGGACAACTATACACTTCAGATTAATCCTAATTCAGGTCTTTGTAATGAAGATCATCTTTCATATTTTACATTTATTGGACGGGTTGCTGGTCTGGCAGTATATCATGGGAAGCTATTAGATGGTGAGTTACTATACTGTATTGCTAAGCTACTCTTACTGGATTTTTTTTTTAATGAAATGAATCACTTCAATAATTCATATGCTTTAGAATGTAGTATATCTTCAAACAAAGTCTAAGAGATTAAAGTAATGGAACTGGAAGCTTTGGAAATTGCATTCGTGTTTTGAATGGTGGTTTTGGTAAAATGATAGTGTCTTGCTCAACAAATATGTTTCATATAAAGTTTTGTTCCTCTGTCCACTCCTGTTAACCCTAGAGAATCTCCATTTTCAAATAATCTCTATCCTGAAGAAAAATCACTAAGTTTGTATCAGCAACTTACATGCAAACCAGCTGAAGCCAAAGCAGTTGCTTGTCAATTGCAGCATGAATTTTTCTATAAAATTATTTCTCGTTGATTGAACAAGTAAATAAAACGATTGATTGAATGAGTAAATAATTTTTTTGCTCAACTTTGGAATCCCAGAATATCCAAGCAAGCAACCATTATAAACTGCCTATATGTTATTTAAAGACAGTGCAGCCCAACAACAGATGAAGCTCATGGTCCTGTTTTTCTAGTATCTCCTTTGAGAGAAGAATGGCGATTTTAAGTGGATTAGAGTATCTTGAGCGCAATTCTCTATCTTCAGGGTCTCTACCATGTAACTAACATTGGCATAATTCTTGTAATTGAAAAATTGGGCTTGCCAAATCTAAATACAAAATGGGTCTGCTGTGTTAACTTGAGCAGTTACAGCACTGTTCCTTGCAGGATATTTCTTTCCCACAGACACAGTGAGAAATAGCATGGTGTTTCATCCTTTAGCAGTCATATCTTTATGTAAGGTGAAAATGCAGAATAGCAGAGGTAACACTTTTCCCTCTGTTTTAGGCTTCTTCATCAGACCTTTTTACAAGATGATGTTGGGGAAACCAATAACTCTAAAAGACATGGAATCAGTGGTAAGATAACATTTGAAACTTATCAGCATTAGTAATTATCTGATTTTTTTTTTTCGTCTGGGAAACATTATAAGAACTAATAGTTCCAGTAAAGTGCATGGTGGAAAACACAAGGTTATGGTTTTAAGAACTTGAGAATGGTATGTACTTATTTTTTTAATAAAACAAATTTTCCCTGCCACATCAGCAGTTTCAGGACTAGTGCATTTAGAGCAGTTAGGATTGAGGGAGAAGAGGCATGAATAGGCCAGTAAGAGACGCAATACAGAATGATTCGCAGTTGTGTTTTTGCATTTTCCACTGAGTCAGCTGTCTCCCTGTTGTGAGCAACACTAGCAAGAGGCCCTGTTTTTCCCTTCTTCTTTTTTCCCTTCTTTTCATACTGTGAAGCAGGATGAGGTGGATGAAAGGACATAGTTCTGACCTGGTAGCGTGGGAAGTTGTCCACAGTAGCGGAAGAAGGGGTTGCCAAATGATCAACGGTTTTCCCACAAAGAGACAATGAATGCAGCAGTACTTATGCCCTGGTATACATGTAGGCTTTGGTTTTGTTCTCTGCACTTCATCTACTTCCACTTCTTCAACATGAATTGCAATCAAGTACTTTTGTGTTCATTTCTTCCTGGGAGAAAAAATAACTGCTGTATGTGTTAGTAATCTCTAACTTTGCATTTTAAAATGAAGGAGCACAGCAAACAGGATTGTGTAGATGCCCAATCGAGACATGTCCACTGCACCAGTACTGAAATACAGTACACTTCAGATGTATACAATAGCTAAATGTAAAAGGTTTCCTTGAAGTTAGTAGGATGATACCCTTCTTGTCTTCTTAATGTTTTCTACATAATAAAGATACAACCTGTTCAGGAATTTAGAGGGGATTTTTTATTCAGCAAATTTCAAGAGGTTTTAATAACAACAATATAATCAGTAATTGTATAATATATTGTTGATGTAATGAAGCAGTACATAAATAGTGTTGAGAAGAACAGCTTTATCTAGAAGACATTCTCTAGCCAATTAGTACAGTCAATCTATTGTATTGTATAATAAAGTTACAAGTCAATTAAGGAGAGTTACACATACCTAAAAATATAGCATCTAAAAAATGCAAATGAATAAGGTAATTCATCTTTACGCTGCTTTATAGTAGCTATACAAATAAAAAGGTTCCCATCCTTCCAACCCCTTTGGAGTTCTAATTTTAGATGTTTTTATTTGTTTATTTTAAAATTAAATTGCATATTTAATGTTTATATATTCCAACTTTGCTTAATTTCAATCTCCTGTAGGATAGTGAATACTACAACTCTTTGAAGTGGATCCTGGAAAATGACCCTACAGAGCTGGATCTCATGTTTTGCATAGATGAGGAAAACTTCGGACAGGTATGTAAAGATTAACCCAAAAGTCTGTACATCCATCCTACTGGTTATTGCCAAAAGCCAGCATCACGTGCTTGTGGACCTGATCGGGACTGAAATAAGGAGTAATAAAGGTGTTACAGAATCTTTATTGGAAAATTGTCTCAGCTTAGGACTGTTTGGGGCCTATAGGTATAGGTGAAGATGTTCTCAAAAGACAAAATAAATAGTAGAATGATAATCAGTGAAGTGCATGACGAGTGACGCATAATTTAAAAAAAAAAAATGTACGTAAGTGTTTATGCTTTTGGGGAAACTTTACAAACTGCTTTTATAAATAGCTGCAGGTTGAGGCTCATAGATTTGTTTCTTAGCTTACCTTATTATATCTCTGCATGTTGTTTCTATGTATCAGGGGTTGCAGATTAAGTAATGGCATTTATGATTTCTTTTGTCTTGAATACAACATTTTTCCATGTTTTCATAGTATGTGTGGGGTTGTTGGGGAAGTTCCCGGCAATAGCCAGAATATTTGACTTTCCTTCTCTCTTTTCCTTTAATGAAAAATGCTCCCAAGTGCCCATTCTTTTTAAAAAATGAAATCTTGTGCCTACAATGTATGTAAACACCGGGATCTGCATTCAGAAATATCCTTCCCCATAGCTGCACTACTGAGCACATGGTTTGGTAGCTCTTTTGTGTAAGCATTAACTGGTAAAAAAAGTTAGCAACTTCTGGCTTTCATGGAACCTAAGTCTGCATTAATTCTGTTGAATTTCTGCTGATAAATTACTTTCACCAAAAATTGAATGTATTATTTGGTCTTGTAGTTTCTTGTGAACTGTAATGAATCTGTTTGTTTCCATCTTATGCTCATATGATGGTTGTGCTCACCATTCTCAACAAATCTGCGTTTAAACATTTCTGTAACGCATTTTTCTACTTTGCTTATTTGTCCTTTTAACAGAAGAATTTCTCTCTGGATTTTAAATGGTATTTTTTTTCAAACATTTTGAAGAGTTAGAAGACATTTTTCTATCCTTATGAAAATGAAGTATGTGCTTTCTTTACCCAAATGAACCTGCTGTTCAGGACTAGAATTTTGAAAATAATTCATTCTTAAGAGTGATCATAGAATAATTTGTTCATAATGATTCCATCTTTAGATGTGAAATACTATGATGGCTCATTAGCTATTACAGTATAATAGTTTTCTAGTACTACTTGTAAAATGCTGCTCAAGGGCAGTGGGTTTCATGAGAAACGTGTCCTGAAATAATGTCATCTTTTGTTGTTGTGTTTTTTTGTTCTTCTTTAAAATATAGACGTATCAAGTTGACCTGAAGCCAAATGGGTCAGAAATCATGGTAACAAATGAAAACAAAAGGGAATACATTGAGTAAGTATATATTTATGGAATTTATCTGGAGTGTAACAATACACAGTAGTACTGGTTTGAAATTCACCCTACTGTAATTATTGTAGTGCAATAAATCATCAGACATCCCTTCTAAAAGAAAATCCTTTTGTTAACATAGTTTGTTTATACTTGATCCTTAGAAAGTTTAGATTTTAACCTTTATTGTTGTATGATTTAACTAATCAAGGTAGTCTATGATGTAACAGGAAACAGTATCTTCTTGATGATGTGTAGGCATGAGGAATATTCAAGAAGAGATGGCATTTCTCTGAATTATTATTATTATTGCAGACATCTACATCTAAATTACTCACCAATTACTCTAAGCTGAAACTTCACCCTTCACAATTGATGAAATTGTGAAAAAAATGGCACTTCTTGGATATAGTAATTATCATGTTAAAGCAGGTGTATGAATTTGGCCTGCTTCTGTGCATTGACTACACCGAAGTGCCTAGGGTTAACTATGTCAGCTTCGCAGAGCTCCTAATGGGAGTGAGTTTCTACCCTGGAATTTTGTTTTTCCTGATGAACTGCTGTCACAGAATACAAAACAAGAGTAAAGGCAGATCTGAACAGCAAACTAATTCTGGAGAAAAGAATGCAAATAGGATGTCTGTCTAATTTAGTTTCCTTAGCATCAAAGTGTTGTTGGGAGATGCTTGAAGAGAAACGGAAACTGTTAAGGTTGCTAATTAAGTCTAAAGTCTTCTAATGAATGTGTTCATGTTTTTATTTAACTACTATAGTCTGGTCATCCAGTGGAGGTTTGTCAACAGAGTTCAAAAACAAATGAATGCTTTTTTGGAGGTAAAGTACTTTTTTTCCGTTCTACCCACATAATACATATATATTTTTATGTAGACTTCTCATATATCTGTATCTCATTAAGGGAGTGAGAAGCTTTGCATGACTGCACAAGTTCTGGAATGCTTACATATAATGGTTTCACAGTTCTCCTTTTATAAGATTATTCTCTTTCAAGTTTAAATTACTTGAGTTTGAAATAATCTAGTGATTAATTTTTAAATTAGAGATTCATTAATACTCAGGAACCATGTATTTCATTTTCAAAATCCTTCTTTGTTGTCTGTCATTTAATTAACTAGTGGCTTTCCCTGAAGCCAAGACCCGTAGATAAAAAACTTAGTGTTACATATTGTGCTAATATCACCCTTATTTTGCTTTCTCTTAGGGATTCACAGAACTTCTTCCTATTGACCTGATTAAAATTTTTGATGAAAATGAACTAGAGGTGAGTTTGTGTAACTGATGTCCAGAGACAATAAACCAGATCAATCTCATTGCAAAAGATATGTTATATCCTGAAGTCACTAGATCTTCAGTGAATTAGGAGACAAAGATGCTTTACTTATAGTGAGAAATGAGAACTTTTTCCCTAAAAAAATAATAAACCTATTGATAAAGTAAAAGTACAAAAATATTATTTACTCAATGAGGTGGTTGAGTATGTTGATATGTAAAGCATGCAAGTAACTTACTGAGTTAATGTTGTTATGCTTATACCCGTCATATTTTGAGCAAAATACTATAAAAGATGCTGTCAGGTGAAGCACATGTGCTTCATATTGTACAGTGTTTCTTCAGGAAAGTGAGATATTCTTTGAGAACTCTCTTGAAGAGGAGCTCAGCTCTCCTTTGTGTCTGCATTTATATTTGCACCACTTAGCTGTTTAAGAGGTCAAATAACAGAGGGAGAGCTTAATCTTGTTTTTCTGTTAAAGTGCACAGGATAATACTAATACCATCTTCAGTTAACACCCTAATGATTACTTCTGTATACAGTTACTGATGTGTGGCCTTGGCGATGTTGATGTTAATGACTGGAGGCAACACACAATCTACAAAAACGGTTACTGCCCAAATCATCCTGTTATCCAGTGGTTCTGGAAGGTAATACTCTTATCACATTTCACTTCTGTGGCTATTCCTAAAAGTCAAAGCTACCTTACTGTGTTGCAGTTTGTTTGTTTCTGCCTTTTTAAAATCATTGTCATGATGATGTAAGACTATGTAATTGTACCAACAATCATTATGATATAGTGATGTTTCACTAACCCAAACAGTGTTATGGTCCTAAGAGATCCTGTCGTAGTGCAACACTGATTCTTCTTTGAAACTGCATTCCTCTGCCTGATGTTTAAGGTTTTTCTGCCATCTCTGTTTCTCTATTCTCCCTGCTAGGTATATTTATAAATTATCACATGCCACCAGGCAGGTACAGGTCATAGATGGTATGAAAAAGCAAGTCACCTCAAAGGTGAACAGCAGTTGTAGCTTCCAGCTGCTGCCAGGGTATCGTCTCTTTGTTGTGGCCTGAGGACAGTTGGAAAAGGATGCCTCTGGTTTAACCAGAGAAATGGCCTGCTACCTCTATGCCCCCGTTCAAAGTTACATGTCTGTTTATTACAGTCTAATACAAATAGATAATGTACTCAGGTTTGGGTTGGTTTTTGCTTAACAGCAACATGTACAGCTGTGAAAGTGACTCTTTCTTTCTCAATAGGCTGTTTTACTGATGGATGCTGAAAAACGGATTCGATTACTGCAGTTTGTTACTGGGACGTCACGCGTGCCTATGAATGGATTTGCTGAACTTTATGGTAAGCTTCCTTTCAGCTGCCCACCCATTATGCTCACCTTTAGAATGACTATACAGACCGCTTCTGAACTTCCACAGGAAAGCCTGGGCATTAATGAAATATAGGTATAGTCAACCTTTACTCCCACATAAGATTTCTTCTAGATTCCACCAGCCCTGGAGTACTTGGGGGGCACCTTGAGAAGTAAAAGTTTTTGTGCACAGTGGGTGTTGTGTAGACATTCTCCTTGCTAAGGAATGAATCAACTCCCCAAAGAAGAGTTCAGCTATCAACAACAATAATATTCACAGCACATGAAGAAGAGGAGACTGCAAGTTTATCCAAGAATGCTATTTTTTTCCAGTGTTAATATTTGAGCTTATTTCATTGGCATTATACATACTCTATGCAAAGGTAGCAAGGTAAACTTAAGCTAACTATTTATTTGCAAATAAGTATCTGCATTCCTATTTACTTTAATGTAATTTTGATTGAGGGAATTTGTACCAGGTATTCTATACCAGTTGAAAACTTAGCCTTAAGGAAAACTTAATTTGTGCAAACATATAATTTTTAAAATAGCATTTAGGTAGTTTCTGTAATGTCCAGTAATTTAAAATTTCCTATTTTTCATTTTCATCCAGGTTCAAATGGTCCTCAGCTGTTTACAATAGAGCAATGGGGAACTCCTGATAAACTGCCCAGAGCTCACACATGGTAAGTCATAAAAGCATAAAATTATTGCTTTTCTGTATTGTTATAGGGCCAGGAAAGGGGAGAGAGTGATGTCTGTGCCTATTTCAAATACATTTTAGCTTGGGACAATACCGTGTGTGTGTGCATGTATTTATTAAAAGGCAAAGAAAAGTTAGTACTTATCTGCTGACACAGTTGCAGAATGTGTTCCAGGAAGTAGCAAGGTTCAACTTCAGTAGCTTGCCATTGCTTCTGACAGTCTCTGAAGAATGCTTGGTTTAGCCTTCACGTGCACACATAAAAGATAAAAGCCTCTGTTAATAAAGTAGTTGTAGGTGTTCTGCAATAAATGTAGGTAAAGGAATCCACAAGAAACTCATTACAGCTTAGCCTTTTTGATAACAATTTTTAAATGGTATTTTAATTTACTCTGACATTTCTTCTGATAACTGCTTTTGCACTAAAATGCATGTTAGAAGAGCTAGCTTTTCCCCATAGGCTTTCTAAGGTAAATTTACTTGTGCTGCATAGAAAAGCTAGTGTTTAGAACATGGCACTCTTTCAGTTAAGAGAGAGTTATAGAATAAAAAATATTATTAAGAAAAAATACATTCCAAAAAATCAACTCTCATCTCAATTACCTGTTAAATTGTACATGACTTTTTAAGGAGCTTCTTTGGAGTTTTTAATATTATTTTTCAGAACATCTTTGCTAATCCCTAGGAAAACAGACTTTTGACAGGTTGACAAAAGCTGAAATATTTTCAATCTAACAATTATCATTTTTTAATCTTTTTTTATGGGGGAAGATAGGGAGGGCATTAACAACTTCCCATTTTCAGTTCTGGAAAGAAGAAATGTAGTTATTTCTGAAAACTCACCACAGTACAGGCACAATTGTCTTCAGATGCTATAATCAGGGAACACCAAGCATCAGTTATATTTGCAGAGGATACTGCAGAGATTGTGTGTGTTTGGTCAAAAACATATGGTCCATTATTAAGGCCCCCAAGTTATGTGGCCTTTTCTATTTCTTCAAAAATCTCGTATGTTTTTCAATGGATTTTTTTTTCCTTCTGAATTTCAGCTTTAATCGCCTTGACTTACCTCTTTATGAATCTTTTGAAGATTTGCGAGAGAAGCTACTTATGGCAGTTGAAAATGCTCAAGGATTTGAAGGAGTGGATTAAAACAAACACTTTTTTCCCCCCATTCAAGCAAGTTCTGCTGCACTTTTGCATTTGCCTAATGGACTCTTGAGTGACTATGGCAGAACAGTTGCACAACGTTGGTTCATGGAGCAAACCCTTCGACAGTGCAGTTGCCTAAATCCAGAATTTTGAACTATAACCTGTGGATGGCTTTTTGATGTTTCCACAGCAGATTACCAACTGGTTAACTTGTACTCTGATTACATTTCAGCAGGACTTACTCTATTTATGTTGTGCCTCTGTAGGCAAAGCCCTTAATAAATATTTTACATAATTTCTAATGACAATGAATGGAATTAATCATTTTACAGGTATAGTATTACAACTCATGTTTACTTTTTAATTCATTTAGACATTTTCAGATTATATTTCATTACAATTAAATATCATGTACTTGGAAAAAAATGAGCATTTTTCTTAATTTCATACAAGACTTGATGCCAGTGTCCTTTTTTCAAAGCACATGTTGAGCCTTGTGTTCCCAAACCATTAAGAAAATAGGAGAAAGCTATGTTGGGAATTTTCTCTATATTGGCTACATCAAGAATAACTGTTTTCATTGAGCATATAAATATTTTTCCGTATCCAGAAAATGTATGGATTCAATGTTGCATTTTTGTATAAATAATAGAATAGTTATGAGTCAAGAGAGAATCATAACATAGCATGCCAAATCTCATGTTCAATGAAAAAATTGCCTCATTATTCCTTGATAATATTTACATGTACTATAAAACATTTTGGGGTAGGGTTGGCATTAATCATTTTAGGAAAATATGCTTAACCCTGTCATTATCTTTGTATAGTGATTCTTTTATTATTTTTTCCTCTTTACTGTTTGCAATGGAGGCATTTTGAAAGAAACCTGGCACTATGTGATTTGGCACTACGGAAAACAGATCTGTTTTGTCTCCTGTTTGTAAGCATTTGCTAATGATATCTAAATAACAATTTTTTTTGTTTGTTTCTAACTGCACCAACTCTAAAGGCACTTTATGTAACACATGGAAGTCATATCTGTTTTTTATCATAAACATTAATGTGATTATATTCCTTCTCACTGCACATGTCTTTCTGGTGCAATATCTATCAATTGTGAATCTGGCTGCTGCTGATGTATAAAAGAAAAAAACAGATATAGAGCTGAGCCTGCAGACATGTTCCTCAGCAATTGTTTTTGTGATTTATTTTTTACTTAATCACAAAGATTTATTTAATATACACTATCTATCTAATCAGTTTTGTTACCTATGACATGTTGCATGCTTAAACTATAATGTCTGAGTTGCATCTCTTGTGTGATGGATTAAAAGTGAAAGATTTGTATTTGATCCACTGTAGTTAAATGGTTACAGTATTACTACAGTAGGTTCGAAGGGATGGCTTCATCAATTTGATGATCTTCAGTTTTCTAAGTTTAGTCCACATACTTACTACTCATAGGATTTTTCCCCAAGAGCCCATCTAATGCTTTATGAGACAAGATACCACAATGTAAAAAACAAATCTTCACCTTGTTGCCAACAGTGGTGGCCTTACCTGCTTCACAGCTCCCACTGGCAAGTACAGTCCAGCGCTGACAATAAGTAGCCACAGTCCAGAAACTTCAGCATGTTAACGCTTTGGCTAAAAAGGCTACTGGAAAGAAGACAACAGTAATTAACATTCAGCAAATCTGTACATACTAGCAAAAATTTTGAAAAGCTAATAGATGCGTGATTTTTTATTATTATTGAACACAAGATTAATTTTGTATTAAATGTTTTCTGACATTCCTTTCTGACTTGTTACATTTTAATGAGCAGAAAACCTTGAATGAGACAGAAACGTACTGCATCTGAGTAGACAGAGAAACACTATACTGATCATTTACTGTGGGGAAGACTGAGAGAATGGGGTAAAGTGATCTTCTATATGCTAAGCACTACTAGTTATAACACAGATGCCCTTAAGGGAAATGTCACACTCCAAAATCATTTTTCTTTCTGTGTTTACCTGGAGGATTTTGTATGGTTGGAGGTCATCTTCTACGAGAGGTTTTCTAATACTTAAAAGTCCTTCCAAACAATAGTTACCTAGTCCAGGTGAACTTAACAGTAAGCCAGCTCATTACTTTTGGGTGTACAAGTTAGCTGTGCTATTACCACACACCACCACGTTTTGCCTGTACAGAAGCAGCTTTATATAATGCAGCTTCTGTCACTGCAGTAACAACCCTGTCCTTTTCTTGTTGGGATGCCCGAGTAATCCAGATTTGGCATTCACTAATGAGCATAACTACTTGTTAGAAAATCTGAAGGGAATTGCTCAGCCCAGTCCCTTGCTGCATAAAGCTTTTGTGTTGGACAGCAGAAGCCTCCCTGTTAGCTACAGCAACTGCTGTTATTGACAGGTTATAAGAATGCCACTCTTGACTTCGCCTGGTTTTCATGTATCAGGGAAGTTAAGAGATATAACCCCTACTGAAACGTACTATAGCCACACAACTCAGATTTGGTTATCAATGGCTATCTTGATGGCTAACCCAAATGGCAGATATGCCCTTCACATCAGTCAAAAAGCTAAGATCTTCTATACTAGGACAAAACCCAGGAAATTATCTCTAGTTTTGCAACAGACTACATGAGGCTAAGTAACTGGCATGAGCTGTACAAGGCAGCAGCTGCAGAAGAAATTGCCCCCAACCCTTTAACATAAGGACTTACCACTCCTTCTGAGGTCCTGAGCAGGATTTGAGCTTTTATCTTCTGACACTCTAGCCACCTAGCAATCCTTCTGGAGCTCCTGAAGTAGCATTTGAAGGAATCTTTCTAGGAAAAAAGGTAGCGAAATGTCGGTTGGTTACAATTTGAAGTAAAACACATCTAAAACACAAAGCAACTACCATAGTTTTGTGCCTTTCTTAACACAGTATTCAGTTTAGCCCAAAGTCAATTTGGTCACTATCTAGAGTATAGGGTCTGTAGCTGTCACCTCCTCTTCTCATCAAGGCTTATAGTTTTGAGCCTTGAAAGACTGTACTTAACATACACTGTACTATCACAGTAACTCCAGCTTCCAGACCTCAGTGCTGGAAGTTGCTTTCTGTTTTTCAGTCCTAAGATAGATAAAACTTGGAGTGGGAGCTTTTATCATCTCATTTCCATCTCTCTCACTCAGACCCCTCGCTGGTTTCTGAGTGCAAGGAGCACACGTGCAGATAAACGCTGCCAAAAGCACTAGCCCTGCACTGCAGCCCCAGAAGGGCAGCACTCACTGCGTGTGCCCAGCCCCTCTAGGTGCTTGGCTGGAGCACTGCACGTGCCACCAGTGGGCCAGGAATCGGGAAAGCTAGCGAGGGAAAGCTGGATAGTTGGACCGCGTTTGTCAGAGTTAAAAGAAGTCATCATACCTATCTGAGGGCAAGGGCTAATCATCAATATGTGTAGTAGAAAAGAGGTAGACTACCACATTGGACATCTTTCTTAAATGAACATTAATTTCCTTCTTTTGTATAAAAAAGCTTTTCCTTTTGTATCTAAAACTACAACAAAGAAAAGCCTGCAGTCTTCAGGCATCTCTTATGATGTTGCACTAAGAAGTAATGCATAGTTACAATGCACAGGAAACTTACAGAACTGGAATCTAACCATATTAATGTTACATACCTAGCAGGTCTGTCCTACTGCACATAGAACCTCCTTAGATACATAACACTGTCATCAATGCAAGCTGTAGTTACTCATACGTCTGTTTATGTACACACCTCACACGTTCTGTTCGTCCACATGAGCTGCCTCTTACATGTTCTTGGTTCCCCCCTTTTCCGTACAATTTTCACCTACTTTGCTCTTTTTTTCTTAACAATTTTGTATATATGTATGTAAAAATATGCACAGTATGTAGCCACATACAACAGTACATATGCGTTGCGTTTTTGTACTTTAATCTGTTCGGTTGAATTGAAAGCAGCTCGTGAGCACCCTCTCCGCTACAGCGGTAGCGCAACCACATAGAAGTTAACGGGTTATGATTCTCAAAACCCAAATGCAAAACTCCAGAAAATGATGTTGCTATGTTCCACATCTGTGAACCTAAAATTCAGACTTAAAACTGAGATAATTTATATCTCCAAACATGCAGAAAGCGTCAAACATTCCAGATTAAATTCACACTGTTTAATATTTTTGTAAGAATTGCCTCACACTAGAAGGCTATTCAAAATAACACCAGACTACATAAAATTGATTTTAAAATGCTACTTATAAATAATGCTAATTTTCATAATTAATACAGCTTTAAACTGTGGTTGGATTTGATACACTGTGGAGAAAGGTTTTGTTTAAGGACAAAAAAAAAAAGAAAAACATTTTTTCCATTTATTTTCTGAAAAGAAATGAATGAAATTGTAGTTTGTTTTTCCTGACAGCAGAAGCTCAATGTGACAAAATGAAGTTGTTGTAATGAAATGATGCAACTTAATTAAATATTTAATAAAGAACTATGGAAGTTACAACATTTTATACTTCAAATATATTTTTGTCTAATTGAAGCTTTGTTTTATTTTAAAAAATTGCCTGCTGGAAGACATTCTCACCCTGGGAGATGGTTCAGGGAGCCTATCTGTAGTCACATCTGTACCCGATTTAATTCCTGAATGGTTAAAAGCACCATCCATTTATTTCAGCTTCTGTAAAAGTGGTTCCCAAATTTTTCTGTGATCCTCAATGTTCCCACGAAACAGATGCATATAGGGTTTTCAGGTGTGTAAGGTGAGACTGAGAAACGTTTACAGTGGCTAGTGGTCAGTCACTGGCACACAACCACCTTCAGAAGGCGCCATCCAAGGGAATTTCTCTATCTATAAGGATTTGAACAACTAGTACAAGCCAGTGATTATGTAGTGTTCTTTAAAGACTAAATACAAAACTGGCATCTTTCCCAACTTTTTATTGGTATCCCCTCTGTTGCGTCACCATTTATGTTACAGGAACAGAAACCCTCCATCGAAACACCACAACCAAGAAGTCTGTTCTCAAATTATCTAATTCTGCAGAGACCAGGCAAGCAGCATGCCTGCAAGCTTTTCCTGTTTAAGCCACATACAAAATAAAAACACAGATGCTATTATTTCTGCTGCATATTCATATGCTTACAACAGAACTTTCTGCACCCCACTATAATATCTGTGTTACAGAAAACACAGTACAGACGAACAACCTCACAGACTGACAGAAGCTGAGTTTTACAATGCAAGTCTTCACATTTTAGTGCCCTCGCCAACAGCGATGGAACCCACGTTGCCTTTTTTGCTACTCAGGGTGACCGTCTTGTTTGTAACCAAGGCATGGTTTGACTTAACAGTTCACCTTAGGTATACAGAATTTTCCTCCTCAGCTTGCTTGTCTTTCTGCTATCAGAACTCTAGAGAGATGTGGCTGCACTAAGGTGTCTATTAGTCTTAAATACAGAACCAGAACATAAATTAACACTCACGGATTTCTATGCATTAAGAACAGCCTACAAGAGATACAGATGTGATGTGCCTAATACACCTCAAGCGTCATGAGCATTTTCATGCAGCTACCCTTGGATGCCATTTGCTAAACAACAAACCACCACCACTACAACCACCCCATCGGCTTCAGCAAGTGTCCAGGAACTGGGAGAGGAATGAGGGCAAGCAAGGTGACTAGGCAAACAAGTAAATCTCAATATGACCCAGAAACACCATGTCATCAGAAATCGTGGTCATCTTGCCAACAGATGGCAATGCCTGTAACGAATCAAGTTACTCAGAGCTCACCAGTGTCACCATATGACTACTGAAAAGACACCAAACCCCTAGATGATTCAGCCTATTAAGTTTTGTAGCTGAGCTATTCCTTGCATATGCACATGTGTGGTATTGGATACACCATCTCAACTCACAATCGTAGCATGACTTAGTCCGCTTTAATAATTAATGCAGTAATCTCTGAGCTGTGCCAACAATGCAGTTCAGAAAGCCAAAGCCAAAACAGACAAGCTTCTGCTTACAGGCTGATGGCATTGATTACTGACTCCTTCATGCTGAGAGTGCAAATTGCTTTACACTAATTCTCTGGTTTCATAACTTGGACTGTGCACAACATGTTCCTGATCCTAGAGCAGCAACTAATTCACTTTGTATAAACACTGCTTGTGCCCGTCTGTCTTCTCCTCCCTTGGGCAGTGGTTTCTCAAAGATTTCCCCATCTCCTCCCCTTTGTTCCAGCCTCCACTTCTTCCTGGGCTAGAGCAGCCAGGTGGCATGTTTCAAAGTGCATGCCATCGACTAACAGCGCATCCTCCCAACTCAGCTGTAGCAGGAGCACACACCTTAGCACTGAAGACCTACACGTAATGCTGAAACACAGGACTAACCGGGGCTCTTTACAACAAAGATTTAAAAATAACCCAACAAAGACCACCACAACATACACGTCTTTTCCAGCGATACCTACTTGTGTTAATGTTTTGGCACAGTTACATCCAGGAGGTTTAAAAAAACGAGACAACAAGACTCCATTTGTTTCTAATTGGAAATGAAAATTCATCTGTGGAAGCCTTCCGATGAGAAGGACCTGGGGGTGTTGGTTGATGAAAAACTCAGCATGAGCCAGCAACGTGTGCTTGCAGCCCAGAAAGCCAACCATATCCTGGGCTGCATCCGAAGCAGCACGGCCAGCAGGACAAGGGAGGGGATTCTCCCCCTCTGCCCTGCTCTTTTGAGACCCCAGCTGTTCCCCCCAGACCATTCTGTGGTGGAGCTTTCTCAGTGGCTGACGATGTCTGTGCAAATCCTTAGTCTATGGCATTTCCATACTTCTAGCAAGGTTTTACTATTCTTTAAAAACAAGCAAAGCACAACAGCATGTTACTGCATTAGCACCTGAAAGCCGTGCCCACGTACGACCAATGCGCCACAGCCACCCCTAGGAGACGCTGCAGTCGCTGTATCAGCAGCGAGGACACGCTCATACCTAGCCCTGACACCTGCTGCTTTGCTACCCTGACACTTCCTATCCTAACAGCAACTTCCTAAACTAGCAAACTTAATTCCTTTAACAAATACAAACCAACAACACTTTCTGTCATAATAAAAACAATCCTACCAGATCAAGTTAGACTTGTTTAACAGCCTGCCCAAACAATAGAAACGCAGGACAAACAGCAGTGCTTCCAGCTAATTTACTTTCAAAACATGAGTAACATACAGCTCAAGGACCTACCACAGCAGAAATGGCTCTTTTTTTGTGGTTTAGAAAACATTTATGGCAAGAAAACATGGATGCAAACAGCCTCTGGAGCTGGTTCCCTCGAGTGGAAGCCAGCCCTAGTTCTGGATCCAGCCGAGGGAAGAGAAGCAACAAGAAGCATGGTCATATTTACGTCACTGGTGACAATCTGAGCAAAATCCATCACCTCCGCAGGCTGGCACAGAACTTCTGGTAACATTTAGAGCTGTCTACTGGTGCAAACGTAGGCCGTCTGATAGAAACAACTGTACGTGTGGAATTAAACAGCACACCTCAGCTTCCGGGGAAGCTAGAGTTAAAACAGGGCATACGAGTGCCAGATGACAGCACCAGGCACCCACTGCCACAATGGCATTAACTCCATCTTACTATGCTTGGCCACTTCATCTGCTCTGCAGAATGGCTGGAGGGACAGACCCTGTGTTAAGGCCCAGAAATACATTATGGCTATGGAAACATTAATTAGGTAGGGATAACATAACGGAGCAATTCTCAACGTGGAAGTTACAGTTGCTGTCTAAGACTTGCAGTTAAGAGTTGTATTTAATGAGTATTTGGGCATTCAAAACATTCTGGCAGTCACAAAAGGCAGAAATTTCTTTTTAAAAATCTGTCCTGTGCTCTCTTCTCAAAGCTAGCCTCTTTACTGTTTCAGCAATCTTGAGTGTTTTAAATTGAGCTGAATTTGATGCTTTTCTTTCATTCCAGGATTGTCTCTACATAAACCCACTATCATTTATATTCATACATAATAATATCATGAGAAAGAAACCCAGGGTTCACTATGGTAACCCAACAGGAAATGCCCCTGTATCAAACCTCTCTGATACAAGGATCACAATGATAAATACTCTCTTGACAATTACTCTTGGCTATTTTCCCCTTTGATTACAGAGCCTTGACCAAATTAAACTTATTCTTGCTTAAATGCACCTGCTATTTTCACCCAACTTACTTTCTGCTATTTGCTCTGGGTTTCACTAGCTTAACTGATTAGACTTTAGTTTGAAGTGCAGTGGAATATAAAATTAAGATATAATCATCAAAAATATACTGCTCTGTATCTACTCACTTCTACTCTGTACATTGTACCTTAACACTACAAATACACTATCAATGCTTTTTACATTAAGTTTCAGAGCATTTTCCTCTTTGACAATTATCTAGCAGTAGTGTATAACAATGCGACCACGTTAAAATTCTGTGCCTCTAGTTATTCAATATATTTTCAAATTTCTAAGTATTCTGATCACTTGCACAATGCTTTGCTAAATAATTTGGAAGCTGGTTCAAACATCTACGATTTCCAGCAAGTTGCACTATGAAAGCAAAGAGGAAGATGACAGCCACCTTTCTAGCAGCTGGATTTTCCACTAGCTAAGTCCAGATCCATTGGGGTACGCAGTATTCTCGCTCCATGAGCTACAAGACCTGAACAGGAGACAGACCTGTGTTTGATCTGCAGGACATTCAATGTTGTGCCTAGATAGACTACTTTACAACCAAACAGTAAGCTGAGGACCTTGCAAAGAAGTTACTGGGTAACACACAGTGACTGTAAGTGACAAACGTACCTCATTTTCCTAAGCACAGTGCGGGAGAAGGCTCTCTCGATGGCTGCTCTGCAACCCAGTTGCCCTTGACCAGCATGCAGAGGAGCATCTGCACTGCCACTGGCTTTGTGGAAACCAAAACTGGTTTCTGAGTTAGATCCCCAAAACAAGACTGTGGCTATCAAATGGGCAAGGATGTATACTAACAGAGAACAATCAGGTTAACCATGCAATTTTAAATTTAATTTTTGTCCAGCTTGAACCTGATAAATTTGAAAATCTCCTTTGAACCTGAATACAGTAAGCTTGACCTCATGGAGTGCTGAATGCACTCAGAGTTACGAGAAATTCAGCTGTAATGCCCATTTATACAGGCATGTGGGCAATCACCACTGCCTCAAGCTAGTGCAAGCAACCCAGTGTCAGCAAAGACACAGTAACATTGCACATAGACCAGGTACGACCATAACAGTTGTACTCTGGTTTCCAGCAATATTGTACTACCTAATCTTACCAGACGAAGCTAGTACAGATACAACTGCAGAAGTTATAACCACAATTTCACTTTTGCTGTGTGTGTGCATAAACAGTGGGAAAAACCTGGGGCTTCTGCTTGTTCTGCAAATTTGCACTAATTACTTGCCCCATTTTGTCACTTTTTCAGGCTATGTGCTGCAGCATGGGTGGAAACATACATGTCTCAGTGCCATAGGGGGTTCTGTACAGGCTTCCGAGCTTTCCTCCAGATTGCAGTAAACTATTTCTATTCCACAGATATCTATCACGTCTGGATTAGCTAGAGTACATGACCTCCCTTTGAAATCAGTTTTTAAACAAAAGGCAAAACTTTGAACCTTGGGCTAAAGTTAAAGAATAACAGTGCTGGACACTAGATCAATACCTGGCAAATATTAGTTGCATGCAGTGGACAGGTGCCTCTCTGCTGTACTTCTCACTATTTCGGTATGCTAATGCAGAACGCACCCTTAGGTTTAAGGGTTTCTTTACACAAAGAAAAATTTAAAAAAACATTCTGAAGCAACTAGGGACTAATAGTTGGTGCTAACCTAGTGATCTCTTTCCTCTGCAGTCCATCTGGAGCATAGAACTGAGTGTTACCTGACCACTAACAACCTTTTCTGTCTTCTACCATCTCAGTCACTTCTTATGTCCCAGTGCTTTATTTCCATGAAAAACAGCTGTTAAGAATATTACCAAGTTTTAAACAGCTCTGATTCCTACTCAAACATGCAGATAGTTCCCTGTGATTATTTAATAATGATTTAAATAGAAATCACGGTAACATTTTGTTATCTCAATGACTCGTTACAACATACACATCTCAGACTGTATTTCTCAACTGTGCCTCCATGTTTAAAAAAAAAAAGCACACAGTCCAAATCATGGGTTTTTTTCTTCTTTTATAACAGACTTGACTATTTGACTGTGAGTTGGGAAACATCTTCCTTTTGCTCCTTTCTGCCTTTTATCTGTTAACAACTGTACCATCCCTAACGAGCAATGAGAAGTGTTTGCCAGTCACTCAGTATTCGGTGAGGATTAGTCCAAGAAAGAGGCAGGTACTGCTCCATTACAGGGAAGCAGCCCAACACAAATCAAACCGTTCCTCAGACCTGGATTTGACAAGTGCTCTCTTGCATTTTCAGTCTCTATGCAGCAGCAGCACGTGCACTACAAGAGGTGCAGAGGTGCTGTACAGTAGCTGCTGCTAGCTGCAGTTTGGCAGTGTACTGGCATAAAGAACAACCAGAACTGGCGTAAAGAACCCCAGACAGAGAAAATCTGTTATGTGGCAAAAACAGTCTTCCAACAGCATCAGCAAATCTAGCTTAGTATTTTCTGACTTCTGGTGATAAAAACATGACTTTCCATCCCCTGCAGTTGTAAGCACAGAGCCAGACTTTGCTCTGAGCAATACTGATAGGAACATTCCCTCCAATTTCATTCCAAAAAACGTGTTTTCTTAACATTATCTTACACTTCCACAGCTCTCACTTGGCTCTACACAACAAGGAAGGGATGAAGAAACAGTGCCACAACCACTCCTGAGCTTCTTTTAGCCCACATTGAAAGTTTGAAGATACTGCATCCCTGCTCCTGCCCCTTTGTTCACAGTACCAAAACAAAGTTTATCACTAATATCTAACCTCAGAGGAAAGAAAAAGAATAGATGGAAGCAATTAAAAGCACTTCAGAAGGTATTTGTGATATATTCATTGCAGTTGAGGAAGTGACAGTTTCTTACATTGTGTATCCAGTGCTAGTTCAATCTACAGCAACTTTAACACAAGTGTTTCTGGTACAAGTGCACACATCTGTCTCCCAGGAAAAGAAATGAGGCTACATAAGGAGCTTTAAAACACACACACACACACAAAAAAAAACTATCAGGATTGCTAGAATAAGCAGTACTTCACATCAAGCTGCACTTTGAAGGGAAGCAAATACAGTATTCGGAGGTCTTTATGCCTACTGCAAGCACAAATGAGAGTTACCTTGGAAAATCCAAAGCATGTTCAATCTTAACAATATCTAGCAACAACATCAGCATGAGTGACATTTAACAGAGAAAACTAAGACTCATTTGACTGCCACAGAAACTTCAAATTATTCTGCTAAAGTAACTGTCGTCATGTTTTCGTGTTGGATTGTCAGTAAGAAAAAAAATGCCTTTTTTCTTCTTCTAAGGCCAGTGTATATACACACATATATCCATACCACCTCTTATCTGTGCCATAAGCATCTGTTTAAATATCTTTGTTTGAGCCGATCTGTCCATACACCAAAGGACAAGAGTCCAATGACCAGTCAGTCAGCCTACCTGGTCATCCGCTGAGTAGCTTGTTTGTCCTGGTTACTGATCTCTATTGGTGGGGCTAAAAACACCCAAGAACCTCAAACCGGGGAATCAGTAAAATCCTGTTGCATCCTGCAATGATATCCTGGAATCTACTGAAAGCTTCCTGTGTACCTTTGAGGAACTCCAGAGACTGAACTGACGACAACTGTTTCCACTCCCCATTTTGTTTCCTCTCCTATAGGTTGACATTTTGTTATATGAAGACTTTCCCCTTTGTCTCATGTCAGCCTCAGTTTTCTAAAAGTTTGTTAAATGTCTTGCAAATCCAAAAAAAAAAAAAGTATCAAACATCTTTCCCTTCCCTACATGCCATGGCATCTCTTACATTTGAGGTGCACGGTTTTCTTCTTTACAAGAGCAGAAAGCATTCCAACTCCTTCCCAGCATCAGCTTATCCCTCACCGCCAAACTTCTGTAATTTATTATATTGTCAGACATCTCAGACTACACACGTACACATGTTCCTAGAAGCAAAGTGGATCGCCTTCCTTCCCACTGTTTCTAGTCCGTCTAAAACTGTAACAAGTAAGTAATCAGCACGATCAATGAAATGCAAAATCACAGGTCTGATTTTTCCACAAAAAGATCCTCAGGAACCCCCACCAGCTTTGTTGGGATAATCACAAAATCAGATGCGACTTGGCATGTGCAAGAATACAATACCCAGAAAATGGATTCCTAATTTGCTGGAATAATATACCTGGACAAGGACAATCTCTCAGCAGAAGTTCAAGCAGACATGGAGCTACCTTGAGTTCCATGTGTATCATCCCACTTTGAGGTTTCAGCTTATTACAGCAACTACTAAGCAGCTGCTATGGCTAACAAAACACTCTTGCCTATAAGTATATTGCTCAGAAACAACAAAACACTCTTGCCTATAAGTATATTGCTCAGAAACCATTTCAATGCAGTTTACATATCTTTTGTGTTCCCAAAAGCTATTAATAGACACCACCAAAAAAAAAGTTTAGCTCAATAGTCAGCAAGTCAGGCACCAAGACTCATAGATTTAAAGTAGATCAAGTGCAAGGATGAGACAATGTTTTATCTCCAAGTATTCTGAGCATTCATTAAGCATACAATGGTGTTTATGTAACAAAAGAGAAGAATCAGGTTATTTGGTTGTGAAAGAAAGAATCAGCAAATCTAGGTTTCTCTGATAATCTTTTGCTCTACCCTGAGTTAGGGCACCATCACCCAAGTGAAGATTTCCCAGAAGCTATAGCTAGCAAGATTATAAATAAAAAATAAATAAACCTATGCCCACCCTCAAGTCTTGAAACCTGGATTGTCACATCACTGGTTTTAGCAGACCAATCAAATAAACTTGTTACAAGGGTTATACATGAAACACGTGGAAAAATTTGTTCTAAAAATAGCTGAATTAAAGAAACAGAAATACCAATTTTCATTAAAAACTAAGGACATAATCCAATATTCATCTTTTCCAATTAGTATTCTATCAATAGGTGCTGGACTAGAAAACTCAAACAATGCATAGTACCTTTCCCTGGTCTGTGCTCAATATTCTCTGTTCCCCTCATGTTCACAACCATATCCGAAAGCTGGATTTGAAGAAAAACACACCTTCATGCCAATGAAATAAAAACAGAAGCATAGTAATTCTAAATAACACTTGAAAAGCAACATATTTTAATTCAATCACAACATTCATGTCAGCTTTCAAGAATTAAATAAAAATGCAGTTAGAGATGAAATAGAAACTTATTCAGGTTTGAAATTTCCACTTGAGCCAAAGTATTTTGCCAAATGATATGCTTCAGGAAAAAAATGTGTTTGTAAAAACCTCTCTGTGTTTAACTGAGGTGCTTCAGGCAGTTCTCACGAACCTGTGGACACCGACAGATACTGTACCACATGCTCCTTCTAACAGAGAGAGTCTCTCATCTTCACACTTTCCAGTAAAATCCTTTAAACCATACAATAACTGTCTGTTGTGGCAGAAAACAATTGTGGCAGAACAGATGTCCCATCCCTGGAACTGTTCGAGGCCAGGTCAGACAGGGCGTCGAGCCGCCTGATCTGGTGAGAAGTGTCCCTGCCCTTTTCTTCGTTAAGGTCCCTTCCAGCCCAAGCGGGTGATTCTATGCAGTGGGGGGAATTCTGGCCCCATGGCAGCCAGCAGGAATTCTGCCAGCAGCGCTACCCCAGGGCTTTCCCCCAGACGTTCACCAGTGCCTGTCACAACCGAGGCCATGATGACTGCCTGCAGCTCCCTGCACAGGTCCCCGATCCAGCAGCATCAGCTGCCCCAAAAACAAGCAAACAAAAAAAAGCCACCAACAACAACCACCACACACATAGAGAAGGAAAAAAAAAAAAAAACTCACTAAAAAGCACTAAAACCCCACTACATGCTATGGCAGATCAGCTACTAGCACATTTAAAGAATGAAATTCCCACTGTTTCCTTGTGCTCCCTCATCAAGCTCTTGTTTGCTTTTATTGGAACTATAAAATCCGTATGGAAGAAACCCTCATTTTCACTGTTCCACACAGCACTTCAGACGTTCTGTTTCCATTCAATCAGCAGGCAGCAGGATCATAGCACGGCCTGGGTTGAAAAGGCCCTTCAAGATCACCTAGTTCCAACCCCCCTGCTCCGGGCAGGGTTGCCAGCCACTAGAGCAGGATGCCCACAGCCGCATCCAGCCTGGCCCTGACTGCCTGCAGGGATGGGGCATCCACAACCTCCCTGGGCAGCCCGTTCCAGTGCCTCACCGCCCTCCGAGTGAGAGCGCATCGGGCAGTGCTACCAGCCCCAGCGATAAGCCTGTGGACGAGCACGTGCACGTGCTGCACACCCAACCCCTTCACCCGCTGCTTCCTGCAGACTTCCAGAACAGAGCTCTCTGCACCTGCCCTGCTCCGTAGGAAGCTCCCCTGATTTCAGTAGGTTGTTGTTCCAACAACACAGCACCTCTGAAATGTTTTGGCATACAAACACTTGAAAGAAAGAACTTATATTCTGTTTGTAGGTCCAAAAACAGGCAGCTGTGTTAAGATTTCCCATGGGAAGCTTCGGGCCAAAGAGCAGCTGTTTCAGCTGCTGTTACCTTGCTCGGTACCTGGTACTTCCACAGCTGATGCACCAGATCACATCTGGTCAAGCTGAGAAGCTGTGCAGTCTCTCCCTGGGGAAGATTTCAAGACCCAATTGGATAAAGCCCTGACCAGCTTGGTCTGACCCTACAGCTAACCCTGCTTTGAGCAGGAGGTTGGACCAGAGACCTCCTGTCATCCCTCGCTACCCGAATTAAATCAGGATCTTAGGATCTTACTGTTGCAGCTACTCCTCAGCAGTCTTATCATCTCAGGGAACAACGCTATTTTCTCATTGCTTCTTTAGGAAGAAACCAGACACAGTTAGAAGACAGATAACTAATCCTGCTCAGGTTTTTCAGTGCAGTTCTGGACACAGCTTGTATTCTTGAGATCAATTAACACAGTCCATCCCATTTTTTCCCTTACTTTCACTTAAAATCTATTGTAATACACAACTGAGGTAGCTTGTGCACAGACCTTTTACTTGTGTCTGGCTGAGTTACTCACCAATCCTAAATTAAAATGGAACTTTATGTTCCACCAGCATTTAGGAGTTGTGAAACAAACTTAATCTTGCTACATATATCACTTAGTTTCACGAATCGCCCCAGTTCGTTTGTTCATTTACCTGAAGTTAAAACAGGGCTCTGACTTACTGCTTACAGAGGGCTGATAAGAATGATTAATATTTAACATTCTCAAGTTCATGTATGTGAAATGGCTCAAACAAGCTATCAATGAGAATATCGTAGCTTAAATCACCAGTGACACTGGAAATGCATGCACATTTTCCCCACCAGAAGGCATATTTCACAATGTTAAAATACACGTTCTCCCTGCATCAGTGATCATGTCTTATTAAAGCATACCTCAATTTAGCATGCCATCAGGCTGCCAGGAGAGTCAAAGCGCTGCAGTTACAAGCTCTTTCACTCCAAGAACAGCACTGTGCTCACAAAACTGAGCAGCCTAACAGCTGTAACAGGAGAGAGCACTACTAGTGATCTAGTGATTGAAACTACTCACAGGTGTTGAAGCTGCAATAATTTTTCTAGCAAACAGACACTGCCAAATACCACCATGAAAAATTAAGTCCTATCACAAGCGTAAACAGAAGACCAGAGCTGACAAGTCCTGGAGAAATAATACCCACAGTAACAATCAAATCAAAGAGAAGACTTGCTCTTGATACATTTCAGACTGAGTAATCTTTAACAAACTCCACAGAAAGGGTCTATTCTGACCCCAGAGCAGCACATAGAGCCTGTTGTTTTGGCAGAGTGGATACAAATGCCACCTTTGTACACTGCCATACTCAGCATGCAGTTTCAAAGATAGCTGCAGTAGCATATTGTTTGAAAGTAAGCTGGAAAAACATCAGCTAAAGTCAGCAGAAAATAACCCACTCTCCACTGGGGATAAAGACTAAGCTTTGCATATGTGGTGGGTTTCTTGTTTTGTTTTCTTCCAGTCATAATAAATTTCCGCAGAAGAAAAACAAGTTTTGAAGAGTATTCTAGGAACAGCAGGTGAGTTCCAATTTCATTTCATACAGAATTTATCCAGCAAACAAAAATTTAAGAATATATTCTGCTTACGGGTTAAAAATATATAATTTCTGAATCCCTGAATAAGCCATGAAAGTAAAGTGTTGAAATGACTACAAATTGCATAGTTTAAGAACCTTCACTTCAACAAGAAAATAACTATTTTCTACTTGTTCTTTATATAAACTCAAGCCTATCTTCTACGTAGGAAAAGAGTTTAATCTACTTATATTACTAAAACAGCAATTGAACATGTTGAATTGATTTCCAATACAACAGAAAAACAACAAACGTGGAAAGTGATGTTTTATTTTATTGCCAGTAGAAACTTTTAAGCTTTTAAAAATAAAGGCCAGAAAATTCAAACTTCTTCAGCTCAAGACAACTCCTCTGAGACTAAACATATATTTCAGTAAGTTTGCATGACTTTAAAAAAATTGTAGCTTAGATATGTGTGTTTTTTTTTTTTTTATTTGTTTGTTTTCTGAGAAACAACAAGAAGTTATCAGTGATTCTCCAAAAGACGAATGTCATATTGCATTATGGGGCTCTGAAGTATAGTCCCTATACGCACTATTACAGGCTAATCCTGTTTCCAAAAAAATTACTGAAACATCTCAGTTGCACTTCCAAATAAAAATATTTTTGTTTCAAGATATAAATATTTCAAATGGCCATCTGTTGCAAACTGAACTTGCAATTTTCCTCCCCACTCCTCCACATTGGTGTTTTAGGAACTAGTTTGCTGGTCAAATTCATTTCCTTTTCTAACACTAATAACAAAGCAACGAGATAGTAAGGAGAGAAGCACAGAAAAAAGGAAGATGTTTCAAATTAATTTGCCTTTCAAATGCATTCTGAGCACAACGCTGTATAACCTGAGAAACTGCTGCGGCCATGGCAATAAATTTAAAGTTCTGGACATCTGAATTGCTATGCGGTTAGAGGCAGCCAATTCCCACTATTTGCACTTAAGTCCTATTAACACCAAAACTGCCAGGTGTCTTTAAAAGCTCATACACTCAGCCATTTACCACCCTATCTAGGATCAAGGAGGCAGTAAGAAACTCTTCCCATTTTACACTGAGTTCTTCCTTTCAAAAACAAGCCTACATTTGCACGCAGGCCAACAGAGTATATGAATATACATGAGGAAGGACCACAATACTGCACATTTCCTTTCTTATAGCAAACATTTCCTGACAAGGTACAGGATAGCATGTTCTCAAACACCATCAAAAGCATGCCTGTTAACATTCAATATTAAAAAAACGATTTTTAAAAAGGTGGTTTCTTAGACTCCAAAGTTATGGTATGCTACACCAGATTTCTGTAAGATACCAAGAAGCATTTATGTGTGCTACCATCTGTTGCAGGGTAACAAGTCCCTGAGGTGAACATTGGTTAAGCATGGTCCATGGGGTAGGAAAGTGTTATCATTTCTTGGGAACCTGATACCAGTGGAATCTGCCCTTGTTAAACCCAGAATAGATCAGTTACCAGCATACTTACATACATATCAGTAAGTTTTCCAGCATTTCATTCATATATGTCTTTGGAAATTACGTAGCTTCACTTTTGGAAGTCAAGCACTTTACCCAACACATTGCTGGGACATGAATAGCTAAGCCTCATTGATCAACATTGATTTTGGAATTACACCTCAGACAAGTGTTTTTGGGAACTCTGTGCCATGCTGCTCAGTTAGAAGACTGCAAATACAGAGCATTTCCAGAAGCCAATGTGAAAAAGTTTGTGTTACTCTGTCCTGAACAGTCTCCTTTCTCCAATACACAACACAGAAACTGCACATGTAGCATAGACCCAGGTTATCACACCTACCCAGACCATCTGAACATAGGATCACTTCTTATTCTATTAACCACAAACCCTTGGAAATTTTAAGTCAATTCTCAGGCATAGAGATTGAGAGGGGAGGGGGGAAACACAAGTTTACTGGTGATTAACTTCAAATCCAGCTGTCTTTCTACCATCTATGGATACACATTCTAAAAAAAAAAACAAAAAAAAAAAAAACATAGAATCTGATATATGCCAAGGGAACAATGACTCCTGAAGTTTTAATTGCTGAATATTAACACTTCAGAGTGACCATATTACAAAGATGATTAGAATCTTAGAACAAATCTTTCCTGCTTTAATTGTCAATTGGAAACTTACTCCAGCCAAGTCAGTCCAGATGAGCAGTTGCAATAATTCTAGTGCCATTACTATCCAGTAAATTTAATACCCAGTGCATAGGTAATCTTTTACAATTTAACAGAGACCGTTCTGATGACCTATCTGCTTTGAATCCAAGGATTCAGAAGTCTCTAGAAAAGTCCCCAAGCCACCATCGCACACACTTTTACTGAAGACTTACTCATTTCTCTTTGTCTCAACAACAGTATAACTCCTAAACCCTACTTCAGCAGCCAGCACATTAACAATTCCTCTTCCAATATTTTTGTTAAACGATGCTGCAATGTTGCCCAGAATTGCCAATACTTCATTTTAATTTGAGCTCAAAATCCATATTTTACTCACCTGTTGTTTCTACATGCGAAGTTATCCACAACACGCAAACTGCATAGATCTCACTGGCCAGGTTAAAGGATGCCATTCAGGCTTCAAACTGAAAACCAGCTTCTGCTTCCCGAAACAATATCCCTTCCATAGCGTTCTCCAATTACCAATATATCAAAATTTTCTTTTTGAAAAAGATCTATTTTCATAGAAGCAGCTGCTTTCTTTTTCTTCCTGCTTTAGTCCTTGTTCTCTTTTCCCCGTAGAAATGTCTTGCAACACATGAAGAGAAATTGTGATGCCTGACTCTAGCCACCTGCATTAATCTGAGCAAAGAGGGACAGCTGTGCTCGATGCTTATCCCCTTCCCTTACACACACCCTTTGTGGCAGAAACATGACTACTCAGACAGACTAGAAAAAGAAACAGCAGATTGTTTTTCTGTGGCCTTGAAATCGAGGTTTTGTGACAAGTATCTCAGTTCAGCAGAGCTATGGCATCCAGGACTAGAATAGCCACATGAAATTCAACTTCATGCTGCATAGGACAGTGAGTAAGTCAACTAAGGAACACTACTACCTGAGGAGACTAAACGTGAGATCTATGTAAAGATTACATTTAGCAAGTGAAATGTCTCCAATGTCATATAACAACTAACATTTTTTGATTTTGTCCCCGCTTTTTGTCTCCAAAACATTGATATTACAGCCACATTATTTTTGCTTATTATAACAGACGTCGAGGAATAACAAAGAGGGGAAAAGGCCCTGCTAAGCTGCATTTATGTACCCTTAACTTGGCTACTTCTTGGCTCAATGCACTCCTGCTATATAGGTCAATTCTAGAGAGTTCTTTTTCCAGTCACCATGTGGCCAGAACAAGTTCAAACTGGTAGCAAAAGGATGGGTTAAATTTTCAACACAGAATTATGAAAACAGTGTCATGATTTTTCAACCAATTTCCGAGCCTGCAATTTTTATCAAAAGACAAAAATAATAAAAAGCAGGCCAAGCCTATGCTGAGCTGTACTGGCTGAAATGCTTCACCTGAAGTACAGTGGGAAACAGAGGCAAAGCACATGGTGACCACTCATATCCAGAATGAACTTCACCACTCACAGAAAAGTTAAAACAATGATTAATTAGAACCGATTATAGCGAGCAGTCAGTGCCAGGCACCCTTTCCAGCCTACTCTACAACATTTTCATTATCTGCTCTGGTGCAGACAACCGGAGCTGAATTCACCTGCGGGGTGCTTTTCCCTCCCGTGGGTGGTCAGACCGTTCCCTCCAGAAAGGGACGTTCTGGGCTCAGCTGCCCGGGCCACCAAGCCACAGCCCCACCGGGCTGCAGAGCGCTGCCTCGCAGGCCACCAACACTCACCGTGTCCTCTGCAAGCAGGTCCAAGCAGGCCAAAGACAGCTGCAGTGAGATGGCTCCGAAGGGAGCAGAAAACACAGGCAGAAAACGTGCATCTCCTCCCTGCAGAACACAGCCGCCAACTGCCCCCAGCGCAGGCCCTGTGTCGGGAGGGCGCCTTCCGGAAGGTTCCGCTGCCTGCGAGGGTCGCGCCCACGCTATTTTCCCTCTCAGGCGTGTGAGTGGGGGGTAAAGCCTGCAGGTAAAAATCCGAATCATTCCTCTGCTGGGTGTAAAAGTATCACACAGATACAACGACACTGAACACACATGAGCAAAAGTTAGTAGGATGTTAAGACCTTTTCCTCTGTGGAGCAAGCGCTAACTTTTGTTTTCTTCTCTTTTCTGACGTAGGTGGCATTGGCCACTACCGAGCAAAGATTTGACTTATTGTGGCAAATTCTGAAGGCAGTAACACTACTGGGATTCAGACTCCAAAATGACTTAGAGCTCTAGTCTTGAAATGATTAGCCCATGCTTACTGATCAAAGATTACACTTTCTGGACCCCATGTGTGGAACATGTCAGTATGTACCACAGTACGGAAAGAGTTGAAATTGCGGGCAAGAGAGTTGGTGGTACAGATCTCTCTGATCACAGAAACACTTGTTCTACTAAGTTTTATGTGTTTAATGACTGGCAGACCAAAATAAATCATACAGCAGCACAGTGAACCGATACTCACTGACCCAAATTCAGAGTACCAGTTTGTATAAGGCAGGGGCAGGGCAATTTTGGGGCCATTACCACTCAGTACTTGCAGCTGGCTGTATGTAGAGGGGAGGTCTGCAGACCTCCTGGTAGCATCTAGGAAGAAAGATAGGTTACAAAAAACTTATCTCACATTCTTTGTAAATGTCCATTACTAAATAATTTGATCTGCTGAGATTCACGATTTATAGGGCTAATGCTTTGCCTGAAATGCATAGGTTGCAGAAGTGGTTGGCAGGAAAAATTAAGTTCTGTGTCTTTGATAGTATCTGATTGTCTGAATGGTAATTAATTGATTGGTAATTAATTTCTCAGATGAATGGAAGCAATATCACTGACCTCAGCAAAAGACTTAAAGCTAAGAAGCAAGTAACAACGTTTTCTGAGGGAGCAGTATTCTTGGTGGGTGAGGAGTTGCTCCTAGGGTTAGGTAAATGAACACAGGTTTTCTGTGTTAGCCATCTGCTTACAACAAATTACTTAAATTCTATCTACAGCTGTTTTGCTGGGGGAACACACAAATTTCATGGATGGTACATTGTTAGTTGGACTTTGTACTAATTTACTTAATCTGAAGATAATCCTCAACCTGAATTCTTTGTGTCTGATCTGTCAGATGGTGAATTGTCGTGAGGAATGCCAGGATGATCTAGAACTGATGTAATGAGTTTGATGATTGGGAAATTCAAATCAATTTCGTTTACTGAGCCCCAGAAGTAATCAGGAGAGATCATGTTTTCCAGGTTAAATACCTTTGCTCTACTTTATAATGCTTTAAGTTAATCTTTCCCTATCTAGTAGTCAGAATGACCAGCATAGGTAATCTTTAACCCCTTGCAGTTGACTAACAAGGGTCACAACATTTTCACTGCTGTAATTTAAGTTGTTCTAGCGCTATATATGCCTTACCTTTGCCTATTATATTGCAGTATTAGCGCCAGGAAAATGTGCTTCCTTTAATGTTCATGAAGGTTGTTGCCTCTGGGATATTGTAGGAATTTGTAATAAAATGATAAACAAATACCAATTTTGCCCACTTCTAGCCCAGTAATTTCTGTAGCAATTTCCTCTCACAAATGTAATGGTCATACACTAAACTGACAAAAATCTGAATAGCTCTACAGAAATTAGTATGTTATAGCAAAGGGACAAATTCATATACAGCATTAGTTTCATGTCATTTTTTTCCATAAAATGATGTGGCCTAAAACTTTGACCAAGATTAGTCTGAAAGTTTTAAACCATGCCCACAGCTGGGGAATTGTAAAATTTTCCATAGATAAAACAGCCAACTCCAGCTCAGTTTAATTCTAAAGGCATTCACTGTATGCTCATTAAAGATAGAGGCAGAGTAAAGCCATAAATGTATAGCTCAAATTCTCAGTATACACCATCAGTATAACTGTTAAATTCTGAGGCTGGTAATCTAAGTAAGCAAAGTAAAATAAAATGTTTAAATATCTATTCCACAGGACTGCAGGATGGGAATCTCCTTGGACTGGTGCCTCAGTAATTTCCCTTTAAATCTCTACATCTTTAGGCATCACATTTTTCAGACCAGAATCTCAGCTGAGGGTCCAGTTGCCCATCTCCTTCATCCCATTGTGAAAAATTCCCCACATGGAAAATCCAGTTTTTATTTCTGTGGTAAGTTATCATTCCCACAATTTTGCAGTTGTTCCTTCATTCTTTTCACATGGAAAGCACTTCATTCCTCAGATATCTATTTCACACTTCATATCCTCCATATTACATATAAGAAAAATGATAGGAAAGAATTCTTCCATGGACCAAATTTCAGTGTTTGTACAGTGACCCCTTAGTAAACAGGAGCAAAGCACATAAGATGGAGTCAGACAATCACAGAATTCTTCAGGTTGGAAAGGACCTTTGGAGGTCACAGGGAGTACTTCTGTGCTCTAAGCAGTGCCAACTTCAAAGTTAGGATGAACTTCGAAGTTAGATAATTTTGCTTGGGGTCATACCTACATTTTTTCAAGAGAAGAATTTGGCTCTTGGATGAATGTGCAGTGTGTATTGCATTATTTGTCCTTGTGTCACCTGTGCTGACATTTAAACAAACCAGTTCTTTTTTTTTCTTTTTTCTTTTTTTTTTTTCCTCCAGAATTTCCAAATAATTTGGCATTTAATTTCACAGAATTGGACCAAAACCAGTCTGCAAAAGTAATGAATGTTGCAATGCTGTTTCAGACTCTCATATGTGGCTTCATGTGTACTTCATTTACAATTGCAGATTGCCATTTTGAGTAAAAGAGGTTTTATACAGAAACACATCCCCCAAAACACTGGGTAAGTGGTGTTTCTTTTGTGCACAGAAATGTAGCACATTTTAGTTTTTCTCTATTCTTTTTGGAGAACGGGAAGACATTTTGTTTTATTTTTGAGATGTTTTGTCGTCTTTTTATTTATAAGTTTATTGCCAGATACCTGCTGTAGGTGTATCTTCATATTTTCAGAGCAGCATGTGTTGTTTGCACCCAGAACTCTGGTATAATTGTACAGGTAATTTTTCAGTACATTTTTCTCCCTAGACTTGTTCTAGTACTATTAGCAGACTATGACCTACTACTAATGCTGCTGCTTTTACTATTAATTCCATCTTCTTTATGCTGTGTGCATGTACATATCCTGGTTAAGACACTTCTCACTGAAAACAAGCATTATCAGTACCAAATGAAAAGCAGTCCCTGCGTCAGCAGGTTTCCTGAACAGACCAAAGGCAGAAGGTAACACAAAGGCTGAGAGCACCATCAAAAAGCTCTAAGCACTGTGACCCTAAACAAAGACAACAGTTGTAAATGGGGGTATATTTTGCCTAATTTTAACGCAAGTCTGTTAGTAGTAATAATCATGTCACAGTCAGGTCTCACTGCACAAGATGTCTGCATACACAAAGAATATACATACATACAAATGCTGTAGATCATATCCTGATCTTTTGGAAGTTAGTGGGAATGCTTCTAAAGACTTTAATATATCCTGTTTTGGTTGATGTTAAGCGATCAGATGACTGTGATACACTCCAGAATTTTCCCAGTTGTCTCAAGTTCATGTCTTTTTAAGGATAGAAAATGAGATGGTATCAGTACATGCAAGTAGCTGCACAGCCAGCTGAGCTTGGCAGGTAGCCATGGTTTCCTTTCTCATAGAACACCTGAAGTTAGACAGCACAGATTACAGGTGCATCTAACCTACGAGTAAGTGACTAGGATTGTGTTCTTACAAAATTCTTAATTTCAATAACTTTCTTCAATACTCTATCATATAGAGCAGAGTATTAAAGTCAACACTCAGGCATGTGCTTTCTTCTTTTTCTGTCTCATTTCATTCTCCACTTCCCTACTACATGTCACCTGTTAGCACTAATCATTTGTACTTTGTGTTAATTAAAAACTTTAACAAAACTGGAAATGGTACAGTGACATTGCTTTTACAACTAAGTTGAGAAAAATATGTCATTATATCCCTAATAATGATGCTGCAGTTTTTTCATAAGGCAAAAAAACTATTCTTGACTGCTCTAAATATAGCTTCTTTATTGCACAAAAAGCACAGTTACGCACCTTTCTCTTTTATTCATGTCTGCAGCCATTATTATATTATTAGTGTATCTGAGACTGGAACTACACTGTGATTAGGCAGCATTTTTGTCATTAGTGTTCAGATAGGTTTAACTGAAGTCAGACTTTTCCTCAATCTCATAGGTGAGTTGGAAAATGAAACTAATTACAAATGCAATGGAGTCTTGCAGAGTTATGAAAATTCCTGCACAAAAAGTCAGTAAATCAAAATAAAAAGATTGGTAAAGTCCGGCAGTGAACATTAAGATTAGACTGATGAATTCACTCTTGCTACAAGTAAGTAATTAATATGAAGACCTAGTAAACACTTCATCCTGGGGTTAAGGAGAACAAGCAGCTGAAAAAAAAAAAAAAAAAGTATTTTTCATTTTTCCCTGCCCACATATGCCATCTCTAAAGGGAGAGAAAATGGAGCTTTCAAGGATTTTTTTCCCCTGTTCTTCAATCTGTTTGACTGAAGATGACTCTGGCTCTGTGCAGTGAGGGCCATCTCCCACCCCCAGATCAATATTTTAATATGTCTTATCAGAAAGAGAATGAATTGTTTACTTTAAAACCTCAGGATCCCATAAAGGGCAAGGCAAAGGTGTCCACTGGAAACAGAGGCTTTCAACAGCTGACCACTGCTGTGACTCGTAAAAGAAAACCAAGATCTGCAATGATCAGAATACAGTGATAGTCATCAAAATGTCATACAACAGAATCTCAGTTCTGACACATCCTAACGACACACCATGGGATCGTTTGCTAGTCGTGTGAGATGGTAAGTGCTTTCCTGTGCTTGCTTCATGTAAAGAAAATGAAATGCTAACATGTACTAACGAAAATTAAATAGTGTAAATGAGTTTTGAATAATAAACACTTCAGCATATCAAGATGTCTGCAAATGCCTGTGGCTTGTGTAATTTAACAGGATTTAATGTCTTGTACATGGTGATCTCAGCCTGCACTTTCTATTAAAGAGATTAGGTAGCTTTAGGAAAAAAATTAAGTTGGTAGTAAGCACGCCTAGGCTTCACCAGGGTTACAGGAATGCTTCCAAGTCTGAATATATAAAAAGGACAATTTTTGTGACCCATATTCAGATACTTCTTTAAAAATACTTTTGTTCTTCACAATGATCTTCTCAACTGGAATATTCTAGTAGTATTCTTTATATGAACATCTAGCAGAAGAAAAGCAAAAAGTAGGTTTTTCTTTTTCTGTGCTGATTATTTTTTGCTTTCTCCCTGTGCTAATCTGTTGTTCTGAGTTGCAGTACTTTTAGCTGGTGGCCATTTCTTTCTTTCATTACCTTTTGTCCATGGAAATACTCCTGTTGAATTGCTGGCAGCTTCCATGTAGTTGTGGAACTATAAAACTGCCTGCTTGTAGTTATCTGGCTATCTACTGACATAAACATTTCACAAGAAAGCCTAAAGGCTCATCTGCCAGTTCCCTGCTGCTGCTCTTGGCACTGTATATGTCAGTGACTGTCCAACTTTACCTTAGCGAACTTAGAGTAGGATCTTGTGTAACCTTTCTTCTCTGATGCAGATATAATGCCAAGTAAAATGTGCATGGGGAAAGGGGGAAACCACTTATATGGTTATAGTATGAGTTAGAAAACAATGTAAAGTATGTGTGTCTATTTGGCATTAATTTCTAATTATCACCAGCTAAAGCATAGATACATTTATTAAAAATAGTCTCTGGACCTCAGCAAGCCACATCCTGACTAGACATAATGTGTTCTGGGTGCGACTGTGTGTCCCGTCATTAATTCAAAAAACTCAGTGCCATTTTGATGCACAGGATCTGCTGCATATCCTTTCCTTCTTTTGGAGGTGACTCCTTCATAGCCGTGATTTCACAGTGGCCTGACCTGTCTGTGGATCTGCAAATCTGTCCAACCACTCTGCATATGCATTTCCCCACAGCACATGCAGACTCAAAACACAAAGTCAATCAAAGATAAAAAATATTTGGAAAAGTTTTGGCCCTGCCCAAGCATTTATAGGCTTGCTTCTTTGACAAAGGTGGGAATGATGGAGCATTTGTAATAATCATGTTCAAAACACAAAACAATCTGACAAGGTAAGCAGCTAGTGGCAGTTCATTTCTCTGCTATTTACCAGCCAAGGGCCACTCAGAACTCAGCTCATGCTGCCAAGTCACACTTACTCTGAGGTTTGATTACACGTACTTGTAAATCGGTAGTTTTACTGGTTCAGAGCTCCAATGAGTCTGCACCAACCGATCAACACAAGTTGAACTACATGACATTTACAAAGAAGTTTCCAAAAAAGAGATAAAGTTGCATCAAAAGGTAAGGATTGCAAAAAATACTTTTGTTACACTGTGCAAAGTATGCTGGTGGTTCAGTTTTATTCAATATATGTAGGCAGCCAGCTAGTGTGTGAGTTAGTGTCTCCCCTCTGCTGACACTGTAACTTTTGATTGCTGTGGACTACAGTGAGCTGGATTTCCCTACCTGATGATCTACGTATAAAAATCAATATTTGGAAGCCCTAGGCCCTTATCCTTAAACATTTTCTGTTGCAGTTCATTCCACTTTCTCAAGCCAGGGCTGCTATTTTTGTAGTGCCCCTCAATCCGTGTGTCACCTGGAGAGCACATTTCTGTGCGGGAGCTTTTCCTGCAGAGAGCCATGTCCTACTCCCCTCTACCTCCAATGCTTCAGTTGACCTAGTGGCAGTCGCCCATACACAGGCTCTTATTTTGGGGCACACAGACCTCTGCTTCTCACAAACTGCAGCATGCCCTGATTCGAGCTAGGGAATGCCTCTCCTTAAAGCTGATACTTAAAGTAATGACCACTTGGTCTGAACAAGTACGGAACTATGATTTCCCTCCATAGCTGTACCACGTTCAGCTGATATGCCTCAGTTCTGTCAAACATATTTTACAAACAGCTGATGATAAGAGATTTATGCCTCTCCCTTTTGTTTCTCAGCTGGAATGTACGATGGGAGTGCTGACAGCAGACTGGGAATAAAGCACAGGTGCTAAGGCTGTTACTGTGTGAGAATGACACATCATCAGGGGAGTGAATTAGGAAACATTAAAAAACCGAGACTGACAGGAAGGCTAAACCCATGGGAGGAGTTTTGAGGATCTGAGAAGTCTACCCATTGAATGATTTAACTTGCTTAACGTTTTCTATTGCTAAAATGCTATCGGATCCAGAAGACTATAAGAAGGTGTAGCTTTCTTATATATTGGCAGAAAATGATCCCAAATACATAAAAACGTGAATTCATTTACTAAGCATAAAAAATTAGATGGATGTTTTAAAAGTATTATACTAATATGTTCTGTTCTCCCGACACAAAAAGACAACTCCTTCCCCTCTCAGGAACACATCAGAAGGGTGCTTCCAGCCAGTCCATACAGCATTTTTTCTGAGTTAAAAAGTTCAAGCCTTCAGTAGCCACAAGAAACCATTGCTGAACTAAGCACATATAAAATCTTACCAAATTCTTGAAAAACTGAAAATTAATATTTAATGTACTCTGCTCTCCCTGAAAGAGTTTTTTTTTAATCCAATTCTAGGGGAGTATAGGACTTACATTCCATAGTTCTCCTTTTTCTTGAAGTTAGTAGGCTTCATTAGTGTTATCAATTAGTAATTTATTTTGTTATTGCTAATAATGAACGTTCACTAGCTGGCTTGCACTTTCACACACTTTTTTACCTTCTATCTGCACAGGATACCTAATGGTTTCTAATTCTAATGTCCTCCCTTCTCTGGGCTCCTTCTCTATTTTCTCTGCTGCTTTGCAGTATTCAGATGTGATCATAAAATCCAACTGAATACCCATGGTTTAAGAAATCACCGTGCAGAAGATGATACCCAGTAACTTTTTGTATGCTCTTAGACCACTCCTCATGAATAGAATCTTTTAGTTTCATTTTTTTTAATACTTGCTGAGGATGTGCAGAAAAGTTACTCGACTTGCAGGTTAAACACAGAAATGTACTCTGTCTTGTCAAACAACAACAAACACAAAAAAAACGTGAAGAAGAAACAATAATCGTGTACCTTAGTTACACCGCTTAATTCACTGTTGGATGTGAAGTGTCACAGAAGATCTTGCACTGAATGAAGCAGTTGGAAGAGAAGACCAACTTGCTGTCTAAGTAGGCTGGTTCTAAAACACTATCAAAAACAAGTATATGGAAAACAAATATAGTCTTTAGCATCATGACTCTGATCTAACGTACATCTATAGAAGTCAAGCACTTATTCTGAGTTATCTCCATCAATAAGAGAAAGGTGCAAGACCCTGCAGAGAATGCTTCATCCCTCTCTCCATAAATTTGTCTCTTAGGACAGCACTGATGACTTTCTAAAAGTGCCTGTCAGTTTCCTTTGCCTATAAAGGCACATTTAAAGCTACTTAGCTTTCAGATGTCTACAGCTAGCTGAGACAAAAATGCTGTATCCTATCATCTCCCACTTCCTTGGTGAGAACCCTGATGTGCCACATTAAGTATGCATACTGATGGTCTTTTCTCTGTGTTTTGCAGATCTTTGAAGTCTCCATGCTGAAGTCTGCATGTGTACATATTACTTCTTCCATGGACTAACAGTCTACTAGGAGAGCTGTGGAGTGTGACAATGGTGTTTGTGTCCAATCTATCAAACGCCATTATCACACTAAATAGCTACTGGTAGATCAGACATCAATTCAGAAAAGTATATGAACCGTAGCAATACATTCTCCTACTGTGCTGTGGAATAAATAAGCTTTCTACATGTTAGGATGACTCCTTTTACAAGTAACCCCACAATAATACGTGGGAAATACATAAGTGTGCATTTCCAGATTCGCATTGTAAAGCACACAAGAATCATCTGAATCACAGAATCATAGAATTCTGAAGGGATCATAACACCAGTGTTGGCAAAGTGGATTTCATTGCAGTCGATGCAGCTGTAATTACTCTACCTCTGAAAAACAAGGCTGGCTTGGGATTTTCATTTGCCTGTTGGATTGACCATGACAATAGAGTACTGAAGCCAGTTACCTGATGTAGTCAAACCCTGGCTCTTATTTTGGCACGCCATTCAAACATACAGGTTTCGAACATTAATTGACTGAGATGCTTGTAACACTTTTCAAACAGAACACCTTTCAAAATGTTGATAAAAAGCTATTACACCCAACTGGAAACAACAATTATTCACGTTTCAAATGCTTGCAGCTTTGTTCCCTTCCATATCACAACTGTATATACAATTTCAGCACTACGCTCAAGTCCACCATTTTATGTTCTGAACCTGCTGTTTCGGGAAGGGACATAATTTCCACATAGAAGTTCTCCTGAAAGCTTTTCTGAAGAATAAGAATCAACTGTGGGAACTTTCAAAGGGATTAATGAAAGCCAGGAACAAACAATGTAACAGGGGGCCTAAATTCCATTAAATAATCCAAGATTTAGGTTCACAGGATATTGTTTTCTGATTTGCAAAGAGTGGTAACCATAATTCAGCATGTTCATGGTTCATCAGCATGTGCCAAATTTCGATTGTTAAGTAACCAGGCATACGTAATGAATAGGAAGCTTCCTATGGCTGTATTTAAGTGATGTGTAGCGTGCTGTTGGAAGATATATTTATCCTTCATATATTATACAGCATTTCCATTTGCAACCAATTTCATTACAGTTTTTCCCAACAGAATATGCTTAGTAGGTTACTTAATTTTATTCTCTAAACCTTGTTTTCTTCCAGGAGTTATTGCTGTGCAATAGTCATTAGCAATGCATACTGCTGAAAACTAACAGAATAACTACAATATTGTATAGTAAAATTCAGTTCTAGTCCAGACTTTTGTAAAAAGAATTATCAGCACCTCAAATGATAATAACAACCTCTGGACTTCACAGAGAAACACAGAGCAGTTTTCCTACACCTTATATATATCCTAACTGCTCTTTGTAGTCTCCTTTTTCTTTTGTTTTCATCTGTTCTGGAAACCTGCACTGCCCCTCTGCACAGGTACCTGATAGAGCAATAAAAGTTATCTGAATGGAGAATAATCCTGTGGCCTCCAGACTAACCAGTGCAGGAATACTCTTGCGTAGGGAAGAATACATGTATAAAGCTTACTGCCTACAGGGAGAAGGAAGACTGTAAGAAAAAAATGAAGAAGTGAGGGTAATTTAAAAGTCAAAGTTCTTGTGATTTAAATCATAGGAACTAAGAGATGGACATTATCTCCTGAGCTCTTCCACACAGAGTATTATTTAGTGTTTTGTCCAGTACATTTCTAGTTATTTCAAGGATGTTAACATTTACTTTTTTAAATAAAAATATATACTCCAGAATGTATAAAAATGTGTAAAAATTTCCTTTGTAGCCTAGTTTAACTAGGGTGATCTTGTCAGCAGTTCAGTCCCATCTTCAAAACTGAGTTTCTGAGGCAGTAAAAAATACACAGCTAGATACAAAGCCTGTTGTTTAGTAGCTTCAAAGTGGTTACACACTAGGCAAAAATGAGAAGTTTAAACCAGGGATGGCCCACACCTGTGTGCATGGAGTATACTTTATTATTAGCCATACGCAGGAATGACTGCACAAACAGCTCTTCTGTTCAGGAATAGTCCTGATGGTACAGGTTCTACAGAGTGCCAAGGCTAGAGACAAACACAGTGCATTGTCACCTTTTGCCTTCTGGATCTTACCAATGTCGTTTCAGCTTGCAGTTCCCCAGATCCTGCATTCCAGAAGCACAGATCACCCCAGATGGGCTGACAGCCATTTATGATGAGTTGCTTTTTTTCCCCCTTCCAATCCAAAATAAACATCAGGCACAGTGACAAGGAAAGGGAAGGAGCAAAGTCAATGATAGAAAATATGAAGGAGAAGCGGGAGTGAGATGGTGGACAGAGGAGCACAGAAAACATGAAGCTTGAGGAGCAAGGTGCTTCAAAGGTAGAAAAGGAAGGTGGGGGTTCAGACCCGAGCTAGGTCAGTACCATATGAAGGAGACTTTATTACCTTTATTGAGGGACAGCTAAAGCTGAGAGGTAAGGCCAAGAACACAAGTGAGAACATGTAAACACCCAATGAACACAAAGACTTTGTTAACCCTGGTCCAGCATCAATCATGCTAGAGCCAAGGTAACTCCTCCAAAACCATTTTTGTAGTGTCACACCCAGCAGTGCCCTAGGTTCTGGGAACACAGTGCAGCAGCACTAGCTGTGATACTACACAAATCCTGTTCAGCTGCATAAGGTTTAGCTCTGTAATACAGCTGTACTGATTTCTGATACATTCTGATAGCTGTACTGATTCTGGATATATTGTGACTCCTTAGTAGTCACACGCTGGCTCAAAGTACCTTTCACGTTCCTTCAGAAACAACTCTCACATAAAAGCCCTTGTGTTATTTGAGTTGAAAATGTTTCAAGGTATTGAAATACTCTCCATCTGTAATGGCTTATTTCAGATGCTAGCTGTTTGGCAACATGCAGACTTCAAACCTCTATCTTACAATAGGTTTGGTGCAAGTGCAAAAGGACTGTGCCACAGGGTTAACTGTAGAGCCAAAGAAGTTTTCCTGGGAAGCAAGGAATTCTGTGGAGAATCACACATTGTCCATTTTTAAGATGATGACATCACTTTGTGAGAAACTTAAAGATCCTAGCCATCTTTATGTAGGACAGAAGGCACAAATGTCCAATCGAGAATAACTCTGTCTTGTATTGAAAGACATGTAAGTAGGGAAAAATACTATCAGAATAGGAATATAGCAGTACTAACAACATGCAAAGATCTGGGAGAGAAAACAACTTTTCCAGAGCAGCCTGAACAACAATACTGTGCAAAACTTTTACTAAGTGGCATCTTAAATATTTTGATGTTTACACTGCAGCTGAACCCACAGTCTCACAGGCACAGACACACGGAAAGGAAGATGTTCTCCAGCAACCCATGGTGCACTCAGAGGCCACGACTCAAAGCATACAGATACCAATACATAGAAGGGTTGTAAGACAATCCAGGCAGATGGCTTAATTTATCTTCAAAACCTTGCCCTATTGTTAAATCTCAGGTATCTACACCATAGAATCAGCTCCTTTTTTTTTGCTGCTGGCATCAGCATCAGGATGACTTCAAAATAACATCATTAGTAAAAGACCAACATTATCCTCCCATCAGAGCCTTGGTGCCTATCACTATTACATATCCTCAAGAGAAGTTTTCACAAGATAGGAGAGTGCTACTTAATGCTCCGAAGATATGAAGTCTCTAGGTTCTCTTGCTTTCTTGGGCACTGTTTTCTTAATAGTCGGTGAGTTTGGTAGAGTTTTGCTTTTCGTGGATGTTGGTTTCCTCTGTTTTTGATGAGTGGATCGGAGAGATTTCAGCCCCAGCATCTCACAGTACTTATTGCACTGGTGGAGGGCTCTGAACTGCTCAATGAAGGAAATGGAGCAGTTGCCTTTAAAACCTTTGTATCTGTAGCAACAAAGAAAAAAACAAAGCCAAATGGGATTTCAAGATTAATTTTCAGCACAGGGGAGGCAGAGTATGACTGTTGACTCAAAAGCAACTTGACAATATTAAGCAAGTCTCTTCCACCCATGCTGTTTTGAGAAGCACTAACTCTTTCACGGATATGCAAAGTGAGCCATTAAGATGTGAAAGAAACCAGGTAATAAGCAGGGACAGAAGACAGAAAAGGGCTGAAAGGGCTTAGCTCTGCAGCCTGGCTATTCTTTTTCATTTCATTTCATCGGTAACATAATTGTCTGCTGGCTAACTTTTCCTTGGCAATATACAAATGAAATCCATCATACATCATTCTCCATAAACAGTGTTTTTTGACTACCGGGAAGAGACAAGGTTGCAGCAGGAGGTGTTGTCAGAACTGGAGGCTGTTTTCATCCAAGCATGTAAATAACTTCTCTGCTATGCTCTTCCCTCGCTCAGGATTTGACTACAAGATCTCCCGGAGCCAAGCCTCTTGGGGAAGAAGGATGTAAGGAGGATTCCTCAAGAAAGCAGCCTCATCCAGCCTTCACAGTTCTCAAGCCACCAACTATCTCCCATTGCTACCTCTCCCTTCTTCAGCAGGCTAGAAAAGCCAGGGAGAAGACAGAGCACATACTTCCCTCTTCTGGTTGCTGTCTTTCCCTCTGGTACCTGCTTTTTAAGCTGTATCAGCATTTCAATGGCCGCAGCAGCTTTTTAAAACCTGCACCTGCTTTTTGAAGGAGTCATTTTTGGCCAGACTGACAAGGCAGAAAGGGGAGAAGAAACACTAGGGTGCTCTTCTTGTCTGGTAATCTTAATAAGCTCGTCTTCTACCCTATTCTCTTGGTTCACTGGACATACAAAGTCTTCAGATGTATATTGTGAGTTATCACTGCACAAAACAAACAAAAAGATTTAGCACTGAAATTAACACTACATGATCCCTGCACAGCATTCCAGAGAACTTATTTTCTCATGCAGATTGCACAGTGTTAAAGAAAATACCATTGCTCTGAGACATTCAAACTCTTAGATGGATAAACATCTTTATTGCAACACGTTTTGCCAAATTTTCTCCTAAAACAGAATGGTGCCAGTGATGAAAATATAACGAAATTCCTTACAAAACAAGGGGGGAATGATATCTGTCTCCACATCTGCCCAGCACAGAAGTGCTGCCTGATGCCCCATCTGTGGAAGTGCCCAAGGCCAGGCTGGAAGAGGCTTTGAGCAAGCTGATCTAGTGGGAGGTGTCCCTGCCCATGGCAGGGGGCTTGGACCTAGCTGGTCTTTGAGGTCCCTTCCAGCCCAAACCATTCTATGACTATACCAGAGGCTCAGTAAGAGAAGGAAGTGTTCTCTTGCTTCTCTGGGGAAGTAACAGACTTCTGACCTTATACTGGAGCTCCTTGACTACAGCCATCAGCAGAACATAATTTTCCCAGACAAACCTGACTGTGCTCAGGAAGAGAATCTTACCAAGCATTGATGGTGACTCCAGAAACTACTCAGAGCAGAGCAATACACTGCCAGCAAATGGCAGTAACTTAGACTGAAATATTCTGATTAATTTACCATGAATATTCAACAAACCATAGGATCTTTCCAGTAAGTGCCAGTGGCAACAAATAATTCAAGCAGCTGTTGTTACAACACCTTGCACAGTCATGGTGTGTCACTGCTGGATGCTGCAGCAGCATGTGTAACACAGATGCAGCTGCCAATTACCTATCTGAGCAGATAAGGAACTCTGTGCAGCCTTTGGGTAGCATCTGCTTACTCTGGTATCTGAAGTTCTCCATTTCTGCTGCAAGACTGATTGAGAGCCTTCATTTCTCCTGCAGGTTGTGTAGGTGTTTTCTGCTGAGCTGGCAGAAATATTAATGATAAAGAATCTTCAGGGCTAGCAGTTCAGTAAGAAGTTTCGCTGCATGGGATAATGGTTATTTTAATTTGTGGTTGCACCACACACTGTCTTGTTCTCATTTGTTTTTCTTTGGTGGACATTTTACTGCGGCTAAAGGAAATCTCTTCATGGGGTTTTCTCCCTCACAGAAAGCTCAAGAGCTATAAAATTCTGACAACGTTCATTTATTTGCGGAAATAAATTGGCATGAAAAAGTTGAGCAAAATTTTCCCACTTTTCTCATGAAATAAAGGTCTGTCCAAATTGCTTTCCCATCTGTATTTAGTATTTGTCACTTCCTCTATGTCTTTGAAGGAATGTCTAGACAAAGAGCAGTATCAGTAGCTTTTGCTCATACAATACTATAAGAGATGCTTTAAATGAACAACTGAATTCTCTAACTTCAGCTTCAGAATTCAACAAATATTACCAATATTTTTGGTAAAGAAGGTAAGAACATAAATATCTTGTGAACAAGGGACAATGTTTATATTAAAAACATAATTTCACTAACTTTACTCCTAAACAGTCATCTTCATTTCCCTTCTCTTCGAATAACAGATTTGCATTTGATCTTGGGGCTACAGATGGGGCCTAGGTAACATTCTTTGTCCATTTTGGAAGCTGAGAGGCATGACTGAGCCTAGCTTGGCTCTGCAACATGCGCACAGCTCCAGTTCTTACAGTGGGCCATAGGAAACTAATCTAGAGATGTGAGACCAAAGCTTTGCATCTGAGATCTCTCAGCTGTTTGCTGCTTGTTAGTCACCGATTCCACACAGCCCTCCCTGGATGCTTCCAGACTGCATCATTTTTCTGTACAGGCATAATGAACACAGCCCTGTTGTAATTTGGCAGGACTTGTGAGCTTAATTCAAACCATTCCATGCTGCTATAGCTTCTGGTATGTGTAATAGGGAGAAGGTCTGCATTAGTGAATGTCTTCTAAATTGCATGGTCCATATTGCTGTCACGTGTTCTGCATTCAGTAACACCAGCCCACTGACTATTTCAAGCCATGAGAAACAGGTCTTCTGTTTTACACAACTTTCTCTCTTAATTCACTGACTGGATGACTGGTGAGCAAAACACAGACAGAATTCCAGCTCTCAAAGCTGGCAACTGGGGTCCAGCCCAGACCAAATTCTCCTTAAATGTGAAGGGTGAGTGCTGAATTTGTCCCCAGGCTTAAACTCCCCAGTGCCTGTCATTGCCATGTTGGGTCAAGCCAAACCCATCACGGTCTTGAAATCAGACAGATTTTCAGATCCACTTCTGGCAAACAGCAGTCCTGTTAATCACATGTCTGTGGGTCACTCTGTTTCTGTTTCCTTCATCTTTTTGTTCACCATTTTTGGATAAATACCTGGACGATTTGCACAGTTGCTAAAGTGGTTCACTGCCCACACCTAAAAGCCAGTCACCAGGTTGTACTGTTCTTGTATATGTTCAAGAATGTACTAAATATGTCTAAAGGAGCATTTCCTGACTCTGGTGCACCCCAGTGGCTACTTCAAAAAAAATACTTTCCAGGCTTTCCTGGTTCTAGTTAGGCTTCACCTTTTATTGACAGAAACTGTATTTTGGCTACTTCACTGCACTGGATAAACTCCATTTTGCTTGTCAGTTCTTTTGCTTTCCTATTCACTGGTAAAACAGCCACAGAAAGGATAAAAGATCATAATTGTGTTGAAGGATGTTAATTGTTGAAAACAACTATCTCTCCACATGAAAGAAAAGAAAGATAAAAGACAAAGGACACATAAATACTCATTCTGAAATGTTTGTTCAGACCTGGAATATGAGTCTGAACCAAAAAAATAAAAATAAAAAATTAATGGCAATGAGCAATGCTGAATATAGGTATGAAAATTTAATATATGCTGTTTATTATACTTGGTTTACAACAAGCACTGGGGAAAAAATAATGACCATGAATAATTCATGACAGTTGCCATATTTGTTTTTGCAAAGCCATCAATAACAGTTTGCATCATGGCATTAGATTATTTGTCAGCTTGATTACACTATGAGCACAGAGGCAGGAAGGGGGGTGATTTTTTTTCAATTTCTTTTTTCCCTGGATCATGGGTTTAATTTTAGAGTGAAATTAGAATTGTATTTAATTTCCATCCCAAGAAGAAACAATACAATTTTGTTTATGTTCACCAAGGATCACAGAAGCATTTCCCAAGAATATTTTTGTTTTGCCTTGACGTAATCAGTATATGCTTAGAGAACTGGAGGACCTAACTGATTGGTGAGGTCATAACCTCTGCAAGGAGTGGTTGCTGGGGATTTGTATAGGCAATAGTAACTAGAAGTCAGCTTTGTGTCTTCTCTAACAATACTGTTAAAAACAGAACAGAATTGCACTATAAGTTCTGGTTAAGTATGACTATGTATGTTCACCCCGACATGTAAGATATAAAATCTCTCACTAGCATGGTCGTACAATACCAAAGGTAGCAATAACCTGTACTACAGATGAATTCTCTGTACTTGTTTTTCCCATCCAGGTTCACTGAATTAAAAATCAAATGGCAGATTATTAATGCAGCGGTGTCCTTTCTGGGAAAGGAGCATGAAAGAAAGATACAGAACCAGAAATTATTTTTTGTCTTGTAGCAATATCATTAGCTATATGTCAAACTAAGTGACAATATTTTTAAGAGGTTATACATGAAGGGAATTCCCTTGCATATGACTGAGATGATCCTTACTACAGCTTGCATTGTATATTTGTTTTCTCACTTCACCTTCCTCTTCCTTAGGCCAATAAGTGTTTTTATATGAGTAATTGCCCATAGTGAACTGGATGACATCAGCTGAAGTCCTTCTATAAATCTCCTGATTCCAGAGAACAGTGTTGCCCAAATAAAATTTGTATGACTTCTTTGTTTTACAACAGGACGATGCAATTTCATTTCAAATGATATTTCAACTGATTTCACTTTGGACCTTCAGCTAAAAGAGTAAACCCACGTAAGTTTTGAAGGTATGCCAGCCTGCAAGCATTAAGAATTTTCCCAGAATATTCTGACATCTTCCTTCCACCCATGTATCTGACAAGAACACAAGCTCAGGAAAAGTTAATGGTCACTGCCTACTATGGACTCGACAATCCTTTTGGGTCCCTTGCAACTCAGGATATTCTCTTCTGTTTCGCCACAGGCAGAAAAACTAACTCAGAGGGTTCTAAGTTGAAAACAGAGCCTCTGTAAAAGCTCATTTTGGAAATACATATTCTAAAGCATTGACACTTTTGCTAGCTGCAAAAGGGATTTTAGCTTTGTTCCCCCACGTTGTCCTTGCAAAAAGGGCAACTCCTCTAGATCCCACAGTGGCAGATTTTCTTTCTTCTTCCAGTGGAACAGAGAAAGGGGAAAGGGTCATCTGAGCTACTGGCAGCAGGATCTAGTAGTAGGGCTAGGTATGTATAAGCACTTGTATTTGTATTGGCTGGGGCAGTTGCTAGAGAGCGCAAGCTCAGCTCGAGCTCTGGCTCCAACAGCATGCTGGAATCAGAAATATTTCCTGTGGTCAGAAGCTCTGGACAGCACAGACAACAACAGGTCTTTCACTGTACTCCAGGCTGCTTTTTCAGCCCTACCTTCCTTCAGCTGACATACTAAGTAGCCTGTTTGTAAGTTACCTGAGACCTTGATTTCATTCTTGAGCAGCCCTGTAAATAAGCCTATTTTAATGCAGGCATAAAGCAAAAGCAAAGCCCAATCTACAGTGTAGATCCATCCCTTTAAACAAAACAAATGTGTTTCCCTTATAGAAGGGTTCCCATAAACATGAACAAAAAGAGGAGTTTAAAAGAGTCTGATGCATATTGCTTTCTTCCAAAGTTAAAGCAAGAATAAATTTCCAATGGACCTCCCGCAAAATATTTACACTGTGAGTTTGATGCATAAAGCAAAACCGAGCTGTAGAGAAGCAATTTTTCACTCACCCTTTGGCCAGTGTTGCTATGCCAACATCAGTTAACTTCATTCCTACACCTACAAGACATCAAGGAAACAGAGAGTTTGTGTTACAGTAGAATTTCTGCAATATTTTCAGATTCAAAAAAGCCATATATAGAAGCCTTAAGTATTATTTACTGATTCTTTTTTTTTTTTCATTTTAACAATTTGTCACTATTTTTGAACATTTTAATGTACCCCAATTAGAACCAAGATGTTTGTGCACTGTATCACTAGAAGTCAAACTCATTACAGTCATTTACAGATAGCAAAGTTACAAAGAGAGCATAATTTATTTCCTGTCTGGATAGTCACTGGCAGGAGGGATACACTTTCATGACTGCATTTTAAGAATGATTTAAAGCCTTCACTTATGCACCTGCCTATATTCACTTGCAGGTTTATGTTTTTGGTGCTTTGCAAACTTGCACCACAAAGTTTATCAGTAAGAATTTTGTATTTGCTTTGCTAATCAACCTGGTCAGTCAACCTTGTTTTTACTTTTTGGATGAGAAAGCTCAAATCCTTTTATACTTCAGTATTTCCAAAACTTTTTTTTTTTTTTTTCATCCTGTCCCTTTGTTGACTTCTTTATAGGCAAAAAACAGTTCTGTAGTATGCATTTTGTCTGTACAGAAAAACAATGGTCTCAAGACCATTTTCCTAGGAGAACACTCTCACAAATCTCAACTGAAAAATGCAGCCAAATATTCAAATGACAGGATGATCATAGAGGAAGGTTGTTTCTCTTCAGCAGCAGCAGGTACGTTGTCCTTTTGTGGCAACAATCATTGTAAACAATCATTGTACAGGTTCAGATACCATTTCTGTCATTTTCTTTCCCTCAGGCTAGGCTGTTGTTCTTTTTTCTCCCTTTTAATTATTTCAGGGGCCTCGTTTAGATGTTGCTGATTCCTGCTTTCTCATGTTAAACAATATGGGAAGTATTTCTCTATTTCTCTAGCCAGCATCTGCCTTTCTCTGTTTCAAGTACACGTATGCATATTGTGTTGGGTACAGGCCCAGCATAGGAGCAGGGAGAGGGAGTCACACCCATAGGAGCATAAGGACTGCATTTGGTGTATGCGAGGGGTGTACTTCTTCACCATTCTTTTTTGGAAGGAATCTGCTTCTTCAAACCCAGCCAGGACACAAATGTGGAGCAGTTGATAAGTATTTAAATATAAAAAAAAGCGAACAAGTAGGATGTTATTAAAAACTGAAAATCTTTAACCAACGAGGCATTTCATTAACATCTGGGAGGTGAGATAATAAACCAGATGACTCATATTGAGTGTTCTGATTTACTGAGAAGACATGTGGAAGGACAACTCTCCCATTAAGAGTGTAAGATTTATTTTTCCCTTTTCCAAACTATTTTCTTACAACGATATAAGCTAGTTAAAAATTCCCTTTCTCTGCTGAATAGTTAAATGTCATACTACTGCATAGGTCACTATGTGTTTGCTGCTGCTACCACAGTAGGGAACTCGTGCATTTCTTTCTGTTCCCTAGGGTAACACACACACATAAATACAGTGCACTCAAAAGAGGCTAGAAAAGTAAATATCCTTTCTCTCTCTCATATTTTTCACTCTGACCTGCATGAGATTCTTTATAAAAAGAGCACATGCTATTTGAACTGTCTGAAAAATCTACACTTGTATTACTTCTCTGTTTGCTTTGCCAAAGGCACTTGCAAAGAGTAAGTCTCAGTGCCTAAATTATACTGAAAAAGATTTCAGTGAAAATACATCTGATGTCCCCATTTAATAATTTGTCTGCCTCCTCTGGCACTATAGTAGCTTAAACTGCAATTTCAAGAATTACAAAAAGTTTTGTATAGCAGTTTGTTTTTAATCTTGAGGGATGATTTTCATGAAACTAATCTTGTAGAGTTATTGTTATGTAGTTGTATTGCTGTGATGCCTCTGAGTCCACACACAGCTCTATATCTTTACTGTGGCAGCCATTACATAAACATTCACTGAAAATTCCTGTTATGAGACATTCTTGTTTGCATAACAGATTCAGATTGAGCATTGCTCCCAACTTCTTGCTGCTAAATGGCTCAAACAGCAACATGCTGATGGAGAGGGAATCAGAGTGGCACACTACTTCTTCAATAAGGCACAATGTAGGATGACAAGGGCTGTGGGAGGTTATGGCACTTAACTTTTTCATCACGGAATCACAGAATGGTTGAGATATACATTAACAGTTTAGCCCTACGCTGCGGACTGCTCTCTAGTACACTTGGAAGGCTCCTGAATTCCTGGTAAGACCATCCAAGAAGGCCAAACCAAAAGGCTGAGAGACACAAACTTCTGGAGCTTCCAGGGTGCAGGGTAAACAATATATCATGTATGGGATTAACAAGACATGGGATTTAAGAGTATCAGACATCTATTCATGGAGAGAGTGATGGCATGTATACACAGCTCCATGAAACATGATCCAGAGTTGCCAAACCAAGTCTCAAGCCATAAATACACCCTGAGTAGCAGAAAGCAGATTTGTCAGACAGGACACAAGATGAACCACATGAACACAGGACTACTGCTTCTGCATACATCCTGCATAAGGCAACCCTGTAGTGTAGTCTAAAATCTCCTACGCAAAACCAATTCACAGTATGCACACCTATGTGCAAAGATGCCCTAACCATATTATCAGCTGTGGGCCAGGGTACTGTCCCCAGCTGGAGACTGCCCATTACGAGGATACAGGAGGAGCACTTTCAGCATTGTCAATGAGCCACAGAATACCAAGAATAACATTGCTCAGAAGTAAGTCCCTGGAAGCCCTGAAGCTATGGGATCTGACAATGAGCACAGCCATTTTACTGTTCCCCCTCAGACAACTCACCTTGCAGGTCAGTGACAAGCAAGCTCCCATTGGTTTTCTCATACACCCAGTGCTGGAAGGTGCAGCACTTCTGGCCAGCTTCTGAGTCTCTCCTCAGGAAATTGACTTCCTTGCCATCCCTGACAGAGTATTTCACAAATTCCCCAATCAGCTCCTCCTCCACTGTTGCATAGGGGATGTTATTAGCGGGGCGATGAACAAGAAAAATAGGAATAATCCTGAAATGAAAGGGTGAAAAATAATAAAACACGCTGAGCTCTGGCAAGGAAAGAGTAAGAAATAGACAAATTAGCCGGTGATCTCAGAGAGTAAATGAACAGCAACCAAGTCAACCAAACCAGGAGACCTAGTTTAGCCAGAAAGACAAAGAAATCCAAGCTAGGTCCATTTATATCTAAAGATGCATCATAACAAAATATCAAATAAAATAATAAAATCAAATAAAATGTTGCTTGGAGTTTCAGGGTCTTCCCAGAGAGAAAGACTGAATATAAGGTGAGAAAGACAATAGGTTGGAAGGAAGTATTTGCTTCACTGGCAACATGAACTTCTTGGTTGCCAAAGCTAATGCTATCTGGAGAAGCAGTGTGGTACCTTACCTCACAGATAGACTACTTCTGCTTGTGCTTACACTGGGATAACTCAGCATTTTTACTAGGCAACATTCTAATATTACAGTATAAATCTCCAAAATTAAAACCTTAGAAGTATGCAAAAAAGCGTCATCAGTGTATATTAGAGCGGAATTTAATACTGCTGTGAGGTAATTTTAGAAAGCCATTCAGCTGGAGTTCATCACTTTATCAACTACTTTATGAACATACTTTATCAACTAGCTGACACGTGTTCCTGCCATTATCTCAGAACAGATGGGGGGATGACTGTGACCAGTTTTACGTGAAACAGGTTTCTAGTAGCTTGCTTTCTTAAAGCCAGACTAAAGGAAAAGAAATGGGTCAGGGGTTAATAGAAGTGTTAGCAGAACTCCACTGTGCATGTATCATAAGCAATATTAAGACCACAGAATCCCTTTCTCTCTCCTTCCTATCTCTTTATAAGTGTCTAGCTGCCAGTCTGCTGCTCATTATATAGCAGTGCTCTCTCTATCCTTTTCTCACTTTTATAGTCAAATGTGCATAGATAGGCTAAGGCTGTAGCTTTAAAGCCAACTCTGGAGAATGCAGATGACTTTTCTCTTGCTCTATTTCGCTTATAAAATGCTCCTTTAAATAAAAGTTTGCTCTGACAAGGACAGGCTAGAAGAAAGTAATCAAGCCCCGAAATTTTGAAATCAAAAAGCAAACCAAAACATGTATGCTCACATCATCTCTTTTCTCTGCTAGCTGCTGTCTTCCAGCCAATTACTTAGAATAAAGCAACCAGATCTAACCTTCTGTGTGCTTGCTATTTACACCAGAGTTCGTTTTTGTAGAGTGCATGCTCTCTCTCTCGTATTAAAATTAGATGGTTATATCCCACACCTAGAGAAATCTCTAAAAAAGAAATTTTACCAGGAACAATATGTTTCCAGAAAAGAGGCTGACCTGCACAAACATTTTCACTTAAAGATTTCACTGCCATCTCCAATACTATTTCTAACGCCGTAAAGGTTGCTTTAAGGAACCTTTCCAGAGGTTGCATTTTTAGTACTGCTGAAATTACATTTTTTTGAGAAACCTTTGTGTAGAAGCAGTTACAGCCACAAGGTTTTTGCTCAAACTTTATTGTATAATTACAAAAATACTCACTGAAAAACGCTACGAAACAGTTCTAAGAATATAGCTACCTTTATAATGCTTACGTAACAGCTTCATTTTTTTGCTTTTTTCCCTCACAAACCCAGCAACATCACACTGACAGTTTTATCTAAGAGCTGCAAAGAAAATAAAACAGCAATGCCGAGCATGCACACTGCACACAAAGCATCCAAATGGAGTTGGTCCAGCCTTCCTCTTCCCTTTCAGTTCTGCGTAAAATGGCTGCCACTGTGAATAGCATGGATATCAATTATCCTACTTAGTAAAGACAGGAAAATAATTTGCAATAAGAAAACTGCACACTGTATCTGGTTAGCAAAGGCTTCGTATTTTGCAGCTTGAGTCAGGGCATTACAATGTTTTATTTAACTGTCTGTGGATAGGATCCTCAAGCCAATTGACTTGATTTTTTATGGACACTGCTGAGAACACAACTCTATTTTTTTCTTCCGTAAATCATTGCAGCTTAGCAGACCTTGTATCATCTAAAAGGAGATACAAATCTAGCCTGCTGTCAAGCACGTAGGTCTTATCCTTGAAACAAAGCAGATGGAATGTCAACCATCCATTGCAGTTTCAACTCTACACAGTAGTTTGACACTGGAACAGCAAATCCTTTGAAAAAGTTCTATTGCCAAATCTGCAAGGCATCATCTCCCAGCTTCAGGGGCAGAGATAATTCTGTACACATATTTGTGAAATGGAAAATTTCAGATATGAAATAGACCATTCTGTGGGAAAATCTAGAATCAGAGTTGAGCTTTGCTGGCTTAACTAGAAGAGGGTAGATTTAGATTAGCTATAAGGAAGAAATTTTTTAATATGTGGGTGGTGAGGCACTGGCAAAGTTTGCCCAGAGCAGCTGTGGGTGCCCCATCCCCAGAAGAATTCAAGGCCAGGTTGGATGGGGCTTTGGGCAAATTGATCTAGTGGGAGGTGTCCCTGCCCTCAGCAGGGGGATTGGAGATAAATGATCTTTAGAGGTCCCTTCCAACCCAATCCATTCTATGACTCCATGACATGCATCCTTTTACGTAGGAAACTTGCCAAAAAAGTAACTTCATACCAGCTACAGAGTGATCATGATTTCTCTCAAGGTTTCATTTTTAAGGGAAAGTTGGAAGGTCTGACTTATTTCCTACTGCTCTTACTAGATGATATTAATAGCATTATATTCTCCACCAACATGACTCTAATTTCCTCTAAATTTATAATATAAACAGGCCTTTTACTCCTAGATCTCTGCTACTTACTGTCTCTACTCCTTATTTTTTTTCTAAAGGAAAGGGAATCTCTCATGCCACCTGGATACACAGTATTATTTACTGAGTCATGACTCCAAATGTTCACAGGACTCCTCTTCTTTAGAAATCATCCCCAGCAATTGGTGGGCAAGTGAGGCACAGGACTGTGTGGCACACGTAGACGTGTGTGTATGTGTGGTACTCACTCTGGTACTTCTCCAAAGCCTTCCAAAGGTTCAGCTTCAGCTGCATATATCTTCGCATACTCTCTTGCAGTATTTTGGACATAGCATTCCTATATTACAAAGAGATATCCATATAGAATATTATTCAAAACACTTAATAGGTCAGCTGTTTGAATATTTCCAAGACAGCTTTTCCCCACAATTCTTGCTTGCAAAGGACTGAGGAATCTTACCTGCAGTGCTAGTTTGTAGTTCTTCTGAACTAGATCATCCTTACTCTTGGTCCCATACGTGATAGCATTGTGCACTTTGAGAACGCAGGGATGGCCAGGGCTGAACACTGGTACAAGGCCTTGCATCACTTTACTCCGGAAAGCTTTCCGATGCATGCCTTCACCAAAGTGAAATTCTTCTGTAGCTATTATTCCATGCAGGTTCCCACCAAAATAACTGTCACTGATGAAATCTTCTCTGAACATGAGCTGCATGAATTCAATTTCTTCCACACCTAAAACACAATGCCACTTTGTTCAACACATCTTTCTGCAGTCACAGGGAAAGGGATGGACATGGGAGGATGAATGTATCTTTCCACAGAGGATTAAAGAGTAGGCTCTATGGAAGCAGAACTCATGTCCTCACTTGTGCTAATATGAGGCTGGAACATCCCTCCTCTAAACATAGTTTGTTGCCTCTATTGTCTAAAGCTAACACAGAGAAAGGTGGCAGCTCAGTTTCATAAGGCAAGAATACAGAAAGTATCACAAAACCTAGAGGAAAATATAACAAATATTTAAAAACTGTAAGGGTAGTTGTAAACTGGAGCTTCAAATGAATGTGAAGTAAGTCAAGCTGGCTGAGAACTAAAGAGGCATTGAGAGGATACTGAGATCCGTCCAACTGCTGTTTTGGGAAGACAGACACCGTAATAAAGTTAATGTGCAGCAGTGTATGTAGACATGAATTTAAAAGTAGAACAGTTCTGTGCCCACTGTGTTCCAGGCACATCACATTCTCCTGAAGCTAGCCTTCCTTTTCTTTTCAGGAAAGCCAGAAGAAGTGTGTGTGGGGGGGTGGCTTTTGCTGATACAACCAGAGCTTGTTTTAACTTTCAGCTTAGAACCTTTTCAGGAAGAGATTCTGTCAACCTGTTCATACAGGCATTCAGCTGAAAGAGGTCTCAGACATTCTCTGGTATGACCATAATGAAAACTTGCCTCTCCTAGTACTAACCACATTCTCTACAGAAGCTCCAGTGCTGAAGACTAGCATGCTGAACTATTTATTTATTTACAATCTGGCACACCAAGCACCAAATTAAAAACAGGTTCATTAGCAAAGGCAGAAGAAAACAGGATTTTTATTTCTTACATGATTTTGAATAAGATTTCTATTCTATTTCTAAAATTTCTACAGATGACCCCATCAATGTCATTCAGAGAGTAATTGATTTGAGTGATCTTTATATTAAAGAGAAATTGGTACAGTAATACTTGTTTTATTCCTAACCATGGACTTCAACAGTACCACAGAGAACATAAATCAGAAAGCTCCTTAACTCCACCTACAATTCTCTGTAAATCAGAAGTTACACAGTACTGCTATGTGAGAACACCTGTCTTTAATTTTATTCTTCAAGAACAAGAATCAATTGACTGAATGAACAACCTGCCTAATACAGTGTGTTCAGATATTGGTTCAAATAAACCAATTTGTGATGCGCTGTCTATCTTTAGCTGCAGCACAGCAAGACATATGCCAAGTGTGATTAAACACAAGATAACATATGGGGAAAGCATTCCAAATCTTAATGCCTGTCTGGCTCTTGGAGTAAAGTTACACAGCAGGTGACTTGCAAAGACCATGTGTTCAAACACAACTAGCAAGTTTTTTCTGCCAAAGCAGCTTTCTGTGCACTGTGTGTCTCTGTCTCTGTGTACTGTGATGCAATGCTGCTTCACTGTTTACTGTGTGCGAAGTGCTAGTGAATCAAATTAGTGGGAAGTTAGTCAGTCAAGTTCAAATCAGTAGTCTGTCATGGTGTGCACTCCACCCCCCTGCACAAAGCATTCTACCCTACATGAAGGTATTTCACCAATGAAACTCCCATGAATTCAAGTGGATTTTATCTTTGATGATATAGCAGAGTTGACTACAAAAAGGAAAAATAAGTAGCAAAAACACAGTGTTGATTCAACAGCTTGAGGGATTCCCACAGTTTCTGACAGAGTAACTGTCAAAATGTCTCTTGTACTCTGTAGTCCAGTGAAATGTTTGAGGTGTTCTGGTTACTGCGTTTCAGATTGAGATCTAAAAGGGGTGAGGTACTACAGCTGAAGCCCAGAGCTCAGCTTCTCTATGATTTAAAGAAATTAAAAACCCAATCACACATCCAAATTTTGAGTATTCCTCAGTTCTTTAATGAAATTTCACCTGGATAGTATCAGGCACAGACTTTCCAATTTGCACAGTGCATGCCCTGTACCTTTGTAAATGTACTTAATCCTCATGAGAATTCAAGCATGAGTTGTAAATAGCTGCATTCACACCACTCCCCAAAAACAAGCAGTATTGGTGGAAATCAAACTGTATGGCCTCTTTCAACTCATACTAGAATTTATACTGTGATGACTTTGTTGTGTGATTTGGAAATCACTAAGGACATGAGTATCTCAAACAAACAAAATATTCCTTAAATTGTTTTGTCTCCCCTGAAACACAGATTTTGTGTAAACGTAATGCACCTCTTGTAGACAGAGAAAAAGGCCTGTGCGTTCAGAACTAGCTGAAAATGCAGCAGCTGCTGAAATGCTGCATCCAACTGTGTGTTGAGCACACAGTGATAAATGCAGGGTATTAAATATGCAGCGCCAGCTGTTGTGAATGCATGGCCTTCATTGCAGGGCCATGGGACTGTCTTTGAAAAAGTGTATTGCAAAACTGTTTCTGCTAGCCCTTGAGTTGCCAGTGTCGCATTCAACAGCACCTGTAGTTGACACTTCTGAGGAATAATCAAGGGCAATGGAAAGAGCTGCAACTGCTACATCAGTAACAAAAGGCAGAAAAAGTAAATTGAAGGTGTATTACTGAATGGGACGGGTAATTCAGAGACATAAATACAGCTGGAATTCTCAGCAAGGCCTCTCAGAGCTCTCTGCTTAGTGAAAGTGTTCAAGGAAGAGAAGAACTACCACCAGTGTGTGAGGATCACGTCAGGGATTAGACCAGGCAGGCTGCATACATGTGTTGACAGAACAGGCTGATGTCCTTTCAAGACCACCCTCTGAATATTTGAAAAGTCATGGATGTCAGGAGAGGACCCTAGTGACTGGAGGAAAGCAAGCATTGCACTCATCCTCAAAAAAGGCCAAAAGAACAATGTAGAGAACTGGAAGTGAGGCTGGGTGGCCTCACTTCAGTTCCTGGAAAAAAACACAGAGTGAATTGTCTTGGAACATATTTATGAACCATGAAGGAGAAGGAGGAAGATAAGGGTTAAAACCTGCCAGACCTTCTGTTATAAAATAACTGGATCTGTTGAGATGTGAAGAGGAGTGGCTGTCATTTAACTTGACTTTAGCAAGGCTTTTGAAGCTGTCTCACGATATTCTTGTATCCAGTTTAGACAAGTGAATATGCATATGAGTAGAAAACTGGTGAGATCATCAGGCTCAGGAAGCAGTGGTTAATGTAACAAGCGGAGTACCACAGGGGTCCAATCTTCACCTTGTCCTCTTTTAACATCTTTGCCAATGACCTGGAAGAAGCAATGGAGTGTTTGCTCATAAAATTGCAGGTGACATCAAACTGGGGGAACAGACAACATGCTCTAGCGCAGGGCTGTCGCTCAGGGGAACCCGCATAGGCTGGAGGATTGGGCCAACAGGAACCTCATGAAATTCCACTAGGGCAAATGGAAAGTCCTGCACCTGGGAAGGAAAAGCCTCTTGCAACAGCACAGCCTGGCTGGGGAACAGCTCTGCTGAAAGGACACTGCTGGGAGTCTTACGGACACAAATGAATATGAGCTGCCAGTGCACCCTGGCAGCAAAGGCCAATTGCACCAGGGCTGTGTCAACAGTAAGACAGCCAGCAGATCGAGAGAAGTGATTATCCTCCTCTACTCAGTCCTCCTTAGACCATAGCTGGAACACTGCATCTAGTTTGGGGCCCCCAGTACAGTAAAGACATTCAAACAACCGAACCACTTTCAGCAGTGGGCCACCAAGATGATGAGGGGCCTGGAGCACCTGGCATATGAAGAGAGTCTGAGGGAATGGGGCTTGCTCAGCCTGGAAAAGAGAAGGCTTCAGGGAACCTAACAGCAGCTGGCGCATAAAACTATGAAGTTTATCAAGAAGATGGCATGAAGCTCTGCACAATGGTGCACAGTGAGAGGATGACAGACAACTGATGTAAATTGAAACAAGAGATGTTCAGTCTGGATATAAGAAGAAACTTTTTCACAAGAACAGTCAAGCAGTGGCACAGAGATACCGTGCAGTCTCCATCCCTAGATGTTTTCAAGATCTTGTTGTATAAAGCCTTAAGCCACTTGGTCTCACCCCACAGTTAACCCTGCTTTGAGCAGAAGATGACCCTCTGGGGTCCCTTCCAACCTGAATTATGTTATGATCCTATAAATGGACAAGAGATAAAAACAAGGATTATGATTTAGTACAAATTAGGTGACTCAACTGAAACTGATTGCACTACTACAGCCTAGCCATTTCCTAATCAAACACAGTTCGTTATAACTGTTTATGTATATCTGCTCATTTTCTTATTAAGAGGGTTCAGAAGTGCTCCTTACAGCTCACACTATCATATCTTGGGTCAAATTCACAAAGACAGTGCAGCTTCTTAGTAACTTTCTGATAATGTTAAGCAACTGTAGACCCAGTTTACCTGGGTGGTAAAAAGATTTGAAAATAGTCTGTACCACCAAATCAGAAGGTACACATCTTGGGTGAAAATACTGCTAATTATTTTGGTTATATTTTTCCATCTTTTGTTCTATTTGAAAATAAGAAGGAACAAAGATTTAAGCACACAATTAACTAGACGTGTGTACTTACCTTCAAAATTCTGAAAACTTGAAAGATGTTCCAGGACTACAAGGAAACAAAGAGATTTTCAAGAAGCATGAATGAGAACTGCCATTGTTGTTATTAATTCAAATTATAAACTAGGATTTACCTTCAGAAGTCAGATTAAACTCCGCAGTTACCTTTCCATATATATTATTCAAGCAGCAATAATACATTCCTTGGTCTTTGTCACTGGCTTTAGCTATCGCCAAAGAGACAGGAGAGTCATCCTGGGCACTGGAACAGAATATATTAATTTTCCACATTAATACCTCTAAAAGATATTTCCATGTATCTGTTCCTGGAATTTCTGCCTGTCATTGCCAAGACCGATTCAAATATGCTGCAAGTAGAGAAAATATTTCATTTCACCCCATTTAGAACCATTCACCCTATTAAGTGTTTCACAATAGCTGATCATACTATATTCTGAGAGAAAAGTACTTCAACTTAATCCAGATAAAACGAATTGAATCACACCAAAAGGCATTCTAAATTTCCCATTCATGCCATGGCAAATATGTAAAGTGTGATGGTAATGGTAAGATAGGGTATATCTCCAAGAAGTTATAAAGGGTGTCTTCTCATTGATACTTAAAATATTTGAAAAAACTCTGCATGGGAATATCTGAAAACACTTAACAATGGCATGTTATCCCATGAAGTGAAAATTCAAATATTTTGTTACCACATACTTTACTTGTCACTACAAAAACAATTAATTTGTTATCGATGCAGTTTCCTTATTGAAACACTGCAACATTACTTAGCAGATAATATTATATAACAATAAAACAATTGTGGTAATATCCATTACCAATATGGTAATGCAATAATCAAAATCAGTGTACTTAAAACAAGAATCAGAATAATACGAGTAGTCTATCCAATTCATTCAATGTTTCCTCTCAACTTAAAATAGCATCTTGGCAGATGCCTTCCTATAAATATTTTTGATTTTTGCAAAATTGTGCCTTCTGATAGAAACATTTTTGTTTTGTTTTGTTTTGGAAACCGTTAACTTAATTTTTGAAGCACTATAAACAAATTTTAATAAGAAGGTTATTACTGTAATGGAAGAAAATAACTTGTTCCATAAAGATGTTGTTTTAGGAGAAGCTGGACAAGACCCTGATAAAGGCCGTAGGAAGCTTTTGTTTTCCAGTCTTCTCATTGCCCTGCCTCTAGTCACTCAGAGTCAGGTTAACTGGCTGGGCAGAGGGAAGAGATCATTTTTCCTTAAATGCAACTCCATCTTTTAGTCCAACCAGCTTCAAGCTCCATTTGATACGGAATATAAAGTTCAAAGGAGTGATCACATCAAGCTCTACATTGCATGTTAGTTGTTTCAGCAATTCACTACCACCACACAAGGACAGATAGCCCGCCACATATTAACCAGGCGTGTTTATATCATTTGGCCTGGGTGTTGAGGTTGAAACTTCAGATGATCTTTTACTGTACTTGGAAGTTGGATGAGACTGGTTATGAATGGGCTGAGAGGAATTGCAGGTGATGGAATGCAAACTGTAACAAATATTAATGCTCTGTGTGAAAAATACTTCTTAATTACCCTATTTTAACTTATTTTTTGCACCTATCATACTAATGTTGTTACATTAAAGAGTGAATTACTGGCACATTTAGTATTTTCTCAACCGCTATTCAGAAATTAGCAGCCCATCAGAAACATTTACTCACTTTCTCTGCAGTCGAGCTAGTAACTTGGAGTCTTTAGTCCACGTAATGGTGGAGTCCCCATGAATGTCTCCAAACTGGCAGCACAGCTTAACATTTCCAGAGCAGTCAGGGAACAACTCTGCTTGGATTTTCTTCAGCAGCTTGGGAGCTTGAAACAGAAGAGCCACAGTTTAGGATTAGAAGATAATTACAGTGTTTTGGCAGTTTAAAGGAATCCCAGAACATTTTGCAGATATTGTTCACATGAATCTGACATTACTGATAAATATTACTTTTTTTTCTGACGCAGAAACCAAGGTTTTAAAATACGGAGGTTTTAAGACTGATTCAATGCCCCACCCAGACAATGGAAATGTTTTCAATGCAAAGACATTCTGAATTTATGGAACAGGACCAAAGGGAATTTCTAGTCTGAAAATACATCAGAATAACATTGTTTCTTACTATGAACACATTCTCTCTGACTGAAGAATCAGCTGGCTTTGAAGCTAAAAATGAGACACCAAAATGGTACAGCGTACCATATGGTTACATGATCAGAGTTTATATCAACTGAATCCTTGTATGTGGTGCTTTTTTTTAACTAATCACAGCCTTTGAGAGAAATGACTCCAAGTCCCGGGAGATGCCCAGGCTCCGAGCACACCTAATGCACACGGCCAGGATCAGGTGTTTTTCAAGATGCAGGGAGGGCTTCATTTCTTTTAAAACACAGCTGGAGGGAGGAACCCACACTCTGGTTAGATATTTGCTCTAGCAATGACATGGCATTTGGTAACGGCAGTGGCCTTTACTTCAAAGAATCAATTTCCTGCTTCTAAAGCAAGTCCCTACTTTTCCAGACCCAGGACATGGTTCTTTTACTAAACGCTGACCGCTGTGCAGAGAAAATCGCAGAATTATTCAGGTTCCAGAAATAAAGCACCCTGCCCAGTCCAGGAAGGTCCCGATAACCTGGCTCTCTGCTAAAGCTGTTTGTTGGCTCGCTCCAGTCTCTTCTGAGTGAGCTGGCATGACACATCTCCTCGCTGGTCCCCTGCCAGCAGTCTAACTTTCCCCACCTAACGCCTAAGGAATGCTAAATCCGACCCAAAGGGTCAGGCACCTGGAATTCGTTGCTATGTTTGACTTGCAGCCACTTAAGTCCTTAGGCCTAAGAATCCTGCTGAATCAGGGCTAAAACAGCACCGGGTATGCGACAGTACTGGAAATAGAACTAAAGGCTCCAGTTTTCCTGCCTCACCCACAAAGCCCTTTCTCCTGGAGGTAAAAAAACACACAGGAGCACACTCTGAGTGCATACTGGGCTAACCACGGCAACCTCCCCGTAATGTTGGGAAAAGGCCCATGCAAACACTCTAAAATACAAACACACATTCCCTTCAGTCTAGAATGCAGCAGAACAGAAGCAGGAGAACAAAATTCAGCCTGAATATGGACAACATTTTTCAAGTATAGGCTCAGATACATGGACAAGGTCTGTTTTTTCTCAGTAGTTGCAGTTTGCTTGTTCTACTTTGAAGAAATGTGTCTCTCCTTCTCCCACACATTTGGTTCTCTGGTAATTGCCACTTCAGCTCTGCTCTCAGTTATCGTTAGTGGGCCTGCAGGTGTATAGCAGACACGTACAGCAAATTCTCACCGTGTCCAGTCCTTTTTCTTGCTCAGTATAGCTCGTCTCCCATTATTCCCTTTCACAGTCATTTCTTGTAGACAAATATGCTTGCAAAGGACACATTTTTGAATAAAGTTGTTTTTTTTTTTCTTCCTATGTGATTGGAAAACTGAACTCTGACCAGACTTCACTATAATTTGAATCTTTGAAGAGCTTCAGAGCTGTTTAGCCTACCATTAGTCACTATTCAGTCTTGCTCTTATCTTTAAAATTATTTCATGATGTGAACATAAAAGACAATGTCAGAAGGCAAAGATAAGACCTTGGCCCTTGCAAAGTATCCATGGAAACCACAAACACCTCATCTGTCGAGCTGTTATGCTGCTACTACTCCTGTCTGCATTTTATCCGTTAGCAATCTCCTGGAGACTCTGACAAGCAACCCAATTCTCATCTGAATTATGTGCTTCTTATGTCAGTTTAATAATGCTAATTTCATCAGTGTCATTTCTGACCAATCGTGGTGAAAAGGGATACAGAACCAGCCATCAGTCATCAGGCAGGACTGCAAAACATTCTGTTTATCAGTGGCACCCTACAAGTAACAATAATACTTTGCTAGCAGTAAAACCATTTGGTAACCAAGAGAGAGTAATTGAATTTGGGAGCTGCAGTGTGGGAGCATAACTGGGAACACCGCCCTGCAGGAACGAAATGACATGCTAGGACTGGGCTTGCCGCCACTGTGTTGTGTGCAGTTAGGTGCTACCATCCTGCTACACAGCCCTGAAAACTGACTTGAAGAGACAAGTGAAAAGTAGGCTTTTCAAAAAGGATAAAAAATAATAAATATATTTGTCAGCAGGGAAAAGGATGCTAGGGAGGTACCAGCTCTGTGGCATGAGGATAGCAATAGTTATTAAGTTACAGAACTGTAAATAACATCAGTGAGGGCAGGACACTTTTGACTGCTAAGATTTCAACTGAGGGAGGCTTGCAGTGGGTTTAACGAATTTGAACTTCCTACTGGAGTCAGAAGGATGGGAAAGGACAGAAATGACAATCAGTTTTCTCTTACCTTTGCTATCCTTTTTCAAAATTAGTTTCCTTTGCTCTTTTCTATTTTCTTTATGAATCATGTTTGCCTCACTTCTAACACAGCTAGGATCCTTGCTGACATTTCCTCTCTCCTCCAGTCGGGGTTTTTTCGACAGTGTTGCTGGTGGTAATTTCTTCTTTGCTCCAGTAGCTAAGTTCTCACTCTTTGCTGTGTGTTTACATTTGATGGGCTCAGATTCAGCAACAGTTGGTGATGTCTGGCAGGACTTTGACCCTTCTTGATTTTCTGGCCTTTCCGCACTGACTGAGAACGGATCATATGTGGCCAATGCTAAGGAATGTGGCTGAGTCCTGCTGTAGGGTGGCTGCCTTTGAAGAGAGCGGCTGTCCCCCGAATCAACTGCTGGCAGGTTAACTAAAGCACTTAGTGCAGTCTCTGAAGTCATGACTCCTTCGTCTTTATCATGCTCAGTAGACTTAATTGAACAATCAACCTCAGCCGGCTTGCTGGAAGTGATCAAGTCAGGAGAGGACTGCTTAGCGATACTATTCCTAATCCGCCTCTGAGCCTTGGAGCTAATTAAAGCGTGCAAAGGAGACTTCATTTTAGCAGCATCCAGGTTGTATTCAGTAGTTCTTTGAATCTCTTGTTTATTTCCAAGCAAGATTGCTTCCTCCTTATTTTCTTCTGGTACCCTATGGATGTGATCCTGCAATGCTTCGCAGAAAGCTTCCAACTCAGTCAATTTTTCATCTCCTTTGACAGCAGTTTGTGTGCATTCTGTTTGTACGTGACTTCCTGTGCCAGAACACCCCATTGCTGCTACACTGTTAGGAGAGCCCTCTGACTGCCTTACAGGTATGAATGGTGATGTTTCTCTTACACTCTGTTGCTGGAGATCCATCTGATTACTGATGTCTCTACAATCTGCCTTCGCTACTGTGCAGTACTCATTCTGAACCTTTCTAGGCAGCAGGGTACTTACTGACACTGACGTTACATTCCCAGAGGCATACGTGGGACTTTTCAAATAACCTGTTTTTAACTCTTCGTCAAACTTAAAGGTGTTGTCAGCAAAAAATAAATGTTGTTCAGACACGTTATGAGGGGAAACTGCAGGCTGACTCTCTGAAACATGCCTGACTCCAGAGTCACAGGATGCTTCAGCCCTTTGTTCATCACCTATGAAAATGGCTCTCTGTTCTTTTCCTGGTTTACTTGGCTCATATTTGGGCACTTTTACCAAGAAATCTGTTAAAAGGGGACTCTCAGAAGAGGCAGTGAACATCACTTCTTGTTTTTCTAATTCTGTCATTTGGTGCACATTTTGGGGTAGATTCTTACATGTTATGGTTTCAGGAGTCTTAATGAAATTAGGCAATTTCATTGGGTAACTATATTTCTGTGTATTAGAAACAACTTGAAAATCTCGAGAGTCATAATTTTTTGAAGGATGATAACTGCTACAATTAGTGCCATTTTGTGCATTCAACTCTGAGTGATTTCTTTTTTCTGGTAAATTATTTTCATAACTTCTATGTATGGTGTTAACAGAAGAGTGTTTTTCATGTGTAAACTGATGGGTATTTTCAACAGAGGAATTACTGAGGAAAATAACTTTCTCCTCAGGGAAATACACCAGTTTTTTTCTTTCTAGGTAACAGTCTTTAAAATGACAGTCTTTACCAGCATCTTCATCTGTGGTTTCAGTCATATTCTCATTTATCAAGGATATGTTCCGCTCAGTATGAGGTAATTGTCCAGTTGTCCAACGTGACTTATCTGACATGTAAGCTGAGTTTTGTTTATCACATGCTAAGTTACTACTCTGAGCATTTTTTAATCTTTGAGAATCTGTATCACATGTTTGGAAAGTGTTATTAACGGTAAGCTTTCCTTCCCGAGAAACAGTCATTTGAACAGCTCCATTATTGACAATTAATGTTTGATTTGGCTTCTGCTCGAAGCACTCCTCTGTATTTAAGATACTATTTTCTGAAATACAAGTGGATGGTGTTTCTGTTTTATTTTCAGTGCTAGAACTCATACATAAACCATCTGCTTCTACCACTCGTGTAAGAGAAAAGTTTTCTATGGATGCACTGTTACACGCTTCATCTGTTTTCAGTAGGACGTTAGAGACACTGCAGTCTTCTTTCTCTGTTCTTTGTCTAGTAGGTGGCTGTGTAATAGGTTCCTGCTGTTCTACGAAATTTGAGGGCAAAGGATGATCAGAACAGGTCTCTTGCACAGAGTTCGGTTCTGTGACTTTTGTATCTGTCAGCCTTACCTCCAAACTTGTGATTCCCCAGTTTTCAAATGGGATTTGATAGTCTGAGTCATCTTCTTGAAGAAGTTTCCAGAGCTTGTCATGCACTGCAGATAAATCGGCATCTCCTTTGCACCCAGGTTCTCCAGATTCCAGAACTGACTTGGGATTAGCTTCAAACAGAGACTCATCACATGATACACTGCAGAGAGTATCTCTGTCATTGCCATCATGCGAATCAAAACCATACCTTTGCCCTCCCTCCTTTGGCTCATCACACAGCTTTGCAGAAGAGAGAACAGCACATAAACTTTCTTGTTTATCAGGAACAGAGTCTGCGTCCCATAAGGGAAAAGGTGAAATGTCTTTCTTTGATTTGTTGCCATTACTACTAATATCCTTCCCTTGTTCCCAGAAGACTTGCTGGTGACAACTTTCTCTCTTATCACAAGGAGCACAGTGTTGAGAATAGGTTTGTAAACTTCCATTTTTTGCTTGTAGTGGCTTTTCAGTACATTCTGAAGCTGAATGGATGTTTTCTGCATTCTGGCAGGTTATGAGGATGCCTTCCTTTGCTATTTCAGGCTCCATACATTCTCTATCACAATTCTGGATAGAGATTTTAAGACTGGCACCTTGATTCTACAAAAAAAAAAAAAAAAAAAAGTGATAGAATTAAAAAATGGGACTGCTGCTTGACACAGGCCTGAACTGTAGACCTAAATTGAAATGAAAGGGTTTTTTGTTGTTGTTGTTGTTTGTTTTTTTAAAGTATTTGTCAACATCTGAGGTTTCTGGTTTGTAACTATCACCCTACCCTGACAGAAAGAAGAAATCATAGTTCTGTATTTAAACTTGTACAAATTACAAGTCTAGCCTGCCAGACTCGCCTGTTGGACCTGTGGCACATGGTATAAATGTAATACTCAGAACAAGAGTATGCTAACCACTTGACAGAGTTATCCTGTACCCAAGGACTGTCTAAAACACAGGGTTTGGCTTCTGCTCATCTCTAGCCCTTTTCTGTACGCTGATATTTCTTTCCTACTTAATTTTTAACTAATACAGAGTTTTGGTCATGGATGCTCAAAGAACTAATACCTCTTGGCTGCAGGTAGCAGGAGTCTAATCTGAACTCGCCAATCTGAAACCTGGCCACAGCACTTACAGTAACATAACAGCTGCTCTGTGCTAGTAGGGTTCTGGGATTTAAATGGTTATACCGCAAGTTGAAAAAAATGAAAAAAAAGCCTCATGCAAACCATGGCAACACACACTGTCAAGAAAATCTCAGTAGGTTAATTCCAATAAGGGGCTATTCTCCATCATAAGAATATTAAGTGCTGCTAAACTGTGATTGGAATTTTATGTACCATAAAAACAGAGAAACTTATGGATGCTTTTCAGGCAGAAGAAATCAGTGATTTTTCATTGCTTAAGACACCCCAGCGGTCAGATTAAAGTCAATCTGTGATTCAGAACTGGGAGAGATCTTTGCTTAAAGAATACAGATGAAGTAGAGCATGTGAAAAAAAGCTTGTGCTTATTTGTCATAACTGTTTTTCTGTGCACTTGGCTATGCACTTTAAAATCAGCGAAGTGGGTGATAATAAGATTATTCATGATTTAATACTCATAAATATATATCTTCAGACTTTACTATGTGAAATAAAAAGTATGATCCAATTCTCCTGGTTATGAAAACTGGTGGGGCATCGTATCAGTCAGCACATCTGTACTGATTTCCCTGGTCAATTTCCTACCCAACAGCATAACATATTTAAGTACTTGGAGGGTATCAGCTTGGGTTTTTGATTTGTAATTGCTCTTTACATTTCCACAGAATACCTAAATCTTTCATTGATTTACTTTTAAAAAGAAAAGGTCCATACTCTTCTGTAACATTAATTCTCTGGATTAAATTCTCCCCCCTTGATAGAATTCAGAGCAAAGCTCTGTTTACTTGTTTTAAATTTCCAGCTCCGTAACTGTACACAATTTTGTTCTTTGAGTATAAACTGAAAAGAAAGTAAATCAAAATGTTCTCTGCTCACAACAGGGATGTGAGAAAACTTCTGAGTTGAAAGAAACATTGCTTTGATAAGACCTATGCAATAGCCTAAATATCAGATTTCTCTATCCAGCTGTCCAGAGTCCCATTAGTGCCTCTTACTATTATCAGTCTCACTCTATAATTAGAACAGCTTATGGTTTATTTGGGCCTTTTTCAAAACCAGATTTCCTTCCCAGACGTAGCTGTCATTCAGAAGTGCATGAATAGTGTCTTTCAAAGTAATTTAAATTTGCATTATTTTGTGACAAACAGGAACAAAATCAGTCAAACCACTCTTTCTGTTAAATGATAAGCACTTTACTTACCCTGGGTGAGACGTTGTCATCTGGCACCTGATTTTGCTCAGACGGGCCCCGAGTCTTTTTCTGTTCCCAATGACAGTCTTTATCCGCCTCTTCTGTACGACACAAACCAGCCTGCATTTGCAAGCTTTCTGTCTCCTCACGCATTTGTGCTGAAAAGACTCCTTCCTGACTGGGAAACAAAGCACTGGATTCCCTCACCTCTGTAGCAGCCTGAAAAGATTGCCCTATATTACCAACATATCTGCAGAGCTCTATAGGGTTTAGCAACTTTAAAAGGTTTCTTGTTAGAGTTTCTGTTAAGGTAGAGACAGCATGCCTTGCATTTTCCTCTGATGAATTTCTTCTCCCCTCCTCTAGCAGCAATGAGTTTTCACCTAGCAAGTTCTCGTCCACCTTGTTTTCTGTCATTGTCTCTGAAGCCTGATTTGTCAAAGCAGTACCTATGCCACCAGTAGAGGAGTCCGCCTTTGCATGTACATTATCCACATTCTGAGGTTTGCTGGTTGAGAAATCTGTCTGGCCAATTCCATTATTTTCTTCTTCAGTTCGGAGACACTCATTTTTAATGACAGCAGGTGCAACAGGCACTTTACCCTTCTCTTCGTCTTTCACACTGGTAGTTTTATCTCGGTGTTGTCCAACAGCTAGAGTCATCTCTGCCTGCAAAGTTGACTGGCTGTATGTAGAGGGGTCTCTCCTTACATTTACTCCTTTGAATTTTGAGTGATGACCACAGAAGCCAATGGTAGTATCCATAGGCGTAGTGTTATCTGACACTCGGAACAGACACGGCATCTCACTGAGGAAGTAAGCACACCCATCACAATCCTTACTCAGTTTTAAATCATCTTCATCACCGCTTTCTAATAAAAACTGTAATTTCTTTTCCCAGATTTCATTTTCATGTGCTGTCAGCACATCTGAACATTCAAAATACTCTAGGACATCATCAGAAAAGTCATCACTTACACTTGCACAAGCCTCCAAAATGCCTCCAGAATTTTCAGAATCATGTTTTGTAAAATAATTCTGATTTACTACGGGAGTATCTGCCTGCTCACTCAACACGGCATTCATGGTTAGAGGTCTACTGAACCCAGTCTTTCCATGTGTCTGGACTTCAGCTGGAGGTGGACAAGAAATCGAGTCTTCCACTTTAAGGCAACAATTGTCTGTGTGATCAGTGATTAGATCTGTAGGGTGGGAATGCACCTGACTGATGCAGTATTTCTCTGCTTCTCCAGCAGCGACGCAGACCATACTGTTAAAATTAATTAGGTCATCACCATTCTCGGATGCACCCCTAAGGCAGCATATATTTTCCTGTGTTTCAAATACATTTTTTGCATCCATGTTGTCTTCCATGTTAGGCAAGCGTCTGCGGGATTTCTCACATGGGAATGATACTTTTGAGCTTCTCATGCAATAAAACACTGACTTTTGGTGAGTTGGAATTTGTTGAAATTAACATGGGGTCACCCTCTTAAGAGTAACACTTGTATTGTAAAATATGTTCCTCATTTTACTCTGAAGCTTCCCACTGTCATTTAGGTCAGCAACTGATTTTGGGGAAGTTTCAATTTTTGTGTGAGATTCCCTCTCAACAAGGGTTGAGTAGCAGGTCATTCTAGCTGCCAGTTTCCAGATATTGTCCCGTGAAGTGCAGCATCTTGCTGTGTGCACCTGCAAATAAAATAAATCTGAAGTTTAACATGATTTTGAAAATGGGTATACATATTTTCTAACAGATGGTAAACCACCACACAGTTTCAAGCATTTCCAAAAAAGGAAACATAATGATCTAAAAATCAAGATCAAACATTAACAGCAGGAACTATAATCCAGTTATCTATGCAGAACCACTTCAGGGGAACACACTGTAGCTGTCCAAAGTGATTTGTGTTAGGCAGACGAATTCCTAAGCATGCCTGCAAATACACCCAGCAGCAGCACAAAACATGCTTTAGTGCACGTCACTTAGGCGTTTCTAACTGCTAACAGAAATATACAGACCAATGCAAATAGTTACATGTACACGACTTCTACAGCTACCAAGCATTCTGATAGTCACATTGGCATCACAGGGACATTAAAAAAAATCACTTTGGCTGATTCTTCACTAGAGTATCCCTGCTAACCCATGATCTTTTCCACAGGGACTCCCTCATCACAGAAAAGTACTCAATCTCACAAAGGAAGCCAAACTAAACACTGAAAAATAATTCATAGAACTGGTGTGACACGAAGAACAGCAGGAAAACCTTTCTTGCCAGCCTGCTAATCTGATGATGTTCATTCTCTCTTTCCTCCTCTGCTTCTCCCATGGGGACCCTTCTCGGTAAGCTCTCTGTCCTGGCTGCGAGACCTCCTGCGCTGGCTGTGGCCCTTCCTGATGCCCTTTCAAGCGCTCTGAGGCGCCATCTGCTCCCTGCAGGGCCACAGGCAGAGCAGCCACTGGACCTGTCAGCACCCAGCTTTGTGTCACAGCTCGCTGCTGACACTGATCACAGTCAGTAAGAAAACATGTGGGGAGCTAGATTAGAGCTCGATGGCCCAACAGAGAGGTGCTTGCAAGGCTTGCTTGGAATCTGCCCCTCATGCAAACAGCACAAAGTAGCTGGGTATATTTTCATTTCCTTCATGCATTCCCTGTCACGGACACCTTTTTCACAGGCTTACCTGGGAGGGGAAAGGCTGGACAAGAAAAAGGTTGAAGGGAAAGATAGCGGAAGGGGCAACATTAGGTTGTGTGATGAACAGTTGGTCTCCACACACACAAAGGAGTGCGGAGGAACAATGGCAGGTGAGAGGAGCAGAGCAGCACCCTCTGCCAGTGTACCACATGTGTGTGCCATACACACACGTGTACATGCCTCCTGGTACAGCCTGAATACTGGTTGCAGAAGGAGGAGCGGAAGGAGGTAGCAGAAAAGGAACATGTTTGGCAATTTAGCCTTGGAATAAACTGGCAAAGGTCCAGGATGCAAGGAAGCAAAGACCAACAGGAGAGAATGGCCTGAAGAGCAAGGCTGATGTGCCACAAAGGTGTATTGTCAGCTCGGAAGTGTAGCCAGGGAGTTGCCAGAAGGCACAGACAGTGACAAAACCACCCGAAAGCCGTGCAGGTCAGCCTGGTCACAGTGCCTTGGCCAGCGATGCTCTGAGCTTGAGAGCTGGTGGGGGAAAGGTGCGCTGCTGCACGCAGGAGGAAGGGGGCAGGAAGCCGGAAGGCAGGCTTCCTCACACTGCCACCTCAGAGCCTGAGAAGTCTAGTTCAAAATCCATAGTAACAAGGGCTTCCCTGCCACAGAGGACAAGAAGAGGACAAGTCATGCATATTGTGCTGGTTTTAGATAATGTGGACACCTGTTGACTGGGCCCTGGGCCAATACTCTACACTTGTGCTTCATGCAGGGCTTTGAACATCAATCTGGACCGCGTGTGCAACAAGAGCCTGGAGAAAAAAGGCATCAGATCCCATTATCTTCAGCCTTTCAGATCGATGATCACGTTTTGCTTTCCATTTCAGCTCTAAGAAATATAAATATTTAACAGGAAAAAATGGAGCAGCAGAGATTAATTTTTCCCTCATCCATTTGATTACAGTGCCATGGAATTAACCCCCAGCATTCACGCATCGCCTCTTAAATACGCATTTGCCTAATGTTCCCTGTTGCTTTCTTTCAAACCTGCTTTCATCTTTGCTTTTCAGAAGACCAGATGCCTCTTTCCTCTTTTTGGAGGGTATAAGTTATTTTAAAAGTGTGGTAATTTTCCCAGCTGAAAAGAGCCTTGGCAACAATTTTTCATGCAGACCAACTCATGAATACTCTTTACCAAAGCAGTTGTACTACACAGTTATCATTTTCTTAGTTCAGCTGCATTTTGACATCAAGGGGAAAAGAGCTGTCAGATTTCTTGATGTGAAAATTAGATTAGATTGCTGTGCGTTTAGTCAGATCCAGCAATGGAAATTAGAGCAAAATAATGTTGCATGAGGAAAATCGCCATAAATTATGTTTTTCCACATAAGATGGAAACATGATTATTTTTTTAAATTTTGGAGAGAAAATAGAAGATATGAGATATAACCATAATGTCAATTACTGAATTTAGATAGAAACAGGGAAAAGATTGGTACTACATTACCCTCCTGGCTCCTCAGGAAAACTTATAAAATATAACAGAAAATATATAAAGAAATTCACCGAGGAAAGATGAACTGGAGATCATGACAATCCATCACAGGCCCGTCTGCACTGCACACATACCGTGCCTTACGTAGCGCCCTACGGCCACTCGCAATCTCCCATAAAAAGGACACAGACAACAAAGGGGCGAAGCCAGCACAGAGAACCTGCCTCTCCCTCACAGCTCCAACAGCTGGGACCTGGGAAAGACATGTTTGGTGGGCTCCTTTTCACCAGGGTCACAACGCTGCCTGAGCTTAGTGCCCCGGGAACCGAGGGCAAGGGAAGAGGAAGCAGCGGCATGAGCACGGCAGCTCAAGAACTGTGCCCAGGTATGAGTTAGGGCAAATGTAGATTGGTGGAAAGCTCTAACAATGCAACTAAAATATTTTTGGAAAATTACATTTTAAGATGAAAGGAACGATGAAAAAGATGAAATTATCTTTAATTTTTTAAATACAGCCATTTTTGGAGGTTATTTTGGACCCAAAGTTGCTTCTATTGATTTTATAAGAAACTGTGGTCTTAATCCTAATGTTGGCATGTTTTTTTTAACTGACAAAAATATATAAATCTGGTTAAACTTAAAAAATGGCAGTTAATTTCCTCTCTAAATGGCAGCTAATTTCCTCTCTTGCATCATATTTTTCTACTTTATTTAGTTATTACAAAAATTGTAATCTTCCTCTGTAAGCAGTTTTACACTCGCGGAAGATATTCCTACAGAAAGCTTGTGCGTTTTAGGAGGGACTTTCTGTCTTCCTGTTCATTTCCTCCAAAGCCAATGGGAAACCAAAAAAAAATCCCTTTAAAACCTCTCTGAAGTTTTTCTGCTTATTTTCTACCTGTTCATCCCGTAATCTCTGTTCCCTGCACAGCCCTGCTCGGCCCACCCCCAAACTTGACCCTCCTATCGTTCAGATGCACTTGCTGCTGCCCTCGTTGGGCAGACCCATCCGCCCACACCCACCTATTGTCTCTTCTCTTATCATCAAGGCGCCAGCTTTTTGGGTTGGGGACCACGCTGTGCATTCACATGCTGCCTAGCACAAGGAGCACCTCACCCAGGCCTAGATCTTGTAGATGTAATAGGTGTAAGCATGCTTTGACAACCGGAGCGCTGCCTGGGCACGCTGAAAACCTCCACATGAGAGCACCAATGCCCCCGCCTGCCGCGCGTGTTCTGCCCGTGCCTGGCTTTACGCCCACACCAGCGCACCGGGGTGGCAGAGAAGAACCTGCACCGGCCCACACAGACGTTATCTGAGCTCAACACATGCAGGAACACAACTGATAACCCTCCTGTGTCTCACGTTAAGAGATCCTGCTGCCAGTATTTTGGCTTCCCTATACCAAGCTGACACCAGGTCTGCGACACCTGAAAACTCAAGAGAAATGGATAGTTCCATAAATAATCTGTGCTTGTAACTTCCTTAGACCATGTCTAAGTTTACACGACTAAACCATTAGTCTTCCCCCCTTAATTCTCTGAATCAAAAATCACAAACATATTTTTGAAAGTTCTGTGCATTGGCCAAAAATATGAACACCATAATTTTCATTTTCCAGAAAAATGAATCACTAACCCACTGTCCACCACTATAAAGGACAAACCTTGAAAACATGAACCATAAATGCACTAAAATCAAAAGATGAATCGAAAGAGGCTTATCTATTTCTGTTTTTGTAAACGACTTGCTTTTCAAGCCAGAGCTCATGAATTTCTGAAGTCCTGCTGTGGTGCTTGCACACTGCTTGCTGACAGGCGAAGTGCTCTCTTTCTCACACATCAGAATCCGTCCAGCAATGCAGGCAGTGCAGTTCAGCGCAGATTTGTGCTCTTACAGACTTCCTGTGCAGCTTTCAAGGGAGGACTTCTGCACAGCTTCTCAACAAACCTCTGAAATTCCCAGCTTCCCACTTCTCGTTCACTCTGTCACTACCCTTTTTTCTTCAGTTCTGTGTGGCCATCTCAGCAATGAATGGAGTTGCTGTGCTTTAGGCACACACCACAGAAGCACGAACGCCCCACGTAGCGTAACCGTTCCAGGATGGGGACTGTGTGGCACACTGCACCCTGACCGGAGGCCCACGCCCTGCCATGCAGTGCAGGGAACCCAGCTTCTGAAGGGACGTGAGATTCTCTCTACTGCTCTCTTTTTACAGGCACCCCTGCAGGTGGCATTCTAAGCGATGCTTCACACAGTCTGCAAGTGTTTCTTTCAGAAATCGTAATGAACCAGCACCTCCTGGTGCAAAACAATGCGGTCACACTTGGATCACTCCTGCAAAAGTAGGAGAGAACCACATACAAATTGAAGAGAGAAGTTTGGGGTTTTCAGTTTTACGGACAAGGAATCAAGGCACAATGTGATTTCTCCCTGCGTGTATCAAAAGTTGGTATCAGAGTTCCAAAACAAAACTCTTCAATGATTCTCAGCTTACCACCTAAAACTCTATAAAGATCTTTCTCCTGAGGACACAAATAACAGACAAAAAATGGTGACTGTCACAATGTACGAAAAAAAATCATTTCATACAGTTTCTACTAAAATTTGATGAAATGAATTTGCATGCAGAATTAAGTAACACATGAACATTACATAAAATGTCATGGACAAAGTTCTTTTATATTGTATATAATAAAGATGTACTTAGGCAGCGCACAATGCCATTGCAGAGCTGAACCATAACTGAGCATTATTTCTATAATTATATTTATTTGGGTATATCCAAGTGTAATTATATTACATTTAGCTAACTACATTTATATTCTCTCTCAAATGAAAATATGACTTATCGCACAGTCTGTCTCTGGGAGAAAAGTTCAATCTGCAAAACTGAGTAGATCGGTTTCATCTTGATGGTAATCACACCACTTGGTTCAAAGGGTTGACCCAAAGGTTTGCAGCCTTTTTTGTATATGTACTTAATTGTATTTGAATTACAGTTATTTTCCTAATAAGTAGTAGAGTAGATGCAAATTGCCAGTACATACGTCAGCAGTTTACTATCAAATAAAAAACAAAAAAAGGCAGGCAGGCAGCAGGTCATTCTACAGTCACTCTTCTGAGAAACTTGGTTTCAGGCCAAGGTCCCAAAGCAGATACTTAACCTCTGCCCTGCATGAAATTCTCCTGGCTTCAAAGAAGCCATTCAGATTTGCATGTTTTACAGAAACTGGGGTATAATGATAAAAGCATGCCAAACTGACCACAGATAAAGGATTTTCCTGGTGAAGTTAGTTCCATTGTGGGTTCTGGTTCAAAACCTCCTGCAGCGCATGGAGACTGGAGCACATTAGCCCCCACAGATTGTTGGATGTTCTTATTTCTCTTTATGTAACAAAGACTAATTTAAATCAGATAGACCTAATAAAAGAAGTATGCTTTAAAACCAGGAGTGAACGGACATATGGGAACTAGTTATGAACTAGAATCTGTCTCCATGAAGCAGAGGGAGCTTCTCCAACATCAGAATTAAGCTCTTCACTTTGTTCTCACTGTTGATTTTTGGTTTTGTTTGGCTATTTTGGTAGGAGCTTACAGCTAGAAAGAGATAGCTGTGCTAAATGTCATCACTGTGATAGGAAAACAGAACTACACCACTTCAAATGAGCTTGGAGAGAGACTTGAATAAACAGGAAGCATAATCTTTCTCCTATGTACGTATGTGTATATGAGGAGGATATAGGTACATGGCTAACACAGTCTGCTTGCCTGCTCTGTTAACACTTCCGTATCTGATAGACCGTGTTTAGAAAGTCAGTGGAACATTTTTTATCTGCTTCACCATTCATCCTGAGATACTTGGTTTGAAACAACAAATTCTCCAAATGCCAGCAGAGTTTCCTAGTATTAGCTCTACTCTATAGGCTAAAATTTGGAAACTGTACTTGCTCTTTTGAAAAAACAAATACAATCCCCTAGACTATCCAGATGAACTTTAGATGTATCAACAGCTCCTCCTCCTCCTGCTGGGGCGCACTATAAACCGACGCATACATCCCCTTTTAGAGATGCTGACAGGTAGCTTAGCCACAAAGAAAGGTGGCTGACATAACCAGACCTCAGGTAAGATGAACATGACAAAACTCCAAACCAAAACACTAACAGCCACGAAACTTTCCTTTCTGATGAATAGGAACAGGTGTGTACTATGCAGGTCCAATCAGAAATCTAGTTGGTGTAGGCAGCAGGATTTTAGAAATATTATATTGATTAAAGCGTGAGACAGCAGCAAAAACAGAACAGAAACAAGAATAAAAGTGGTAAGGAACCTCCATTAAAAACATAATCCCAAGAAAAACCTAGGATGGGCAGTACCATACAGTGGGACTAGGCACATCTTCCCAGCACTCGGATCTGCCACCCCCTAAATCAGGCTGCCAGAGCCTCGTCCACCCTGGTCTTGAACAATTACTTCCAGGGTTAAGAACCACAAGAGTAACTTGAATGGTTACTGCAATAGCTTGCAATAGCAATTAACTTGCAGTAGCAAAAGCAGAGTAAAATTAGGTATCACTGCTAACAAAACTTGAGTTTTTACGACCCTGATTCTTGGATTGCTTGCAATTTTATCACTGTGACTCTTGGTTTGCAGAGACACAAAGACCTCATATGCAAATAACTCAAATAACCTTACAAGCCGTTTCCACTACTATGGCACCGTGCGTACGGCACATAACCTGCCACCCAGTCATCTGTGAAATCCAAGTCTGCTGCTTAATTGCAGCCATGTTCCAAGGTTAATGCTAACTGACTTCACCTTCTCCCCGGAAATATTTCTCAAATACGTCTTAACAATCTTTCACAGAGCCTGCATACAGTTTGCACAACTACAACATTCCTGTACTACCCAAAATTCCATGCACACTTTGTGTTCTCCAAATTTAGCATATTTCTGCTTACAAGACAAAATGAAACAAAACAGACTTTCCCCGTTCAACAAAATAGCTGCTATAAACACAGACACAAATTCCTATTTAAATCTTTTAAATGAGTTATTATATTCCCTGAATGGAAATTCATAGAAGATATTTGTATTTATGATTAGAAAGATATAACCTTCTTTTCCAAAAAGGTTGCCATGCATGGTTTACCCTGCTTAAATGCTAATTTTCACGTGCTCTTTAAAAACTTTTCCTTTAACATAAGTCAAATCTTGTAATAAACTTTTCTTTTAAAAGTTTCATCAATGTTTGCCTGTTTCTGTGAGGCAATTTTTCAGTGCATCCATCAGTACTGATTGAATCAAATTCCACCTGAAATTTCTGATCCGCTTTCCTCTACTCCTTGTCTACACAAGCTTTCCAAAGTGATTGTTCCAGACAGCAGTAGAAACACTTCGAGAAAAAGTTGTGTTCCTTTCCAAAAAGGTTGTGATCACGCATTCAGTCTTCAATGTTGTTACTTTTAAAAAGTTAAAATCTCTGAGTCAACAAAACCTGAAATTCTAAAATTCAGTTATAACTCTGCTAACTCTACTCACATTAGTATGGTTAAATATTTATACAGCACTTTGTTTACTGCAGTCTAATATTTGATGGGGTAAGAGTAGTGAGAACCCGTGCACAAAATGATCCACAATGACTGCGCTTTCTGTGCATTTCTGTATCTCGCAGTAATGAAATTCTGACTCAGTTCTAACCAGAATCTCTAATGCTAGAATATAAATAATAACTATAATCATGTTATTCTTTTACAAATACTTCAAGACACTGTGATCAAATCAAACATTTAGAGCAGCAAAGTTGTCAAAATGCCTATAATGTCAGAAACCAAACCAGCAAAACACTGTATTATCTAATCCAATTATTGTATATCTGTTGCATTAACAAGGTTTGGATAAGAAAAACAGCAGTGAAGTTTGGGCTGTGCAAAAAGCAGATGTCTGGAAAATGTGACCTTGGCAAACATGCCGTGCTTCTTAAACTTCTCACATAGGAGGTGATTTGAAAATTTCTTACACTAGTGCACTACTAGTGCACTACCTATTGTAAACAGCAACACAGTATAAAGGAAATGCCACAGCTACATGTATAATCCATTGGCTAAACCTAAGAAGAATAAGTGACCGTTCTGCGTATCTGTAACGAAGAGCTTAATATAGACTAATTAAAATAAGCAATCACAGCACAACTCTTAACACTGATCTGTCTTAATCTATTTTTAACATTTGTCAAGCATCTGACAGTGTCGCATGAGCAATTCGTGACCAATAACCATCTATCATGCTAGTAAGTGACCAGATTTTTTGGAGAAACGGAGGAAATTTTAAACTCAGGAGTACTAGGCCATATAATAAACCTTTGGAAGAATCAAATGTATATTTCAGGACACCTAATGTCATTTACACATTCCTTACAGAATAAAGTTCGCTTTTGTGCGGCTTTTGCGATTTTGTTTCTCTTGCTCAAACTCAGTAGATATTACCAGACTGTAATTTCAGAAATATTTAGCAGAATCTAAATATCTAGAATCTATCGGGAGTTGCTTTACAATAAGCAAATAACAAATGATACTGTTACATAAACAGTATAAATCACTATATTCATGTCATACACTAAGAATAAAGTAACTGGCTCTTCTTCATTTATTTATCTTTAACGATCACTTTTCTATTTTCTACAATATTTCTTTTCCTATTTGAACATAGGAGAAATAAGTAGCCGAGTCATTTTAAAACTGTAAACAATTTGACCTCTCAAACCATAAACATGTGCACTTACCCTTCTGTGCTCACTCTTTAAGTTCTAGTTGTGGACCAGGCCTGCGGTTTGACTCTGCATTACAAGAGAGAAGACATTTAGTTTATGCATTTTGCTTCAAAGCTGAGAAGCTCTTCAGTGTTGTTTTGCTAGTGTGACCTTAGTATAGTGAGTCTGATCACAGCAGTTTGTCTTCCAAGAGAGCCTATTTCATTACACGCAGCAGATGGCTCTTCCTAGGAAAACCTCAGCCAGAGAGGGCGAGAGTGAGAGAGCTGGCAGTGATGAGAGGGTAGATCCTACTTCCATAGAAGTCCACGGGCATTTCCTCGTGGCCTTAAGAGAGAGGAAGTGTTGGCCTTAGGTTTTCATAATAAGGCACTGGGCTCACTTTTAAAGCACATGCTTTAGTGTGCTTAACTGCTTTGCTAGGCACGGCTGGAATTTCTGACTTGCTTGAAGTTAAAAATGCAAAAAAATCTGCGCAACTCTCCTTAACAAGTAGACTGAGGAAGCCAAAGGTGAACAGTGAACTTTTAACAATCGCTACACAGAAAAAATCACCTAACAATTCGCATTTCTCAAAGGCAATGATTATCAAACACACATCTAAATGAATCCTGAAAAAGTATTCCTCTGCCTGCTACCCAAGAAGCCAATTCTCACACAGGGAACTTGTCTGAATTACACAAAATGCCCTCAGCTCAAGGAGCTCAGAAAAGGCTGAAAAGCCGGTTTAGCGCCATGTTTTTTTCTTGACTGTTTTGCAGAAAGTGCAGATAAAATGCTCGTTATCAGATACTAAGGTGCTAAATACTTCAGATACCCAATGTTCCCGAGACCTAGGCCACAGGCTAAAAAAAAACAAGTGTGTTTAGCAACAAACAGAGCAGCAGGGATATCTATGATTCATACAATAGCTTAATAGCCAAAATAATCCCCAAAGAACTGAGAGACCAGGATCTGAAGCCATTTTCAACGTGATCTGATTTGACTGTTTGACACCGTGGGGTGTCCCAACCAGCATCGTCCACAGCCCAAGGCGGGTGAAAGACACCAGCCTGGTATCGTGCACAGCTGTGGGTACACGAATGTCCTCAGGAAGCCAAATGCACTCTTACCTGTATCCATGCTGCCATGCAGATTGGTTTCGCACATAACGTGGGAGGAATACATTCTTGATTAACAGTGCGTGAAGAAGCCACTCCATGCAAATTCAGGTCTAAATAAATAGCTTGTTTTTCAGAGGTGCTGGACCCCACAGAAACCAAGGGGAGATGCTGTGCTGTTAGCAGCTCTGCAGGCAGGTGTGCGTCTCTGTGCAGCTCTGACTAGTGCCAGGCACGAGACACCCAGCTACACGCACAGCTGATGGATTTGGTCTCCACATTGCGCTACTGCAGCCACCGGCCTCCAGTTTGCGCACAGGGACATCGGGGCAGGCTTGCAGCTACGCAAGGAAACACTGCGGAGTATGGGCGGTCACACCTGAGTGCTCGGTCACTGATTAAAACTGGTAGCAGGAGTAATTTCTAAGACACTTTCAGCCCACTTTGAGCAACCTGTAGCTCCGGTTAGATGCGAATTCACCTCACACCGTGCCCGCGCTCGCCTCACGGCGCTGGAGCAGGGACTCGGGGGCCTCCCCTCAGCGGCAGCTCCTGCCCCCGCCGGGACCCCGGCTCCCGGGGCCGGAGCGTGAGGCGGGGAGCGCTGCGGCCGGGCCCAACGCCTCCTGCCTGCTGCCAGCTTCCCGCTTTGGCTCGCCCCAGCGCCCTGCCCGGCCCCGCTCCCTCCACAGGGGAGCTGCTCCCCGGCCGACCCCGGCCCTCCCGGCTGCACGCGGTGGCTTTTGGCCGCGGCATCGCTCTGCCTCACGGCGGGGCGCCAACGCCCCACCGCTCCCCTCGGGCCACCGGCAGCGAACCGCGCCCGGGGCAGGCGGCGCCCTGCGGGGGGCTGCGGCGGGGCCGGGCGGTACCGGGACGGGGCCGGGCGGTACCGGGACGCCGGCGGCGGCGGGGGCCGGGCCGGGCTGGGCCGTGCGGCTGCGTTGGGCGCGTCCTTCCGGGCGGGAGCACCGCCCCGGCGGAGGCAGCAGCGGGGCGATGTCGGAGCCGCCGCGCAGCCCGCCGGGCTCCCTTCCCCTCAGCCGCCTGGCCGAGCCGGTGCTGCGGCGGCTCAGCGAGCTGCTGGACCGGGCGGCGCCCGGCAAGGGCTGGCGGGACCTGGCGCAGCGAGCGGGGAGCCGCGGCAGGGTCCGCCTGAGGTGAGGGCGCTGCCCGCTGCGGGGGGCCGGGCACGGGCACGGGGCAGGGGCCGCTGGCGAGGGGGCGAAGCGGGCGGGGCTCGCCCTGCTGCCCGCTGCATGGACGAGCCTCCCGGGGCAGGGCGGCGGGCCCCGAGCCCCGGCAGCAGCCAGCACCGAGGGCCCCGCGCCCCCGCCGCAGGTGCGCGGCCGCTGCTGGCTGCGGGGCGGCTCCGCTGGCTGGGGGCGTTGAGCGGCGCTTCCTGCCCGGGTCACGTTCGGCGCGGCGCTTCCTGCTCGCTCTGCGCCCTCCCGGGGCTCGTGCAGAGGGGAGAGCCTCGAGGGGGAAATAGCGGAAAGGCGCCCCAAGCGCCGCGCTGAAGGTGCGCTGCGAAGACGTTTCCTTTCCCTGGGGCGAGCATTGGTACGGGGAAACACCCCGGGACCAGCAGCACGACGCCCTCGAGGCCCGGTGCTGCGTGTCTGTGCCCGTGTTACCCAGCGAAATGCAACGAGGTTCTCGGTCAGGGAGGGTGTCCTGCCTCCAGGTCTGAGTGGCACTGTGAGTTAATGAAGGAAACGGTGATGAGGCTTTTTAGCGGTAATACATAAACCTGCGTTCCCTTTCCATAATTACTCATTCCATTATCTGTGTTGTTCCAGTCTGCTGAGAACAAAAGCACGTGAAGTCATAAAACTGAAGTTTAAAAGCGGGAAAGTTTCTAGCTGGCCATAAATTTATTGGAGCTGTCAGCTGTGGCTGCAGCCGTGTGTGCAGTAGCGAAGCTGCCGCGGTTGCCTGTTTTAACAGCTACTCTGCAAATCGAAGTCTTCCTGGGCTTTCAAGTTAGAGTCTGACTCAGTTTTTACCGCTTCTGAATTAGGCACATGAAAACGAAAGGCGCTGTACTTGTTTTTCTGCTGAGACTTAGAAAATAAAAAAAAAAATTAGAAGATTTCTCAGTATGTTTGGTCAGAATTGTTAGGTACAAACATCTCTTGTTTTACAGCATACAACTTACTAATTTCTGTCTATGGAAGTGCTGCTATATAACCTCTGGACTCCTGAAACCTGAAGGAAATACTCTGAAAAAGCCCAGATCAGCTACGATTTTCCCATCTTGTTTGTTTGTTTTGGTCTCAAACTGATTTTTCTTAATCTAGGTCCTTTTTGAGAAAGAGTATTAAGAAGGTCTAAGCCATGTCTTTGTCTTATTATTTTGTAGCCCTCTCGATTTAGAACAATGTTCCCTCAAAGTCCTGGAGCCAGAAGGAAGTCCAAGCTGGAGTCTCCTGAAGCTGCTGGGTGATAGGGGTTGCACAGTGGTGGAACTGGTGGAGTTCCTGCAGGCCCTGGAGCATACAGAGGCTCTCCAGTGCCTCAGCTATTCAGGTCAGTTCTGGTTCGTGCTTTCAGTGAAACTAGGCGTTTTCCACTGGAAACACTGAAGTATTTGTTTTCTATAATAAATAAAAACATTGTTTTTTGTTGAATTCTAGTAACTGGTATCATTTATATGATTGTGAGATTAAAAGTAGGCTAAGTAGGTAAGCAGGCTTAATGCAGTCTTGTAAGCTTGGACTTGGCTGCATCGATGTGACAGGTGCTGTCATTTGCTCTGCTAACTTGTATTAAACTGGGGCTTTGGGAGATGCTTATAGAACTGCAGTGGTTAAGTTAGAAAGGCAACTAGCGTTGCCAGCCATCTGTTTAGGCTACAGGTTTTGAGAACTTCAGTTTGTAGCTTACCCTGATTGAAAGGGAATTGTTCAATTAGCACCAGTTCTGTTGTGTATTGGATCCATTCCAACTAGCTAATTGGGCAGAGAGGCTAACCTAGCAGGGAAGTAGATTATTTTCTGCTAACGCATTCAGTTTGCTGCTTCTCAAAAATTGCAGAAGTGTGGACAATGCAAGGGCATGCATGGGTAAGACCATGTAGACCAAATGCTTCTTGTAGAGTACAAGTACAGTCCTTCAGGATGTGGTAAAATTCGGTCTACTAGGAAGTTACAAAAGCCCCTCATGAAAGTGGGGATTGGGAATGAGACTAGCAAGCTCTTTGCCATACTGATAGTTGTTCTTCTTTTCTTTGGATAGCATGAGAACAGAAGCAATGGACTTAGAACTACTATTAAGACAACAGTGGAATTTTTCAGGTTAACTAGTAATAGCAATGCTTTGCAGCCATTTCATCTAGTTAAGGCGGCTGATTTTTACTGTACTAGGAGCACCATGGTTCGTTGAATGAACAAAGAAGTGTTGGTGTATCTTTGTAATCATTCAGAAAATTAAGCCAGATGTTTTGTTTTTTAACACATTAAATTCTGTAATGTTTGCAGGAAGTAGCTATATAATGCTGAGTGAATGACAGGAAAATAACCGAAACTGAAGAAATTATGAATCAGTTTTCTTAGAACTTGTTTGTAACAACTCTAAGGAGTGCAAGATACTGATCTTTCAGATGACTTGCTTTTCTCAGCTACTTTCTTAAGAGATGTTAGTGATGCAAATCAGGAGAGATTAAAAAAATAGAAATGGAAGTCTTTGGAAAGTGCAAAGCCCTTTAAATTGACATTGTAAACATCCTACTTGTCTTGTTTAATATGAGGTGATTGTGATAATATTGTTTAATATTAGGTGATTGTGAACGACTTAAAATGCTTCCTTTAACTCAGAAAAACAGCAGAGGAAGTATTAAATGAAAAACTGAAGTATCCATCTCTGGAGCTAAGCTCTAGAGGGAAAATCTTTTACGGAAAGATAGACAAGGAGCTTTCAAGTCCTGTAGCTAGTTTGGAGTAGACCCCTGTGCGCTCAACTATTTTAGAATAAGATTCTGTATGGAGGAAGCTAACGTAGCCTGCTTCCCTGCTAGACAAAGACCCTGTGATTTCCATATGACACAGAATCTCTGTTTCAGTCTAACCACATGTGTTCCTGCTCAAGTTTCAGCCTGTTGATCAAATCATTACAGTTTCTTTCCTCAAGCATTCTCTGTTAGGAAAAAGTCCCCATGTGTGACTAAGCTGTTGAACACAAGCGGAGAGTTGGGAGGGGAAGCAGACAAAAAGAAAACTCCTGATAGAGTGTAGTAAGAAGGCTTGGAGCAAATTATAATCTTGAGCCTTGTACTGGGATGTTTGCAATCTCTTTGCAGCTATTTTTGCTTCTGTTTAGTTTACATTACTCTCTAAAAGTATTCCCCACCCAGTCTAGGATGCTGCTTCTGTACCAAACTGCGCTTTCAGCTTCTGCAAAGTGTGTTCCTTTTAAATAGTAATAAGGAACCTACTTTCTCCCAATACAAGGAAATAGACTGACTCTAATCAAAATGAAATATTAAATATGAATACCTATTTTGTATCTGATTGTTAATTTCAGAGAATAATGAAAAGGTAATGAAGTGCCTCTGTGCCGTTCACTGTTTCTGTACTTTTTCTGTGACCAGTGTTGTAGCATCTAGTCATTAGCGTGTACTGTTACTTGTGGTCTCACTGGGTTTGTTACGTGCATTTGCAATCCATAGCAAATGGCACTTCAATCTAGTGATCTTTTTGCCTTATCAACTCAACATTGCTGAACACTTTGGCCAGAGGTGCATATATTCTTTGTCAGCACCTTGAGGTTAAACTTTCTGTTCTGCAAATAACTTTTTTTTCCCCCTCTTCTTCCCGTGACCTTGGTTGTAACAGTGGATCTGCTTTGGGGGTTGTACTGTAATTAGATCTCTGGAATGGTCTAGGTTAAGAAAACAACTGGATCATATCAGACTGGTGTCAGAATTTCACTCACACTATTTCCTGGCAGTTAAAATCTGAAGTGGAAAATTTTACCTTGCAGCCTAGTAAAAAGAAAGCCCCAGCCCTGTGCTCTACAGGAGCAGAAGCCATTAAAGAAACTAACGTTGGCTATTAAGTTGCATGAGCAATACCTGAAGAACTCAGTATGTTGTAGTTAAACAAGGTTTTGCTATTTTGAACGCTCCCTCAGGCTGTGCCTTGTCTCATGTCTGAAGTTTAACAACTCAAAGAAATCATTTGGTGTGAGCAAAATCCAATCACTTTTCTATGTCTAAATTCTTTTTTAAAGGTATAAAGATTGTTATACAGCCAGACTCTCAAGCAGTGCTCTCTGGCCAGATTGTCAAGCTGTGTTGCTGGGCAACAGGACACCCATTTGTACATTACCAGTGGTTCAAACAGGAAAAAGAGGTAATAGGGAAAATAAATAAATAAATAAATAAATGTGTGTGTGTGTATGTATGTATATAAAAATTGGTGAAAAGAATAGGTAATGACTACATAAACTAGTTTATGATATTCCTGGTGTTAGATGGGAATTTCTCTCCAAAAATTTTTGAAGGCTGTCACCCTTAATTATAAGGGGAGATGTTTGCTTCACCTACTAATAAAAATAAAAGTTGAATAAATGCTCTAATGACCCTACCAAGAAATTTCACACCCTGAGGAGAAACTGCTGCAGTGGAATAAATGTCAGTCACCGTTGGCTTTAGACAGATGGAAGCTGGTTCCAAAGACTGAGCAATTGAAGGCCTGAACACAAGTGTGTCACAGACTTGGGTAAAATACCAGAGTGTATGTGAACCAGTATCTCTGGAGTGTGAACGGCAGCAGTAATGCCCATATTTCTTGTCCTGATTATCTTCCTACAAAATAAATAATATCAGGAAGGGTTATTTAACCAGCTTAAAAGCTCAGAATCCTCTTAAATAGGCGCACATGAATAATGCCTAGAAGAAAGTCCCTCTCTAAGCTACCAAGCGTGTAGAGCAAGATTTTCTCATTCAAAATTTTTAAGCAAGTACGGAAGTTGAGGCTGCTGTTAATAAATATTCTAATACTGAGGAGTTGATGAATAAATATTCTAATGTTTGATCCTAGTTTAGCTTAAATGAAACTAAATCAAAGTATTTCTTGGTTCGTGTGTGATTCAGGTTCCCTATGGTAATTCTCCAGAACTGGTTTTGAATCCAGTGAAAGTAAACGATGCTGGCTTCTACATCTGTCGAGTGAACAGTGAATCTTCGTTTGCGTTCAGTCAGTGGGCACGACTGGAAGTTTGCGATCTCCAGGGTGCATCTCACAGTGAGTGGCAGAAGCTTTTTATAGCGGGACATCTCCATGTGGATTGTACCTTGAAGCTGAAGTCTTTTTTTTTTTTTGCGTTCGAGTGAGCATTTATTGGACAAATGTGGTCTTCTGAAAGTCTGCCTTCCTGTTTGTTAGAGAAACTCAGGTCTCCGTCACTGTCTTGCGCAGACATGAGAGAAGGACGATTAAAAGATGATACTCAATTATTGTGCTCTTGTACTGGCTATAAAAGCAGAAAAGAAACAAAGTTCCACAATAGGGGCCTTTCGAGGAGTCTTATAAAAAGGAGAGAGAGGGACTCTACTGGGTAGATAATGTTAGGATAAATGGGAATGGTCTTAAACTAATAGAGGATAGATTTAGATTAGACATTAGGAAGAAATGGCAGGGGTGTTGGAACTGGGTGAACTTTAAGGCCCCTTCCAACCCAAGCCATTCTATGATTTTATGAATAGCGGATAAGAATAGATGGAAAACAGTGTCTTGGAATCCTTTGAATTCCTAAAGGATTCTTGTACCAGAAAAATCAATTTATTTTTTTTTTAACCTGAGCCCTGTAACCTGTTAGTGTGTTTACACACGCAGTCTTTTATGCATGTTTGTCCTATGGGTTCTGATCTGATAATCAGGAATTTTTGTCCACCGCCTATCTGTTTGCTGCCAGTCTGAGAATAAAGATACTGGGTAAAGAAGAACCTAATGAGTTTCAGTGCTTTCCTGGCCACTAGAAAAAAGTCCTACCTTATACAGAAGCTCATAGCACTTGTATGCTTAAAGCCTGGACACATGAGAAAACCTAGATTCTGTGGAAATGGAGTGAGGGGTTAACTTGCACTACAAGCAAACAAGACAAGCACACTGACAGATGGAAAAGTTTCTTTCCTTTCATTGTTTCCTTTGTTTTTTGAAGGGAGCTTAATTAGTTTGCCTGATAAGAAGATATGCATTTGTATTCAGCCTCAGCCACAAAACTTGACAGTGGGAGATGCTTTGGTATTAGAATGCAGAGCTGTTGGAAACCCAATTCCTCAATATCAGTGGTTCAGGAATGGATTTCCCTTGGCAAATGGGAGCAAAAATGTCTACATGGTAAGTTACTGCAGAGTGCTCTTGGGGGGGTTAATATGTAATCACCTTTAGCTTATCACATAAAGCTTCCTTGAAGAAAATAACTTCTTCATAGCCTTGATAACCTTTTATGCAAATACAGTTTCTAAGTAGCCATCCTGTTTTGTTACTCAAATGCCAATATGGCTCTGAGGCTTCAGGGTGCAGAATTGTAATCCTGAACGTGTTTCAGGTGGTGGTCATGGGGTGGACAGCTACATTGTATTTTGAATTAGAGAGATTTATTTACATAAGAAAGATTAAGTACCAGTGAAAGTGAAACCTTGTATTTCTATCCCAGACTGCAAAGCTCTGTGATTTGTAAGAGCTGCTACATTTAATGCTTAAAGTATCTCAGGCCTGTTAGGTGGATTTGCACTCTTTCTTCAATTTCTGAAAGCATTTCTAGAATGCATGCTGTTCAGCTTTCTGTAGAATGAGGGTATCAGAAAATTGCGGATTTGTTTAGGTTTTGCTTTTAATTTTTACTGTTTTATCTGGGGGCCTGGGGCCTGGCAGGATGACTATGATTGTGCTCACATAGGTAACTTGTGTGGACATGGAGCATGGGGGAACATATTGGTGTCACGTGTTCAATGACCAGGAAGACCAAGACAGCAAGAAGATAGAAGTTGTTGTAGGTAAGGAGTTTTTCAGTTTGATAGAGGTCAGTTGATTTACCAATTTCTTCGCTATCACCAGAATTTGCTTTTCAGACTTCTGGTATTAAGCCAAGCACATAATCTTCTATATTTTTAGTGTATCCCTTTGTTAAAATAGTGTTGCTTGCTGACAGCAAAGGCAGTTTTAAAGTTCTGTAAGTTATAAAGTGCTTTGGGTTTTTAAGGTAGCTAGCATAGAAATGCTACTGCTTTTTGGCATTGCTAGTATGAATGTAGCTTGTCAACAGATGGTGAGCTGTTTTCTTTATATTTTTGTTTCTGACAACAGTTTAAACCTTGATTTCATTAACATCTTGTTAGTGATTTGAACTGTGTTACGCTGAGCTCTTTAGCAATTGGGGCAGGTGAGATTATTCACAGCAAGTGGAATAAATGGATATAACACTGTTTAGGGCGTGTGCATGTATTTGCAGTAAACTAAAGAAGAGAAGATCTGTTTATATAGCTTCTAGATTTATCTGGGACTACTATTGCATAATTCATATGAAAAGTTCTTTCCTATCCTAAGAACATTCTAGTACTGCTGAATTTTAGTAATAATTACTATACAGTATCACAGTCAGTGCTGAAAGATTTTTACTGCTGTAAAATGAGCCAGATTACAGAGAAGCTTGGAAGTGACTTTTTTCTTCCATTTTATGTGCTAACTCTCATAACTGAGAGCAATTGTCTTCCAATTTCCCCCCGCTTAAAACACAAGGAAGGAAATCTATGGCAGTGGAGTGCACAGAAGGTAAAGTAACTCTTTAGTTGTCAATCAACTTTTAAAGATTAATTATTGGGATGATGTATTACTAAGTGCATTGTTGAAAAGCATGTGTGGGTTAAGAGCTTCAGTGTGCTTTAAAACACTGATGCGTGATGTAACATTCCTTCTGCACGTGCTTCTCTCTTCTTTGCCTTGATAGCATGATCTAAAGCTTGGGGGGTGGGGGAGGAGGGAAAGCAAGATTTCTTCTGCAATATTCATTTTTGTACTGTTTTTATGCCCTGCACTTATAATTTCTTTTAAAACACAAAAGGTGTTGAGATCTCTTTAGTTGGGCTCCAGGAAGCAACATCCTAGCAAGAAAAACTTGGTATGTTTAGGGACCTGGATAACCTTAAAGAGCTGAATAGAGCTGGTTCCACTGTCAGGTCTGTGTCGGCAAGATGTGTTGCCACCAGCCTAATGGTTGATTTCCTTTCTCCTTTAAACTGCTACCACGGGGAAAGTTGTATAGTGACCTTTGTGTTGATGCCATCCATTAACTACTGAGACTCTTAAAGCCTATAAAATTTACACAGTGGGGTATTGTACATAAAGATGTAAGGCTGCTCACAGAAGCCCCCCTGCCCTGCCCCAAGTTGACCTACCAGCACTGAAGGAAACAAATACGTTTGTTTTGCAAGGCACTATAAACATCTCTTTACTCTTTTTCTTGGAATTAAGCTGCTGTGCAATGTTTCTTGTTCAATCTTTAACTGGAGCTGATGTTCCCCTTTAGCTCCTTTGTTAAAGGTTTGACATTGTGAGGGTGTTGTGTACTAGAACGTATGAGTAACACAAATTTCAGGGTCGGCCACTTCCACAGCATAGCTTCTGTGACATCTCTTTGAGCCTTAACATCCTTTCTGGCTTGGAGAGGTGTCTACATTACATGATGGAGCGCTGTGCAGAAGCCTACTACTTGTCTGTAATTCAACAAGCCTTTGAAGAAGAAGATAATCACTGTATTAACTGCTGGGGTCTGCACTCAAATTACAGTTTGCTTGGATGCAAGTTTGAAGGCCGGGTTGGATGGAGCTTTGTGCAACCCCATCTAGTGGGAGGGGTCCCTACCTGAGGCAGGGGGGTTGGAATCAGATGATCTTTAAGGTCCCTTCCAACCCAAACCATTGTGTGATTTTAAGTTTGTTCTGCCACTAAGCTACATTAAAACACGTGCGAGTTTCACTTTAGTTAACTAGAGTTTCCCATGTGGATATGTGAGCCTGCTCTTGGGGCTTGAAAGATCTGCCTAGTGCTCTGCTGCGTGGAGCAGGCCTGTTCCAAGAGACCTCTGGTGCTTCGTGTAAATGATTTTTCTTTTCCATAGTTTCCAGTATTCTGAGAATAGATAGGTGAAACCTGTGATAGTTTAGAGTGTTTGAAAAATATATCTGAAAATTATATCTTTCTAAATGTACATGGCCTTACAAAGTAAGACTTCTTGCTCAGCATGTTGCTTTTTAAGCAGTCCTTAAAACATCTATTTTTCGCATGGCATATTCTGACGTCTTGTTCCTTATTCATTCAAGCTGCTTGCATGCATGTGGGCCTGAGACGTAGTATGTTTCTACCTCTGTTTTCAGCTGTATTGTAATACCGTGTCTAGTATGCCTTAGTATGCTTCTATGATTCTAGTATTTTGATGCATGATTTTCTCTTCTGTGCATGTGCAATAAACATAAGAAAGTTAGATTTACAGAAATACAAAGCCAAAAATATTTTAGAAAGATAGCTTGTCTTCTAGTTTTTGACTTTAATTAATAATGGCATGACATAGATATATTAATTATATATGTATTAATAGCATATGTATTTTCGCATCTTGTTTAAACTATGAATTGGTGCATTTCTTCACAGAAGATCTAAGTGATCTTCAAAAAACAGGTAAGTGTTATGTTTTGAAAAGCTTTGATTTCACATCTTCATTTCATGTTACAATTCACTGAAGCCTAGCTCGGTTACAATATTTAGTTTACATTATTTGGATGTGTTTATAACCGGGGATTTATTAGTGACAGGTAGGGGCAGTACCACTTTCTGGTCCCAATAAACGAACTTGTAGATATGCAATGAACCATAGAGTTGCTGTTATCTTTTCAAAATCACACAAAGCTGCTCTTTTATACTGCATACGTACTTATGTAAATACAGAAGAAATTGTGTTTTGTTTTCTTGTCTGTGGCTTTGTTGGGCTGTAAGTTTTACTATGTTGCTGCTTTTTCAGATGATTACAGTGAATGAAGTATAAGATGTCTGGCTGTCACCAATGATAGATGGATTTATGAAATAGACCAACTCAATGTTGGAGTGAGCTCATGTGACTTGAAGCCTGTTTGATATTTATTATAGAAACAAATTCTGAAATAATACCCTATCAGGGATTGTCTCTGATAGTGTTCCTAAAATATCAAATCACAGAAGTCATAATTTCCTGGGTTAGACATCAAAGATATGTTTACTTCTGCTAAGGCTTAGTCACTGAAAGATAGTTCAGTAGTGTTGTTGTGACATTTATCCAGAGTTAGGCTTTGCAGGGCATTGGCTTTACCATTCCTCTGTGAAGTACGAAATAAAAGATTTTGCACGTATCCAATTGTCATCTCTGCTACTATCTCCATCTTACATATCTGCATTTCATTTGGAGAATATGAACTCTTTCAGACATTACTGAAAATGCTGACATACAGTTTGTAAAATTTAAAATAATACCACAAGTTTCTAATATTTCTTAATAAATAGGACTAGCTATTCATATCCTACTGGGGTATGTTTGCTATAGGTCAAAGAAATCAGGTAAATAACAGCAACAAAAAAGCATTTTTATTTTCTTAAAACCAGTGAAGAAATTAAGTTATTAAAGCCTTACTAGTAGACTGCTGTATGGAACATGCAGATCATTTTCTGATGCTGACAACTATGATTGTACTTACTGATGATCTGTTCTTGTAATTGATTTCTTGCAGACCTACAGGAACAATCAAATGACAGACCTTTTGGTAAGTAGTTTTGTGGTTGTAATGAACACTTTTATTTCTTACCTAGGAGGTAATGTTGCTTCTGAATTTTGCTTCTTCTGTCATTGCTTATGAAATAACTTGTGAAATAGCTGCAGGGAGGAAGACGCCTGCATTTCTGTAGCCCTTTATAATGTTTGGTTGCCCTTTAAGCAGTAAGCTGTGATGAAGGCACCAGATTTTCAGTGACTTGGTGGAGTGTCTATGACTTCTCACCTGTTTCAGTTTACGGTTACAAATTCCTCTGGCTGTGACCTTAACAAGTGTGTTACACCATTATTTTGAATACTTCTGTGGTTGGAGATCATGGCATTAGGGTGAGGTGAGTAAAGGGATTGGTGTTGTCTGCTAAGAGAGTATGTTGTGCCTGCAAACTCAGCTTCAACTGTGCACAGTGCTTGGAGGCATTGATCCTGAGCTGCAGCTTGCTGAGGTAGGTGGATAGGATATGTGTTTTGAAGAACAGTTGGTGGGGTTTTTTTAATCACACTCTTCACATTGTATCATAGATTTGACTGTGGTCAGGTGAGTTGACTTCGTCAGTGCCAAACCAGGTGGAAGGGTTGCCAGACTATGTCAAAATCTTACTTCTCTCAGGCTCATCAGCATGAGGGGGAGTGTAAGTGCAGTTCTGGCTCATCTTTTCTAAATTGTATAGCAAACTCACGCTTTTAAAAGTATTTTTCAACATCAGTCTTCTACTGTCACTATACATCTTTCTCTGCCATTAAAATAGTCCATGCTGTTCAAGACCTTGAAGGTTTTTCAGCTGTAAGAATGTTAAAAGCGAGTTGGGAATCTTGCTAAAGGAATTGAAACGTTAGATGCTGAGGCTATAGACAAAGGCTGTCTCCTGGTTAGTGGGGTTACTGACTCTGAAGCAGATTTGGGGCAGTCATATGATCCTATTTGCAACCAGAGCAGTAGGACAATAATTCCTTTTGGAGAGGAGAAGTAACAAATAAGCCAGAGGAGAAGTGCCTTACTTTGAATAAATGCCTTTCTGTACCTTGGTGTACAATTTTTGGATAAAAATGAGACTACCTACCAGCACTTCTGTCAATGTAAATTTTTTTCTTTAGTTTCATAGCTGCTCTGTTTACTCGGGACAGAAATACTTCTGGCTGTGTTAAAATCAGCATGAATATATCTCAGGATATAAGAACATCGTTAGACTTCCCTCCCAGTTTTGTAAATTCATCTTCTCTCAGTTTTTAACTACAGCAACAGAAGAAGAGGCCCAGAGAAAAGGGACCTTTTGTTTAGCAACCAAAGAAACCTTAACAAACAGAAAAAAATGACTTTTTACTTCTGACCTAAATAAAGTTTTCTGTTATTTAAGTAAAAGCTTCTACTTCAAACATACTATGTTTTAGCAAGATGTGAACGTAGGAATTGGAGATATGAAAGTGGTCTTTTGTGTGTGGTGGTTTTTTGTTTGCTTTGTTTTATTTTTAAGAAGCACAAGATTTTGTGAATCTGCAGGTTCCTTTCAGTTGTCATAATGCTGGCCTGAGGGGTGGGAGAGGTGGAATATAACCGGCCATACCTTTAGCAACTTGGCGTAAGAATTTCCATGTTTATTAAATTTCCTTCTGTATGGAGGAATTCAGTAATGGTGCTTTCAGGAAAAGTTAAAGAAATGACATATAGCCTTAGTGACTCACTTCTTGATAAATTATCCAGTCTTAAATGCCTCATGGTTCAAATATGTTGACTGTCAGAACATGCTGAAATGTTTGTTCTTTGAATGAGAATTGAGTTAGCTGTATAGCTGATACAGAATGACTTGCAAGTATTGTGCCTGAAGTGAGGTTGGATACTATTGCTGCTTTGGAATAAATTAAATTTTAGGTATTGAATCTAGGGAATACAACAAATGTACTGCTGTTTTGTTTTTCCTTTGTCTTTGCAGCAACAGACAAAGTAGCTCTCTTAATTGGAAATATGAACTACTGGAATCACCCCCGACTCAAGGCTCCAATGGTGGATGTCTATGAATTGACCAACTTGCTAAGACAGATGGATTTCAAAGTTGTTTCTTTGCTGGATCTTACTGAGTCTGAGATGCGAAATGCTGTGGATGAATTTTTGCTTCTCCTTGACAGAGGAGTATATGGTAAGAACAAGTGGGATCCCTTCTGAAGTAGGTCGGTTTCATGACGTGAAACCCACAAACATCTTGTATCTACCTCTGCCAGTTCCCTGTATGTGACAGTAAAACAAACTTCATTGCAAATAGCATGTATGTAGAGTGGGAAAAGTTAAACACACCCACCAGCATCCTTAGACTTTAGTTTAAAAACATTACTGTTACTTTATTATTGGAACAGATAAAATCTTTGAACTTTTTTCTTTAACCACACCTAAAACTGCAGTGTACTTCTGTGTTCGATACTATCAGTGTGTTTGTCTGCCAACAGCTGCTGCATCTGTGTAGTGTGTTTGACAATGTACTCTGCAGAAAATACGCATTTCTGCTAATCTTATAAGCAAGAGCAAGTGTTGTGTCTTCCGTTTTATTGTGTTACAGCTAAGAGCTTGTAGCAGAGTAGTCAAAAATGTGTAACTGCAGTATGCAAGACTACGTGTAGTCCTGAACAGCAGTCCGTGCTGCTCTTAAGAGATCTTTTAAATACCTTCTTCTTAAACACCTTCTCTGTCCTCCTTCCCCCTTTCCTGTGCCTACGAGTTACTGTTGGTTAAGGTTGACCAGCCCCTTGGTGTGTTCAGGCTCCTAATTTGCATTTCTGCTGAGGAAGTGGGGAACAGCCAGCAGTACAGCATGCAGTATGTTCTGAGCTTGCTCATGGGACTGGGACCTTTCTGTTCATACTCTGTCTTTCTACTGGCTGTCTACAGACTGCTCTTTACTTCTGGACTTCCATCCTTCTGGAGCTCTTTGGGAGGGGCTGCTGTGCTCTCTTAGTCCTTGCTCACCAGATCTTTAAAGAACAGAGGAAGAGATGTGCTTTTCTCTGCCTTGACAGACAGTAAGCTGCACTCTGATACCAGGTGTGTTGGGAGTCGGGGGGGGAAATCATGTTTTGTTCTTTCTGCCAAGTTTTCAGGTTAAGTAGAAATCCTTATTTTTTGGATTGCAGGTTTCTTTCAGTTGTCATGATACTGGCCTGGCAAGCACAGACTTTTTCATAAAGTCTTAAAGAGGGAGTGAAAAAGTTCTCCAAACCTGTATTTCTACTCCAAACTCAGATACAGCTATTGTTTCACATCTTTGTGGATAGTCTGAATGCAGAGTGTTTTCTGTGCACGTTATGTGGGAAACTTAATATGCAGTTACACTGCTTAACCAGGCAACAGCCCTCTAAATTGCACCATCACTTTAATAATTGTTCTGCAACATCTTATCAGTATTGGTTTAAGTTACAGGAGTAAAAATTAAGCATACTGAAAGGTGTGTGTTTAACACATCTCTCTTTTTTTCCCCTATGTTCTTGTTAATTGGAGTCACATTTATTTATAAGATACCTGTAACATAATATTAATAAGAATTTTAAGCTGTCCTCTACATATTGTGTAGCAGTTGCTTTCTTCTTGGATGAAGACTAACCAATCAAGTCTGATACATGTTGTGCTGGTATGCACTGATTCTTAGATGATTAGGCAAGACAAAGAATTTATGAATAAACTTTGAGAGAGAAAGCACAAGGTTGGAACCAGTGGCTGTGCTGGCTGGGACATGATGGAATTGATCCACTCAGCAAAAAACCTTGATGCCTTAGGTGGAAAAGGCCTAGAATGACACAACTTGAATTGGGAAAAAAAAAAAAAAATTGTTTTGGTGGGCTCTGAGGAGTGTGCTGCTGAATCTCCCTATCTTTGTCATTTTTTCTAAATGCTGTTTGCATAAATAACTGTAGAAATCCTTTAGAACAGAGATCAGAAAGCTCATCCAATTGTACTGTTTAAATTGCAGAATTTTTATAGTAATATCCAGACAAGAAAACATTGTTCAATTCTTTTTTGTAACACAAGGTCAAGTTATTTCTTAGTATGACTTTTTAAATGGTGTGTTACCTGATGCTCTGTGCAGAACTGGATGATCTGACATTTGGGCATTTACATCGGAGCCAAAACTCGTATGATATGGGGACTAATTATGGCAGTAAAGTTTAGTAGACTTTCTGGTAGCTGTTTTTGGTTTTTTACCCTGGGGGACTGAGGGGCTCATGCATTTGAGTGAGCTTTTAGATTCTTGCACCTTCTTTTTTTTTCTGTAATTGTTGACAAGAATTTAGAAATAAAGTACTGAAAGGCATTAACAAGTTTCTCACCAGCAACATATGAAAGCTCTTATAAGCCATGTTTTGGCAGTTATATTTTCCTAGCAAGTTGATATTTCTGAAAGAAAAGCAAAGTGTACTTTCAGTAGTGTTTGACAATAACTACGTTGTGATCGCTTTGTTCTTTCTGGATAGTGTCTACTAATGTCTTAAAGCATATAAAAGATGCTGTCAGGGCACAAATAGATGATGATTTATTGCATTTTCAGTGGGCATAGCTCCAAACAGAAGCATAGCAGATACTCCTGCTCAGTCCTTGTTACACATACTCGTGATGCCTAGTATGACATTGGGTAATTGCTGCTTAGTGCCAGGAAACTGGCATTTCAGATATTGTTCCTTAAGAGCAAGACTAGTAAACAACATGATGATGATGGTCTCCTCTAATGCCTTAGTTTATGTTGTATTAAATGTAATGTGCAATTAGTATTCTATCCTACGAAGGACAAAAGCATGAACCTATATATTTTAAAGACTAAAAATAGTTTGGCTTTTTTCTTTTTAAAAAAAAAAAAAAAAGCTGCTGATATCACTTAAACGCTGACGTCTGTGAGGAACTTGAGCCTACTTAAAATTGTTGCGCCAAAGTGTCTAATGAGGCCCTCCAAACATGTTTGCTTACTCTGGGTATGCAGAGGTTTATTTCTGATCTTGAGCTCAACAGATTAACTGTTGAAGGTACTTAGCAAAAAAAAAAAAAAAAAAACATGCTGCAGTTATCCCCTCAAGGGAAAAATAAAAATAATAAAAAAAAGAAACGTAGTTATTTCTGAAATATTCCTATTCATTGGGAAAAGGCTCTGATACATTGGGTTCCTGCCCTTTCCAATACTTTTTCTACTGCAAAAAGACGGCATGCGTCTCTATATTCAGTGTGTTTCGGTAGGTGAATAGCCATTAAGCTCTTGAAGTGAAGCCTTAAGTTCTGGAGTTTACCTTGTATGCACTTGCTTGCTGCTTATCTTGCCTATGCAAGTTTCCCATAAAAAGAAATTGAGCACTGCTGATTGAATGGAGCAGTTAGCAAGGTCTTGGCATAGGTGCTAATGACTTGAGAGCTTAAAAGTAAAAGAAAACGCAAGGCTTAGTTTGAAGGGATATAGTTATATCGTGGTATTCCTTTACAGGACGTGCAGGGCTGTGCAAGAGAAGTATTTTCAGTTGCTGTAGCTATCAGTAATGAAAAGGGAGAGCATGTGGCATGCCTACCTATGCAAGCTGACTTGAATATTGATCTTTTAGTATGTTAAGGTGAGGCTTGTTTTTAGTAAATATTCAAGTTCTATTGTGATACAAATTTCACAGCTGCTTTTAGTAAGAATAAAGGCATAACAAGACCATGTCTACAGTTAGCAAAAATTGTCATGTCTGTGCTGACTTTGATTTAGTTGCAGTGCTATGTACTAATTGAATATCTGACCCATGGACTGCTTTGTATAGATAAATAAAAACTCCTCTTAAAAAATGAAACTTGTTGATAAACAAAAACAGCACTGGAAACAGACAACAGGAAAATTTCATTGAACAATACAAGCTTCTGGCATGTTTTGGCAGAAGTCATTAATTCCAAGATAGCCTAATTTTACTGCAAACTGATGTGACCTTAATGTTTCATGTTTTAATTCATATATGGATTAAATCTAATTTATAGATTGTAGTTCCTGTTTCAGAATTACAAAAAGCTTTTTTAATTACATGATTTATTTTCTTTATATAAATTGTTGTGTGCTTTTTGAAGATTTTTAAATCTTTAAATCTGTGCTTTTTGAAGATTTTTAAATCTTCAAAACTACTGTAGCCTTATGTATTGACACGTGAAAATGATTGGAGGATAATTTGCTGTGTCTAGGAAATAATTTCTTTGTATAACAGGAGTTATGGGTTCATGCAACTGTGAAGAGATATAAATGTCATCAAATAAAAGAGCTGTTGGTAATTTGGTAATACAAATGTGCTCTGGAATCCTATCAAGTATAACCATGGAGTAATACTTTTTTCCCTATAAATATTAAAAAAAAAAAATCTGTCATAGTGTAAAACATATTTCTTTCTTTCTTGTTAAACTAATTTTAAGACTTGCCAATGATAATAGTAAGCTTAAAAAGAAAAGAGAATAGTTTTAAAGGTGGCAGTTTTTTTCTTCTACAAAAAAAAAAAAAAGTCCAACCAAACTGTTCAGGGTTATCTTTTCTGTCTGTAAAATCTGCACTGACTCTTAGCTACACAAAGCTTTGTAGTTGCACATGTGGAGAAGCTGTTTTACAGTTGGCGCAGTTCCTTGCTTATGTCTGTGAGTTATATATAGTAGATAACAGATTATTTCTGTTAGAGGTCATAACTCTACTTAAAACACTTTAAGAGTATTTAGCTATCTTTATTTGTGTGATTGATATAAATATCTAATGGATTCTGTTTCATGAGTTGAAAATTGCTGTTTTTGTTTTTTTTTTTTTTAACTTCTCTGCACATTGTGAAATTGATGTTACTTTTTTTTTTTTATCTCCTCCTCTTCCTTCCTGTTTTAACAAAGGCATAGTGATACCAAAAAAACTACTTGGAGTATCTTGAAGGATCTTAATCTCCCTCAGACGCATAGTGTGCATGAAGTTTTTTAACATGTTAAAATTGATGGGAATGTTGCAGTGTACTCTTGAGCTGTGTTTTCAGTTAAATCTGTTTGATCTCTCAGGTTTGTTGTACTATGCTGGCCATGGCTATGAAAACTATGGAAACAGTTTCATGGTTCCTATTGATGCTCCAAATCCCTACCGATCTGCAAACTGTCTGTGTGTACAAAACATCCTCAAATTAATGCAGGAAAAAGAGACGGGGCTCAACGTATTCCTGTTGGATATGTGTCGGAAAAGGTATAGTTTAATAGTTCATGAATACTGAGAAGTGTTGTTAAACGTTTGAGGGGTGTTTCTGGTTTGTGATAGATGGGGAGAGAGTATAATGATAGTAGTTTCAGGAACCAGCTGTGAAGTTCAGTTTATTCACTGCAGTAAGAGATTAAAATGCAGCTTACTTTTAAAATGAATGAATGAAATTGAACATTTGCTTTGGGAAAATAGCAAAGGATCTTGAGGGAAAGCTGGACTTCAAGCTTAAGAGAAATCTTTAATCTGGGCTGAGTATACACTGTTCTCGAACATTCCTGGTTCTGAAAATCTGTGGCGTGCACCTGAGCTTTTTTTAAAGTCAATAGAATTTATTCATAGGCTTATTTTGTCTTTGGCCTTGGATGGATATATGAAGCTGGGGACTAGACTTTCCATTTCCATGTGCAGATGCTTGCCTCTTGATTTGAATTACATCTTTTTCTTCCCTTTTTTTTTTTTGGTGGTGGTTTAAAAATTATAAAGCATCAGTGTGACTAGATAAAAGTGAAATTAGGCATCTTAAAGAAGAAGAATGACCCTTCTCCCCTTGCATCATTAACCATCTTTATCATTACAGGAAGGAAGGAGAATCCATATGATCAAAGGCATGTTAATTTGACAGAAGGGCTCAAGTGAAGTAGTTATTTTAGAACTCTTAAGAGGCATGAATTTAGTGGACTGCTTTTATGCTGGGGATGTTGTATCTTTATTTAGAAATTAAAAATCAACTGGCTCATCAATTTTTTCTAAACAAAGTACTATTTTCTTGACATGTTCAGAGAATACTATGCCCTATTAAACTTGCACTTGAAATTAGCTCTTCAGTCAGCACCTCTGAATTTGGTCTTTATGGAATGTTTCATAATGGAAAATTGCTAGTGCTTTAATGTTTGTGGAGCTTTTAAACTTCACTGCTAATGAAATGGCAGTGACCCAATTCAGCTTCACAATCTGCTGTGCGATTAGCTACATAAGCCTCATGTTAACTGTGCGGACACCACCATGTTTTAAAAGACAGAATAAATATAGTTTATGTTATAACCTAAAGTGGCTAGTTACAAGATGTTTTTGCAGAGATTTTAGCCAAACTGGCACTGTATTGCTTAATATATCATTCCCTCGTATAGTTAACGTGATGTTTGACTGACTCTTTGAATTCTCTCCATGGAGAGTGTTGATGGTGCTGCTTTTGTCTAGAAGGAGTGACTAGAACTGTGGGAGAAAAATAATGTTTCTAAACTATGCTGGTTTGGTATTTTGAACAACTATGGAGTTGGTTACTATTATTAGTTCTCAAAATATTCTTTTGTTTCCTCTTATTGCAGAAATGAATATGATGATACTATACTTATCTTAGATGCTCTGAAGGTTACAGCCAACATTGTTTTTGGATACGCCACGTAAGGAAACTTTTCTCCTGCTGTGCTGCAGATATTTTGAAGCCAGAAGATACCACTGAGATTGTGTAGCTAATCTTTTACAGAAAATACCAACTGTTCTGTTAAGGGACTGATAACTTGTATTGGTATCTGTATCCTCAGACTACCTTTTTGACTTCATTCTTTGAACGATTCCATGGTCTACTGATCGTGGATATCCATATGTATTCCTGGTATTTAATGTTCCTATTCAGGTGTAAGGGAATGCCAGTGAGAGAACTGCATTCAGCAAATCAGAAACTACTGGACAATTTTTCTGATTATTTTTAATGGCTACTTGTAGGAATTCTCTAATTATCTGAATACTATTTATTAGAGATTTTAAAAGCACACAGAATGAAAAAGCAAATTTTACCCTCAAGCCTATAATGTTTGTGCTGATGGGGAAGTGGGAGTTTTGTCTTGTGTGTTCCTAATGATGCTTACCAGTCTGTGCACTTGTATAGGAAGTCACGTACTGTTGAGGGACTGATTAACTTTAACCTACCTACTATACCCTCTGCAGTTATGTCTCCTCTGCAAATGCAAGTTAAATTTATATTAAAAAATGTATACGTATATATAAGACAAATTAATCAGTTTTTAGAAGAGTGGCATATAGACTGTCCCTGCTTTTTTTGCTTCATCTAGGTGTAACACATAGTTACACCTGCAAATGAAGCTACTTGAAGAGGTTACTTTGCAGATATCTGTATAACCTCTTGCTATTAGTTTTCAAATGGTGTGAAATACCTATTGAACAGAAATAGTCAAGAGCTTTAGTGAAGTCTTCCATGAGCATTTCAAGCCTCTCACATAAACAGCTAATATTGCCTCTGGTCTATGGCTTGGTTGTAAGTGAAATCTTCCCAGGATGAGTTGCTTGCAAATGAAGAGCAGGTTGACCATAAACCTGCTGTATAAGGGCTTCTTTCTCCCATTCCCAAATGTTATTCCTTTTGCCTTCATGTCGATCTTAGTCACACGGCTGTTGCAGTGTGTTGTGTTTTGTTTTGTTTTCCCCTTGTCACTGGTTATCTTGTAGGTGCCAGGGAGCAGAAGCTTTTGAGATTCAGCAGTCAGGGCTGGCCAATGGAATTTTCATGAAGTTCTTGAAGGAGCGTCTGTTAGAAGACAAAAAGATTACTGTACTGCTTGATGAGGTTGCAGAAGGTGAATTGCAGCTTACTACACTAGTCAATTCTTACTAAAAACTTATTTGCTTAACTGTCATTCTTCTCATGGCAAATGTTACACTACTTTAGCTCTGCCTCCATCCGTTTTCCCTGTGCTTCTCCAGATGTTGTGTCTCTCACTGCTCAGTCTGTGCTTTCAGGTTAATGTCCCATGCTGTAGATATCCTGATGTGTGACATTATCTCATGCTTGAGCTTAGAGTGCAAAGACTGATTTCACAGAGGAGAGCATGATGGCAGCTTCTGTTGGAATTTGGGGTGGAAGTCCTTCTCCCAACAAGTAAACAGGAGGGTGAGGAGGGAGATAATATAGAAGGCAGATAAGTCCTGTGTTAAGAAATAGAACTGGCAACCTCTAAAAGATCTGAGGACTGCACTAAACAAAATACAAACGCAGTACATAGTGTTCCCACTGCTTGAGAGTTCCAGCTGCTCAAAAGAAGTGTGTCTGCACTGGTTGTTTCAGTCAGCTTGTGTGTGTGCATCTGGTAGCATGAGGAAAAATCACGTCAGGCAATGAGACAACTGCTGTGAGTATTACCAGATGCTGGGTATTAGTGAGTGCAGTGGTACACTGGTGATACTCACATTAAAAGTGCTGTATGTAAATGAGGAACAGTGTTTGCACAGCATCAAGGCCTTCTCTGTTCCTGACTCTGCTCCGCAGTGAATAGGTTCAGGGGTGTGCAAGAGGTGGGGAGCGGACACAACTGGGCAGATGACCTGAGCTAACCAAAGAGATATTCCATACCATGTGCAGTGACGCTTAGCAATAAGAGGGAGGAAGAGGTTTAGGAAAGTTAGCTATCTTTTGCTTGGGAACTGGCTGGGCATTAGTCTACACAGGGGTGGTGGTAAGTGAGTGCCTTTGTATCGCTTCTTTTTTTTTTTTTTTTTCCTCTTTCCACTTCTCCTTCCCTTATCAAACATGTTTTATTTTTTATCTCAAGCTTTCTTGCTTTTGTGCTTCTTTTCCTTCTCCCTTGTCCCACTGGAAGTGGGTGAGGGAGGGAGTAAGCAAGCAGTTGTGTGGTGCTTGGCCATCTACCAGGGTTAATCCACAACATCTTATGAATAAATAACTGAAAGGAATACTTCTGAAACTACAAGTTTGTATCAAAGTGTTCATACTGTCATAACCATAGCAGCTATGCCACTGCTACATTGTATAGTCAATTTATTTAGAATTTCAGCAGCAATGATCTTGAGAGAAACTATGCATCTTGTTTTTAGATATGGGCAAGTGTCACCTTACCAAAGGCAAACAAGCTTTGGAGATCCGCAGCAGTTTGTCTGAGAAAAGGGCATTAACTGATCCCATTCAACAAACCATATCTTCTGCAGAGTCTATGGCACGGAACCTACAGTGGGCTAAAGCTCATGGTATGGTATGATCTACCTTTAGGTGATACTACTTGAATGGTGGGAATGTCGTATTAGGATGTTACATCACTAGAACTAAAATAGTTCCCTCGAAAATAAGAGGATGTACATTCTTTATAATCTCTAGTCCATAAGCCATAATTCTGAATAGAAATTGAAGAAATTCAAGTTCATATCTTGATTTTCATTAGTGTGTTCAGATGTTAGAATTTTTTGTGTTGTGAACCTGAAGTTTTTCGTGCTGTCACATTCAAAGTTTATTATAAAGCTATCTCTGTGTCTCCTGAATATAGGATACTGTATTAACCTTACTGATTTGATTACAGATACATAAACATATTCTTGGGTCAATATTCTATGTATGTAGCATTAGATGTTGCCTTGCTAGTTGCATGGTGTTTGGAAAGAAAGCTTGGAATTGAAAGATTGGAAAGAAGTTGAAAAGTCAGCTCTATGGCAATGTTAGTCAGTTACCTTCTGATACTGCATCTAGTAAACAATACTGCTGCCAGGTTAGCTTCTAAGAGTTGCTTCTGCGTGACTATGTAAGCAATAGGTAGAGGGAGTACACAAGGAAAAGGTCTGTATCTTCTAAAGTTCTTTAATATTCCCAAAGAGTAATAATAGAAAATACATATTTCTATTTAGAATGTAATGATGTGTTGTTTACTTGCAGAGCTTCCAGAAAGTATGTATCTCGAATTCAAATGTGGAGTTCAGATTCAGTTGGGGTTTGCAGCCGAGTTTTCCAATGTCATGATAATCTACACACGAATAGTAAAGAAGCCACCTGAAATAGTAGTTTGCAGAGCCTACGTTACAGACTTCGCACTTGTAAGTGCTTTCTGTAGGTGTCTTGGTGTGATCTCCCTCCTCTGAAGCTGAAAACTGTCAGGTCTGTCCATGTCAAACTGCACCTTTTGTAATAAAGTGAATCTAAAATATTGAAACCAGGTGCTTACATGACTGTCTCTGTACATATACAGCGACACATTTTTATATATTTTTATATGTGGTCATCTTTTTCAAAGTCACCTTTTTATTGTCATTATAACATTAGGTAGTTACATTTAATTGAGTGAGTTAAATGTCAATAGCTTCTTTTTGGGCCTACGGCACATCTACCTTGCAATACAAGGTTTCTTAGAATTTAGTGTTTTCTTTACAGCTGTGTGATCTTTCTGGTTCCATTGATGTTACTCAGCTCAGTGCAGTAAGGTGAAGGATAAGAGTAAAACTGAAAGTTCCTTAGGTGTAGGAAACCTTTTCTGGTGTTTAATAAACAGAACACTTTTGATGCTTGGTGAAGAAAACATTTCAGTTAATGTGCATAATAAAGATGTGTCTGTAGCCCACAGAATTGCTGTTACGGTACTGTACTTCAGCCGATTTCAAAGGAATCATCAGCAGAAGAGGGTAACCTAAATAAATAACCTCTTCTGCCTGTGACTAATAGTGGCTTCAGCAGCTTTTGCAAGTAATCCAAGATGGGTGTTCTTTCCTTTTAAGAAGAAGCAAATGTTGACTTCATAAAAATAAATGCTCCTAACTGTTCTATGATCTACAAGTTCTGTATCTTCAGATGAGTTATCATTTCTTTCTTGCAATAGGACCTGGATGTGGATCCTAAAGAGGCCAATAAAGGAACTCCTGAGGAAACTGGAAGCTATTTAGTATCAAAGGACCTTCCCAAACACTGCCTCTACACCAGGCTAAGTTCACTCCAAAAACTAAGGGTTAATATAAATTGTTCCTCGCAAGTTTGTTCAGATAGCATAGATTAATCATGTTGCTTTGCAGTTCTATTGGGTTGGCTGTGTATTGTTTGCATGGTAGGTAACAGGTTCTGGAGACATACGCAACATACCAGATTTAAATCCTGGCTACTTAGAAGGGAGAATGACTAACAGCAACACTTAGTGACTATAACTAGTTCCTCCACTGTAAAATAAAAGCCAGAGAATCAATGCATGTGCAATCCCAATGCCATTGTGCAAGGCACTTTGTATTTTCTAGGATTGTGCTGAACTTTGACAAGATGATTATTTTTATGATCATCATCTTGTGCACATTGTGGAAATGTTCCTGTGCCTTGTAGTACAGTAAGAGTGTGACCTGAAACATAGCTGCATCTTACAGTTATGAGAAGGAGATAAAAATGTTACATATTTCTATTCCAAGTTGTGTTCTTGGATGAGGCTTTTGAAAGGTTCTCACTTCAGCATACTGTGGCACTGTTAAGTTTATCTTTTGTATCTTTTATTTATGAACATCTTATCTGGACATGGCTAGGTATCTTTTCTTAAATGCTTCTGGCAGGTGTTGTAATAAAAATGCTTCTAGAAATAAAGACTGTCAGGTGGACAAGTATTAAGCAGATCAGGAGGTCTTCAGTAAAGTTCTGAGGTGTCCTTAGCCAGTAAAGGGGACAAAGTTTAATTTTACTCTGTTCTCTAAAATGTTCGGAGGAGTGGGCAACAGGGGAGGTTTTTTGTTGTCGTGTTACCTGCAACAATAGAAAATAAAACTTTCTGGCCTGCAGCATATCTTGGGCATCCAGCCTGCAACATAATTGAGAAATCCTGTCTGCATGTCATGTACAGGGACATCTGATGTGGTTTACCTACATTTTAACCAGTAGAGGGAAACTGAACCTTGAATTAGCATGAAATATGAGTTTGCAGAAAAAACTTTATGATGAGTAGATTGCTTTTTGCAATCCCACAGAGTTCTTAAGAATATTAACACATCAGTCGAGAACCTCCATCTTTCAAGCAGCATGCATGTAACTAACGTGGTTAAGACTTGACTAATACGTGGCTTTAGCTCCTAAAATAGATTGGTCTCCTCCTCCATTAGTAGATTATGCTTCTTGAAATTTTTCCTATTTGGCTTATTTAGAGAAGTATAACCTTCCCCCCCCATTCTGTTTTGTAGGAACACTTGATCTTCACGGTTTGTTTGCACTATGAATATCCAGGAATAGAAGATACAATGGATGAAAGAAAGGAAGTTAATGTTGGGAAGCCCCTTATTGCTAAATTAGGCCTCCATCATGGATTCAAAAATAACTGCCTCCAGACCTGTTGTGTGACTAATAATCCTTTTCACAATCAAGTAGAATCAAGTCCAGTGGCAACTAACTACTACTTCCCTAGTCACTGCCAACCAAACTCCTGCCCAGGCATTTACCATGGAAACCGTACTTGCTCAGACAGCGTTAGACAACCGGAGGCATGTTCTTGCAATGGGACTTCAAGAATATTAGCTTCAAGACATGAAGTACAGAATTACCAATCCCCTGCACAAAAATGTAATGTGCCAGTAGAGACTACAGATGATACTGTTGAACTGGAATTCCTCCTTTCTGACAGCCTTAGGTTCTCTAAGCAGCAGTAGCTGTGATGTCTTCAGAACAGACCAGATATCATCTTTGGATATGGACTTTCCACGCTGCCTATCCATCTTCTGGATTTTGGGGACTTTGAGTCAAAGGGACCGGAGAGTCTAGAGGTGGTATTGGGAATGAGGATATGATGGGTGTTGGTTCATACTGCTCTCAGGGAAAACTTCTAGGATCTAAGGAAACAAAACTGGACTGATAGACTTAGGAATGAAAAGGCATGTGTTTTTTTTTTGTCCTACCGTTAGAAGCTTGATACATGCAAAAACACAAACTCAAGTATCATATTCCATGATATGGCTGTCAGGCAACTAATGAACACAGGCAACCATACATCTCTGGCAGGAAACTTACTGTTTCAGATGCAGAATACGTATAATCCTGGTTATCATGTCAGAGTTTCTCTTGATAGTAGGGCCTTGGAACTTCCCAGCTGCTTTTCCTCCAGTACCTTCTGGAGTTACAAGATTTACTGTAAACATATGCTTCATAAATACTCTGTTTTTAGAGAGGAGCTGCTCATCCTATACAAAAAAAAAAAAAAAAAAAAAAAGAAACAACCCATGCCTAGCTGTTAGTGGGAAAAATGTTGATAGACTTAAGTAGGAAAATGAATTTCCATGTTCTCTATCATTTAATGTGATTTTTAAAAATCCATTCCCCCCCAAATGATAAATAATATTTTTCTCTCTTCCACCTTTCAGTTGTCTAGGATCCAGGGATTTCTTTTTACATACTGCATTACAGTGAAGTTTTATGTGTTAGGATGTTGTAACAACCTGCTGTTGAGTATATAAGGTGACACATGAAGTAAATGAACTGAACGAAGGGGGAGCTTTTACAGAAGTGAAGATGTGGTGTTTTAATATGCAGTGTTAAGAATGTCTCCTTGAAGACTCCAGTTTCTTTTCTTCCTCATGTATATATTAAGATCAATCACTGACATTCCTGTCCTTTGGATCTAGCTAATAATCAGCATTTACTGCATTTTGCATGTACGCTTCTGCCAGTGTTTGGCAGAAACTGACAGATGCTGAACTGTGCAAGGAAAGCAAAAGGTGAGGATGAGAAGAGGAACTGACCTAATAAACTAACATCGCTTTCAGAGAGAGAATACTAGCTTACAAATAATCAGAGGATGCAAAATCAGGTTCTTACTGTGGTGGATTGTTCTCAAGATAATTTTTGTCTCATATCACACACAAGATTTTTACTGAGCTAGTTGCTGGATAGGTGGTCTTTTCTGTTCTGGAACACTAAATGGAAATGTCAGGGAGAAAAGTACCTGTTTGTTGCAAACAAAGTATTGCATAGGTAGTCCTGCAGTAAAATATACTGAAGGCTGAAAGGGAACGGGCAAGATGAGTGAAAATTTTGAGGTTCTTCAGGCTGAAGTAGCGGGATGGTGTTTCTGGATATCAGCCGGTGTTTTTCTTGTGGTGATTTTAAAAGAACAAACAACCAAAGAACTACTCAAATGTTTTCTGAGCCAAATGAATTCATGTTCTTTCAAATAAAAAGGTTAAAGGAAAAGTCTAACCAATAACTATGAAAGCCCAAGATAACGACTCCAGCATACACAAACATAAAACGTGTAAAGCAGAAGGTGAGAGCCAATGCCTTCAAGTCAGGGCCTGAGATCTTGCCTGTTTCCCTGCAGCCTCTATGTGTGTGCATTTGCTTTGGAGCTTAAAGGTGGAGTTAATCTCTCCATGGGCTAGATGCCAAAAGCAAGCTAGGCTTCCAGGGCCTTGAGCTTTTAAAACCTGTAATTTTCCTATGCAATGCAGAGGTATAGGCACCTTCGGAAGGCAGGTGATCCTGTACTAAGAGGCAAATGAGCTACTTCCATATGGTGCTTTACTACTTCGTTGACCAAAGGGAACAGATGGAACTCGTCTGGACTAGCTGTTATCTTTTTAGATAACACAGATTCTTTTGGTCTGTGTCCAGGAAAGGACAGTTTTGCTTAGTGAACTGTTTTTGCTTGTTCAGGTTGAATAGTTTAATCAAAAAGACACTTTTTTTCTAATGTTTTGTTTTAGAATACCTAGAAATCTGTTACCTGCCTATGTGTATTTGGGGAAGACTGTGAGAAAATTGATGTTTTTAAAAGTTTTTTGTTGTTGTTTTTTAAAAGGTTTTGACGTGTTTGTTTGTTTTTTTAGTTTTTTAAAAGACTTGATACTTTGAAATCATGAAAATATGAGGGTGTGAGGTTACAGAGAGAAAACCTCTGTTAAAGAGAGGTTTCAGATACAGGCAGTAATCTCTCCTGCCTTGATAACACTGATAAGTAGCATTGCTTTAATTAGGACCCTCATCATGAAATAATACTTTACTTTAGAAAAATTAAGTAGGTAGCAAAAAAAGTTGAAAATTTTGTTCTATTGATGTGATGGACAAACCAGCTTAAATCTTCAGTTGAGAACGGCACCTTCTGCTGCAATCCTCTGGCGTGTTGGCTGGATGCTCAGGGAGGGCTCTGCTTGGGCTATTAAGAGCATTGTTAACTAGATCTGCTGATCTTCGAATTAATTTGCACTGAAAAGTGGATATATATATGTGGAAATTAATGTAGTTATTTCCAAAATGACAGCCATGCTTGAGGTAATCTGCAAATGAGCTTGAGTTTCTGATATCTCTTTTGGAGGGTATTAAATAGTGACCTATTTACTGAGGATTGAGATGTACCTGTGTGTTAATTATCCTGTGTAAATGACTTATAAATTGAAAGTATAGCTTGAGAAATGTTCCGGTACTGTAATATTTAGTCAATGTGTTGTCACAATTTTCTGATTACTATGAAAACTTATTTTATTTCTTATTCTTGAAATAAACTGTTGTCCACAAGATGTATCTGTGCATATGTAGATGCTGTATTGTCCTACTTCTTCCAATTTAAAAACAACAACAAAAAAAAAGTCAACAAAACTCCATTAAAAATGCATTTTGTAGAAAAAGTTTCTGTTTCTTAACGAGAAGGGCAAATCTGATTTGTGAGCTTCAATTCAGGTTGAGCACACCTGCACCCTGGTCCTGTACAGGTTTCTCAAACTATGCACTTAGTAGTAGAGGATTTTTTTTTTGCACTTTTCTATGCTTTCTAGCTTCTGCTGTCTCAACCTGCCTGCTGGTTAAGATGAGGTGATGTTTTTCCATCACCTCACAGAGACATCCCAGCTAGTTTCAGCAGTATTTTGTCCATTTTCATGAGAAATGCAGATAAAGTTGTTTTGAAACCTTAAAAGCTGTCTAGAAGGCAAAGGACTCGCTGGCTGTATTTGTGTGCTCATTTGCAGGTGTGCTCTGACCTTGGTGACATGGGATGGGCTCCCAGGAGCAGCAGTGCTGGGCACGAGGAGCTGTCTCGGGGCACGGCTTAAAGCTGGCAGTGGGCCAGCTCCAACCTTTGGAGATCAATACCTGAGATGCTTGAAATGTAACTGTGTTTGAACGTGGAAAAGAAAAGGTCACGGGACTGTAGAGGTTGGGAGGAGACCTCTGCACGTCGTCTGACGAAGGACCTGCGACAGTAGGGTCTGTGGGGAAGGTCTTTATTGTCTGAGTCCTACTTCAAAAGGGGGTGGTGATGGAAACGCATTTTCTCGAGGTGTTGCTGCCTTTTGGACCTGCTTTAACTGTTCTGATCGTTGGTGTTAAGGGTGAAACATTCCACTGCTTATGGATGAGCTGTAAGAGGCATGTGTTTCCTTTTGGCCCCTATCCAGCAAAGCACTTTAAAAGTTAAGCATGCATAAATGAGCCAACGTTTAAATCTCAGTGAAGTCAGTAGGATTAAAATAGATTACTAAACCTACCTAGGCATTTGTTAAAGCTGTCTCTGGTTGTGATGCTCTGTCTGAGCTAACTGCCTTGCTTTTTTTCCTGAAGGGTGATTTTGTGAGGATAGTACTTATTTTTATCTTGAATTTTCTGCTAGGCTGTGTTAATTTGCCAGCTGCTTTATCTATAGATTTTTGTGTGACTTACTGGTGTTGGTTTCTCTTTTTCAGAGTTGAATAGGTTTGGAAGGCAGGCTTGAAGGTAGTCTAAATAAGCTCAGGCTTGTCTGGCGAAGGAGAAGTTCACACCTTCAGAAAGGCCAATGCTCTTTTTCTGTTCCCTCCCCACTCTGCACTGAGAGGCTAATATGAATGCAAGAAGTTATTGTTAATGCACCACTGAACTTCAGAGAGTGATCCTGTTTTTAGCAAGTGATGGAAGTAGGGGAACATGAGAGGCTTATAAAGAGCTCTCCAGCAGTGACGGCTTAGGATTCATTTGGTTTGGCATTCTGAGTTTCACGTCCTTGGCCTTTGCTTACTATGCTGGCTGTGCTCGTCTGTGAGCCCAGAAGGCAGAGCTGGGACGTAACGCTGCACCAGCTGCCACTGCCCTTGGTTAAGCAGCCTCTCGTGTGTTGCTGTGTGGTGGCAAATTGCCAGAGGAGATCCGTACCGCACAGGCAGTAAGATATTTTGTACCGACCTGTACGAGCATCTTTCTCTGTCAGTCTGTTTTCTCCACTTTATATGAGGTCTGTAGGATGGAAGATTTCTCCTCTAAAGTGTTTCTGAATAGCACTCTGAAATTGTGGTGCTGCTGATAGGTTTAGTAGGAAGGGTTTTATGCTTCCACATAAACCTCTCCTAGGGTACTCTTACCCATTTATCGTATGCAGTGAGACTGCCAGAGCAGTGGTTGCACCGTGACAACACCAGATGAGCAGAATACCCTTGGGAACTCAGGTTGCCCCTGGTCAGAAGTACTGACTGAAGTAATGCTGGGATCTCATTTTGGCACAGCTGAGATCTGAAGCCTTCTGGTGGCAGAGGTCGTCAGCTGGTGTTCCTGGATTGCACCACTTGACACCAGAGCCCAGGACAACCAGTTAACTTCATACCTGATGTTGGGACTGGGGGAAGAAAATAGCTGAATACAGTGGGTAAAATGTTATCTTCAGTTTACATCACATTGACCTAATGGAATTTTTCATGTTCTCTTTGCCAGTTATTTCTCACAGTTATTCCTCTCAAAAGGCAACTGCTTTAATAGCAGGAGGTGTTTGAACAAGGCCACCTTTTGAACTGCTGTAGCCACTGCCTGTTGTAGTCTAATCAAGGCACTCTTCATATTGAAATGGAGACTGTCTTGACCTTCCACATAAATGGTGTGAGTGAATTTGCCTTCTATATCTACATAAAGCTCTGCAAGTTACCACCTCAGTAAAACAACTTTGTACCTTGTGTGTCCTTAAATTGTCCCATTGGCCACAGAAGATCGTCTGCACCATGTAGCTCCTCACCAGCAGTTTTCAAAGCAGTTTCTCTGTCTCTGTAGATGTTGCTTTTGTTCATGCATCAACTCTTTTCCCCCGTTCTGTGTCAGCTAATTAGTGGCTTTGGCCACTCTGTCATCCATTAATCATCAGGGCTGTGTTCATCTTGATGTATGTTCCTGACTTCCGTAAGTATAATACTTCTCATTATTACTCCCTCCTTGCACAGAATTTTAATTCAGAGTAAGATCTGTTCACTTTATGGCATGTTACCTTTTGATATCCAAGGTGTTTGCTATGAATTAGAGGTTTTAGGGTACCAGGTGTGGGAGGAGGGTTTGGAGGTGTCTTCTTTTCCTTTTTTTTTTTTTTTTTTTTTTTAGTTTGCTCATCTTTTAGTTTAGTAATTGCAATTATCTAGGAATGGAGTAATAAGAACACCTTAATGTTATGGAAATTAAGCAGTTACTAAATTTCTAAGGTACCACTGCTGCAATTTAGTCATAGCAGGCTTATTTTAAAAGCTAATTAGAAATGCTGTCTCCCATCATTTCTGCTGGCATGCACGATGAGCATGAGCACGTGGTGCACGTGGGCTGTGTGTTCCCACATCAACCAGCCTCCGCACGTACTTTCATCACTCAAAGTGCTACTGCAAGTGCAGGAGGAAATGACTAGGACTTCCTCATCTTTTTTTTTTTTTTGGGTAGAAATCCATTTTTCCAGCACTCTGCTTTCATTTTTTGGAGTCAATTGAAATTAGAATGAAAAGTCTTCAACCTGTTGTGCAAGCGATTTCACTATACAGAAGGACAGAGGTTAAAACAGCTCAGATATGGTTCGTAGGCTCTCTAATCGTGTAGCTTGATGGTTAGGACTTATTTCACCTCTCCAAATGTTAGGCAGCTCTAGTTTCTTGTATTCTGTCCTGCCATCCTATAATAGATGCTTATTGGGTGTGTGCTGTAGGGCAGCACACCTTGTCCTGCAGAGGCAGGCGCCTCCTATTATGACCAGGCAGCCTAGAGATGCCTAACCTCTAGGGGGCTAACACTGCTCAGGTGAATTCCTCTCTAAACATGCTATTTTTCAGCACTCTAGATATTTAAACTGATCGCAGGATTCTTCTCTGTTCATTTCTTCTCTTAATGTCTTTGCTGTTCTCCTTTCCCTTCCCTCCTGTTTAATGCCAGCAGTATCCACAGTACCTGCCTTGCAGGGCTGACTGGGAGATTGGTCCAGTAATTTTTAAGAACTGTTTTGAGAATGTCATAAAAAGTGCCAGATATGTTTTGTGCTTTTTGTCCTCTCAGAACCATTGCTGTCTTTCAAGGAAGTGCAAAGTAACCATAAGATGTCGACTTGCAGATTCTCAAAGGTTTGTGGGTTTTGCTTTATGCCTGTCTTAGTGATACGCAGACTCTGCATACACTGCAGGCTGTTTCAACACTGCAGCTGCAAAGAAGACATCATTTTACTTGGTACATCCATTAGATTATCAGCTCTGGTTGTAATGGAAATAATGGCCTCGTTTTAATCAGAAAATAGCTGCGCTTTATGGCAAGCAGTTTACCTGTCCTAACAGGTACAGTACTTACTGCATCTGTTTGTACACTACATTGCAATCACATTGGTAATTTGCTGGTTAAAGGTGGAGTGGGTTTAAAACAGAGGTAGGACTGACTGCACGCTGCAGTGGAAGCCCCCCTGCTAATTTCTGTCATGCTGTCCTCTGGCATGATTCTGGTTGTAATGCAGCATCCCCCTCTGGTGTTAAAACACACTTTCCTCTGATGAGATGTATGGGAGCAGGCAATTTGCTTGCTCTGTTTCTAAATCCATAGTACTGGATTTTGCTGTGGCATAATCTTTGCCGTACTCTGAGAGGGTGTTGTTAAAAATGCACGGTCATTGCACTGTACATCTGTGGTACAACTTAGTGTTACAGTGCACGTTGTTCTCCTGTGATTGTTGCCACAGTGTGTTTCTGACACTCACAGGAAGATGAAACTGTCTTTTTGCCAGTATATCTAGGAAATGTGAATCAGTATTTCTTGTATGTCTGCCATGTGCCCTGATGTACACTGTCAGCCAAACAAGCTCTTACACAATTACGGTCACCTAAAGTCTTGCAGGGAGGTAAGGTGTAATATAGAGTGCAGGATTTCTGGCAGACCTTCTGCAGAGTCCTTACAAGTAGGTATGGATCTGTACAGCTTGGGTTGAGAACCGTGGCTGTTCAACACGTGTTCCCAGTTCAGGTGTGTGCATGGCCCAGCGCAGCTCCTGGACTTGCTGATGGCAGCCTGGTCCCTCCTGTTGTCCCACCACAAAATAAATGCCCGTGTGTACTTGTGTTCATCTCTGTGCGGTATGTATCACACACACAACAAAGCGGATCAATGCATCTGGAGTCGAGTACATTTTTGAAGTGGAATCTGGGCCACATTCAACCACATGCTGTTAATGTCTTGGCAATGAGAGTGCTGCTTGCAAATGCTTTTGTCGGTGATACTCTCTAGAAAAAAAAAATTCTTAGGAACTCCTGTAATACAAGTAACCTGCATAAAGGTTGTGTGACAGTGCCCCTCCTGGGCAAAACCGTTATTGTGCAGAGGTAAGGTAAAGAGAATTCCTTCTTTTGGGAATGCAGAGCTGCAACATTGGCTTTGTCAAATACCTGAAGGAATAGAAAAACTGCCACAGTGCTGTACTGGAAGATTTTCAGGCATGGGAACTGGCAATAAGTAAATAAATAAATGCTACAATGGTTGAATTACAAAGTTATTTACTACCTCTTTTTGAGGCACTGCTTGTTCTGACAGAGCAATACCGAAACCACAAGAAATCTGTGCTGAACTGGCGAATTGAAAAGAAATCCTTTTTATAGTCTCCTAAATATTTTAAACCAAACTTTACTTATTGACACAAACTGCTCGGAAGGAATCAAACTGATGAATGATGTTAAAGGTATGAATGCTACTAACGCTGTTGAAAAGCAGCGGCCTTATCAGCGAGCTGCAGCAGGTGGCCACACTGTGCCTCTCCAAAGGAGGCCTGCACAGGAATGGTGGGGAAACAGGTACTCAGTGGTTCTCCTGTGTAAATGCGTTCTCCTCCGTAATGTTGTCATGTGCTACAGGACATCAGAAGCACAAAAATTACAAGTGCTGTAACTCACACGCTTGCAAGGCTCTAGCTTTTGTCAAAGTGGGAGAAAAATGCCAGCAGAAATGCATAAATTATGGAAGAACATGAGTGAAATAAGTGCTCATTCAAGTGCACGGAGCTAATTGAGTCATGAACCCTTGTACTCAATGAGTCAAAGTGATTTGGAGTCGATATCCTTTTACAGGACCCAAATCTGTGCAATCATGCCTGTCACTGCTGCCTGCATTCATTGGTTTTAGCAAGAACCAGCACAGTTCCTCTTGAGAAGCCCCAGTGGATCTGGTTACCCTGCGAGTTTTCAAGTTCCTTTTGAAATTTTCTCCATCCAAGACTCTGTGAACACAACACACTGGGCTCGCACTGCAGGAACTACATTCAAATTCCTGCCTGGGAGTGCGTACGTCATCCTCTGTCCTGGTGTAAGCGTGGGTGCTTGGCAGCACAGCCCCTGCTCTAGGGCTCATCTGGAGGAGAAGCTTTTTATCTACACTGCTCTGTGACTATTGAATAGTTACAAAACTTCCCAGTTTGTTTAATGTTTAGTGTTTATTGAACTCTGTGTTGCCGTTTATTTTCACAATGAATGACAGCGAACGTGATTCAGAACTCTAATTTTCCCATGGGCCTTGGCTGCGTAAGCTTGGGCTGAAGACATTTGTTGTGCTTTTGGTCTTCCTTCAGTCCCTCAGCCCTGTGTAAGGGGAGCACGTGGTGGCTGGCAGGTGTCGCAGCTCATTTGGACCATATTCCTTAGATCTTCTCTCAACCATAACACTGCTTCACATGAAGACAATAGATAATCAGGTGTTTGGTGCTTCTGATTTCAATATATTCAGCTCAGATCTTTAGCAGCAGAAAATCTACAGTAAATTAAGCTATGCGATTTGTCTGGATCTGTGAGTTTCCTTTCCCTGGTGGTCTTCTAAACTTGGCCTCTAGCTTTTGACTGATGTTTCTCAGCTAAATTTCTGCTTTTTTGGCTTCCCTTCAACTTTGCAGCTGTTTGTGAAGCCAGTCACTCTGTGGGTTGAGGAGAAAAAAAAAAAAAAAAAATACTTGTAAGATACAGAGTGCAATTTCTACTTAGCATACAGCCTTTTCATTTTAGTTCTCATGTGAGAAAGTTATTGCTATTAAAACACTTCCCTAAACCATACCAGTAAATCAGACAGATTCAGACTCTTACTGAAGTTGAAACTAGTTACTTTGCTGATTCCAAAGTTATATGTATATCTATGGGAACATATAATTTAATATCACACCGTTCTTAAGAGTAATTGGCATCTAAATATTCCTACAACTTAAAATGCAAATAGATGCAGATAACATGCGTGGTAGATAAATAAAACACTGCTACATGTTACCTTAAGATAGCGCTCTTGGCTTCGCTGTGTTGCAAAACTGTTCGAGCAGATTTTGGTCCCCAGATTTGGATCATGCAATAAAGTTTGTGTCACAGGGGAATAATTTCAGTTGTGAAATTATTCTGATATTCTAATTGTACACCAAAAGCAAGAATTCTCTTTCTAGCTCTGCTAAGTGCCATGGAGCAGAGGTCTGTGGACGCGGTGCTGTCTCAGAATGCCAGCCAGGGCCTCGGGGTGCCAGGACCAAGTGGCCTGTGTAACGTTGGAGCCCTCCAAGGCAGGAGCCGCTTTTGTTGTGTGTGGTTGCAACAGGCCCTCTCTTTTCATAGAACACATAGTGCTGTGTCCCTGCAAGCGTACGATCTGTTACTGGACTGAATTCACAACTGGTTAACCACTGCAGCCCCGCGCTCTGTGGCAGGTGAGCAGACACGTGCCTACGGCTGCTGGTGCAGGCAGAGTCCTGTCAGGAGCTCACCTGCCCAACGTGAGGCCAGGGCTGTGTCCTGCCACACCTGTCGCCCTTGGCAATGAAATCAGAAGGAAATGTCACATTCACTTATTTAGACTCTGCTCTGTACTGAAATAATTCTACCAGGTACATCATGACATCAGCAGACTTCTACACACCATCATCCGTCCAAAGAAGAGATCTGAGGAGGTGGCTGCTTAACTTATCACAAACGAGTCTGCCAAGAAAAAACAAATGTTTATTTTGAAATCACAGGACTGTAGTGGTTGGAAGGAACCTCGAAAGATCATCGGGTCCAACCCTCAATGGATGTTTTAAAGCTGAAAATAAGTTAATATTCAATGCTTGGTTTCCCAAATACAAGCATTATATGCTGAGTTGGAGGGTTGGTTGGTTTGTTTGTTTTTTCCAGTCAGCCCTTTCTCTGACTCCCTAAAATACAGATTCACTGAAGCTAAAACTTTGCAGAGCACTGTCAGCTTTAGCAACATTCCACACTCAAAAGTTTTTTTGACAAAAAAAAATAAAAAAATAATAAAAATAAAATTAAAAAAAAGCTTGAGACTATCAGAGCATCTCTTTTTCTTTCCTTTTGTTCTTTGAACTGAATTCCTGAAGACAGAAAGACTGGTGCATGTACTTGGTGCACACAGAGTGCAATGGAAAGCAAAGATGATGATTTAAAGCTACTTCATTATCCGTCTGCCAGCTCAAAATCAAATATGTGTTTGGGTTCCTTCCTGGAAGCTCAGACTGGAAGTTCTAAATTTTCCTTTCCTGACAGAATATGACAGAAAAGGAAAAAAAAAAAAAAAAAAAAAGAGGAAAAAAAAAAGGAAAAAAAAAGTTTGTTTTCTGAAGATCCCCGTGAGAAATAAGTGCCCTTTCTCAATTAATTCTGCTCAAAGTTATTTTCCTTTTAGACTCATCAGTTTTTCTTATTGCAATACTTTCTTACAGCAGTCATCTTGGTGTTAGTCAATTGTTATGATAAAGTTAATATTTAATAATAGCTATCTTGAGAATTATATCAGTAATACTTTTATAAACACAAATGATACTGAGTCATCAGTGATAGCAACTTCTCAAATTAGCAGATGGTGGCCCTATAAGAAAACATGTTTCCATGCCTTACCCTTCAATTTATTCCTAGACTGAACAAAGATAACTAGGTAGTGGCATCTGTTGATGTAATATTTCCTGTTAAACTCCATCTGCCTCCTAGATCTAAAGATGTCCAAGCTATGGTATTTATAAGGTTTAAAAGGTATAATTAGAATTTTGATATATCACAAGTTGGAATTTATTTTAATTATGTAAGATGGACATTTTTGGACAACTCTAAGAAGAGAAGCAATAAAAAATGTAGTGAGCAGAGCGATGACGCTGAGCAGTTGTCTTTGCTACATGGATTATTATTTGTATTCATGTAGTGCAAAATGTAAATTTTTCCCTTATCTGAAACCAAGCTATTTCTTGCATACCAGGCCTGTGTAATTGTTTGTATTGTTCCCATAAAAGGATGGCGGAGAGAGGCTTTCAGAATGGGTCAAACCAATTTCTCTGCTTGCAAAGATTATATCGAGGCATTTGCATTTGTCTTGTCAGCGCGACAGCCTAAGCAGAGTTTAAATCAGGTTTTGCTGTTTACCCTTCTATTATTATCACAAGTCAGTAACTTGCTAACAGAAAAATTTCTACTAATCTTTAGTGGACAAAAGGGTAAGGGCAGGGTGGTGAGTTTATTTTCTCTTCCAAAATGACAAGAGGTTCATAGCAAACCCTGCCACCAGCCCTGCCTCTTCCCGCTGCTGTGGGGCTGGAGGGTTGGCGCCTGTGGGCGCAGGCAGCACCTGGCTTGGGTAAACCCCCAGCGTGGTCCCCAGCCATGCTCTCCCGGACAGCCCCTGCTTCCAAAGCCTCTCATAGATGGTTTTTGTCCCCGCTTTACTGTGAGGGTAAGTGCTGCAAGCCTGACAGAGAGTTGAACCTTCGGGGTAGAAACTCAATAGACCATCTCACAGTCTGTGTTTTCATAGCAATTTTTTATTTGGCTGTTTAATTTTCAGTATGATTTCAATAAGTTACTTTTTGGCTTCATGCTGCCCCTGAAGGATCAGCCAGACTCAAAGTCATTGCTCTGTGCAACGTGACAGAGATCCCATCCACCGCCAGGCGTTTGGCTGCGAGGCTCATCCCGTTTTCTGGAGAGGTTGCTCTGACCTGGCACCAGCTCTTGCGGGACATTTTGCCAGGGACATCGAAGGACATCTTCTCTTCCACCTGAGGCCCTGCAGATGGCATCCAGGAGGCCCACAAGGGTGTCTCGTGACACGGGCATTCCTGTGCACATGTAACCTGAACACAGAGGTGCAGGACTCATCTAGGGTGATGGGATCCTGGGAAGCTCGTGCTCTACCTCCCCATTTGAGCTCTAATTCCTTCATTAGCAATGCCTTTCACCTGGTCTATTTCTAATGCTGGTCATTCTCTGTCTGTCTTTGGAATTCAACAGCCTTCAGCCTGGGTGCCTGTTGACGAAGCAAGTTAAGTTTGTCTTGGAGCCTTTGAAGGAGGAGGAAGGTGTGGTACAAATGAAAGAACAAGTTCAAATCCTTTCTCATGTCAGAGGGATTTTCTACAAACAGATCCTGAAATTTCACATTGTCCCTAGGTGGATGAGGATACACGTGGATTCCTAACAGGACAAAGGAGTCATATAACTCTCTTTTCTTTGCTTTTAATGTGCTAGCATGATCCATGTGTTTTGTCCTCCCAGGGACCATTGCACCCACCCTGTTCTGAAAGCAAATGAAATTCTTGAATGGCATGACCTTGGCCAGCCTGGGCTCAGGTTCAGGACTTCAGTTAGTTAATGCAGTTTGTTGCCTGTGAGACTGTTTGGTTTTCCTTCGGTTGATGTAGGAACACTGCAGGTAAGATTATTCATGGAAAATGTAGCACAGTAGCTCAAAAAGAACAAATGATACTTTTTGTCATGAAGGAAGCCTACAGTGATATTTTAGTCATTAGCTATTCACTCCTAGGTGTGGGTTTCTTGATGCCTGAGGCTCCAACCTGCACACAAACTTGTTGAACACAGCGTGCAGAGGCTGAGGACAGCTCCATGAAGACTCACTGACAGAAGCTGTTTCTGCTGTCCCTCTCTCGCACGTGAGCACGCAGGATAACACATGGTTAATGCCAGTAAAGCTTTGATATTTTCTGTAATTATTTTGTTCCATTGCTCAAGTTCCCGTGGCACAGCCCGGGAGCGGCCCCGGGCCCCCGGTGGCCACCTGAGCAGTTGGCTGCGGTAGCCACCAGGTGTCAACGTTCTTCTGCTGAGCCGGCCTGGCCTCCCTCCGCCGGGCGAGCTGCGGGCTCCTTCCTCTGAGAGAGGATGCAAAACTTCCAGCGTGGGGCTAGTGAGGCTGTGCTGTGCACGGAGTGTTTCTGCAAACGTCGATTACACTCAGAAGCTGTGTAAAGGAGGTCCTGCTGTGGGACCAGGACCTCGGAGGGGGACGAGGAGGCAATGCTGGGACAGCAGCAGCTCCCCCAGGCACAACGAAGCCCTGGGCTGTGGGCAGGTGCTGGTGGGAGCAGCGGCTGCGTGGGAGCGTAACTTCTGAGGCAGCAGTTTCTGAGAGAATGGACAAAGAGGCGAGATACTCCAGGTCTGAAGAGGTGGATTAGGGCCGCAGACAATGCGTGCACGTGCTGGAGGAGCCAATGCCCACAAACTGCTCATAATCTCCCCAAACAGCCTGACATTAAACACAATCTAATCGGGGCCACAGCAGGTGCAGTCAGACCGAGTATTGTCACCAGTGACAGCAAGGGATGCCTCACCGACGGATAACGCTCGGCCGTCCTGCTGCATGGAAAAACGCTCATTCGAGTGGGAGGCAGCTGGGCTGGGGGCACGCAGCCGGCCCCCTCGCCATCCCACGGGAACGTGCTGTCACCTGGGGACCCCTTCCAGCGAGATAACTGCCCTGCATTTGTTTCTTTTGTGTGAAACAAACTGAAATGGCCTCACCACCTGCCACTCCGCACAAAGAAGGGAGAGCCACCAGGGACTGCTGATCCATCTCAAAGAAGGCTGATAAAGTGATGAGTACGGGCTGCCCTGGGTACCAAAACCTCTGGGCTGGGTCTATGTTTGGGGTCCTCTGGCTCATCCCCTCCCTCTTCTGTGGGCCTTGATCCCTCTGCCTCTTCTGCCCCCTTTATGTCAAATGAGAGAGGGGCATTTCCAGTGCTGGGCACATAAATTAGTGGTGTGGCATGCTATGAGGTGACATGTTATGAAAGCAGAAGTGTTTCCCTACCCCAGATGTGTTTTACAATATTTTTGGTGATTTAGGTTGTTGGGTATTTTTAAGACTGCTGTAGGACTGCACGCCACTCAGGCAGGAAGCAGGCGTTTCCGGCAGCGAACAACCTCCCTCCCTCTCGCCGTGCTAACACAGGCAAAGTTACCTAGGACAGTGCGTGCACATGCGGGTAATGCCAAAGCCCAGCAACGAGTTAACTGCTAAGACAGCAGGTGTTGCTTGAGCTAGAGGAATGTGTGCAGCAGACCTTGGACTCTTGGTGGTGGAAGAAAGCCAAAGAGCTATTAATACTATTGGTTTCCTGTTGTTTAATTGTACAAACCTGCAACCTTCCTTAATGTCCCTCCAGATGATGGCTACAGACTTTTCATTTTCCTTGGAAATTTTTACAAAACCAAATTTGCCTTGTTTTCAATCGTAGCTGACCATTTAGCTCTGACTAAATGATGGACTTCTAAAACCCTCAAAAGGACTGTGTTTTGGGACAGGGTTGCTCCCTGGCCCATCCTTCTGCTCCAGCAAACTCCTTGGAAGAAGGCTCAGGACCTTGAGATGGGTATGTACAGTGTAGTGGTAAGAGCTAGCAAACCTAAGATTTTAGGTTCCTATTAGTGAGCATGCAGCGTGAGACGCTACATAAGTGTGCATACATACATGTGTGTGCCTATGTGTGTGTGCAGCTTGCACACCCATGTTGTCAGCGTGCAGCCCAGGCAGCTGTGCAGCACTGCCGGGATGTCGCAGTGCACTGTGTGTCCCTGCGCACGGGGATGCTGATGGCCTGAGCTTGCATGAGCTCAGCATCACGCGTGCACTGGCAGGCTTGGGCAGGGCTGGGGAGCACCCACGAGGAGCTCAGAGGGGCAGGAATACGACCATGCCGTGCCCATGGCCCCAGGCTCATGAGGGATGCAAGAACAGCCGCATCCTTCCAGGGTGCTGGGATGCTTGATGCCCACAGCCAGCCCCAGCTCTCTCCTTGAGCACCCACATGCTCAGCACCACTCAGCTCCGCTCGTGCCATGGCTGCGAGGTCGCTGCTGTTTTCCCCACGCTGGCTCAGGCACAACACAGAAGCGGTGCAGTCCTGAGTCTGGCCCCCTGCCTCTGGGCAGCCACAGGCTCAGCATGTCCTTAGTGTGCTCATATGGTGCTCTGCTTCTTTTTTTCTCTGTTACCTATTGTGTGGCTTCCTCTGACATGTTGGGAAGTTGGGATGCCATTGGAGAAATGTCTTTTCTATCCCGTAAGTGAATAAGAACATTCTGAAACCTGATGAGCACATTTCTGTGTGCTTCCTTGGTGTTTCTTTTTCTTTGATCCCCTCAGCTGGCACGTGCTTGCCCTTATCAGGTTATTTTCAAGCCTGATTGCAAAGGTGATTTGAGACCCGGTCCCCAGTCACCAGCACCAGGCACCTGCACTGTGCCACAGGCCAGAGGGGTCCCAGGGCGCTGGCACCATCCAAGGAAGCACCGAGGGCAAGGGAAGTGCCCTGGCCAGAGGCCACCCGAGTGAGCAAGCAGTCAGATGGCGGTACTGAGGTGCTGCCCCTCAGCTGCGTATATTTTGCTGTTCGTTTGCACACACACCGGGCTTGGCATTGCCCTGTGGCACTCCACGAGCATTCTTCATCTCCCACCTCACGCTGTGACAGAAACACTAAACAGTGCACAGTGCAGACGCATGAATTATTTCCCACAATGAGCTCACCAGTGGTGTAAGGGTGACCCTACAGAGAGGCTGTAAGCCTTGTAACCTCCTGGTGTCCGCAACTCAGGACAAAGCAGGTGTCATTGCAATTGCCAGGGTTACGCTTGCTCACAATGTGTTTCCCATGAGACCTGGCACAGGAGTCAGCTCAGCTGCCGTGTGTGCAAGTTACTCAGTACTGTCAGGTAGCAGACTCACAGAAGAGGTAGCAAGAGTTGGAACATTAGGGAAATGGAAATGGTGATAATAGTAACTATCTTTCCTAGGGAGGGATGATTTTCCAACCTTGTGCCACGGGTGGTAAATTAAACAGAGCTCTCCACAGCCAGTACATTTCAAGGAATTTATGTCTCCTAACCATTTGTAAAAATAAAATTTCCTTAAAATGATTCCTAAAGAAAAAGGATGTGTAAAAGAGCAAAGCTTGTAAGAGGTCTGGGGGATTTATTTGAATTTGGTTTTTATTAGCTGATTATCATAAATATGAGTTTGCCAGTATTTTAAATATTCTGGGTTGAGTTTTATATCAATGCAGGCTGAGTTTAATGTGAAGTGCACATGCACTTCTCCCATATCTTATCAAAAATTTTGATCAAAGTTATTTCTGCTTTTTACTTCACTCATCATAGGGTTTGGGTGTCCATCATCACTGCTCTTGGAAGGCTTTTCACACATCCTGATAAGCCCAAGACATTTTTCTGACAATGTGTTTCTGTTCTGTTTCCTCATCAGCCCTGTTCCCTCTGCTGCACACTGCCCCAGGGCTGAGACCCCCCAAACACCAACAAACAGGCTGCACAAGCACTGCAGCCCCAGTCTGGGTGATAGACTGCTCGTTGCTGTGTGGCTAGGGTTTTGTTCAGTGGAGATCTTTATGGCAACAGAAAAGGATGTCTTCAGCACAGCAAGTAGTGTTATTATACAAGCTAAATGGAATTTGTATAACCTTGACTCATCTTCTGTAGGCTTTGGTGGAGATGAATCAGATGTCCTTCCTCCAGCAGGAGATAGCAGGCACCAGCAGTGAAAGTTTGGGGTTGCTTGAAAGGCTCACAGGCTGTGCAGGCTGCAAATCAGCAAGCCTCCTTTATTTTTGCTTTTATTTTTGCTTCAGTTGTAGGAAGAACATAACAAGCTGCTCAAAATCAGCAACCACACAGGCTAAGCAGCTGGTGGCATCCTCGTCCACAAAGACAGTAGAGAGCAGGCTGGAAACAGCCATAGCCGTGGTGGCATTGCCGTCTGCAGGGCTTAGACACAGGGGTGAACACACCCAGCGCTGCTAAGCCTGCCCAGACCCACAGGACAGCGGCCAGGTCCCCTGAGCATGCTGTTAGCAGGGCAACAGCAAGGAGGGCGAGCGGGGGAGTGCTGTACCTGACACTTTACTACTGCTACAGTAACGCTCTCTCTTGCCCTGTGTTAAGCTCCAGCCTTTTCCTCGCAGGGCTGGGTAAATGCAGGTGAACATACAGCATTCAAATAGCTGTTGATAGCACCATCTGCAAAAGGCTAATGGCTCATTCATTAAGCAGTGGGAGCCAGCACAGCCACAGTCTAATCAGATATTGTATGATGAATAATTCAGAAATAATCCTCGTATACTTGAATAAATATCAGGAGAAGGGAGGAAAAAAAAATACATATGGCACGTTAAGGGAACAAAACAGACATTTTTCAATGTCCTATGCTGATGAGCTTCGTTATACTGGATGTTAATCATGCAGGTGGCTAATGCCTGAAGAGAAAGCTGACTGAGGGGTTTCTGGCCCAGCATTTGGAAGGTGTTAGTAAGCGGAAAAAACCATGGTGCTCATGGGAAAATCCATTAGTCTTGCATTTTGTAATTTGCATGTGGTCCCGTTGTGTAATTTGCTGGTAACACAGGTGGAGAATTGAGTCTGTGAGGCGATAGCTGGGAAAACCCGGACCTGGCCTTCTGCAGTGCTCTCCTGTGCTGCTGGCAAATCACTTGGATCACCCTGCACACACACAGGCACCCCCACCCCTTTCACTGTAATGTTTTACTCTTAAATGACT